>NC_059225.1:39668737-39973134 GCF_020615455.1 Coregonus clupeaformis
CCTTTTCCCCCTGCGTCCAGACTTAAGACTTTCAAATCGCTTTAAGCCCCTTTACCAGCTGTCTTCTGCCGGGGGCTTTATTGTTCCCTTCATGGCTGTGGATGCCCCTCCAGCTACCTCTCCCTGTTCTAGTCAATCTGCCTAGGCACAGCCTGGACCACCGCAGCCCCCCTCCGCTGGGCCATACTCTCTGGATCAGAGCTCTTTCCCTTTTGCTGTTGTGGCCTGTACTCAGCCGACGTCTCAGCAGCCCTCTTATCAGGTGAGTACTGTGTTTCTGGCCTCGCAATCTGCTTCGAGACATGGCAGAGGCCGGATCATTCCGGCGATTGCAACAGGGAGTTCGATGGTGAGGCATACATCTGTACCTGGAGCAAAAACGTTGTTTTCCTGGGGCAAAAGTTCAGAATATCACCAGGTTGCTTCCCCAGGCTGTGAGTCAGTCACCGATACTATCATGGTTCATGTGGGGTCAAATTACATTATGAAGGGCAGCTCAGAACAGCTGAAGATGGATTTTAAAGAACTGACTGGGTCTCTACTTGACACCAACATACGCCCCATAATATCTGTCCCTCTGCCCTCCCTAAATCGTGGCATTGAACGGTTCAGCAGACTTTTAGCCCTCCATAACTGTCTACGAGACTATTGCAGCTCTGTGGGTGTAACATTTATTGACAATTTTGTTTCCAGAAGGTAACAAAGCTTTTATTATAAGGAGGATGTGATCCACCCAAATCATTTGGGTTCCTGGGGGCATTGGAAGACACAATGTAAGTATCCTAATTTATGTCCCTCTTACTGCCCTGAATGCCTCTGCCGATCCTACAGCTATTGTGTGGAGTAATCATATGCCTATGAACCAGAGTAATACTGTTAGTGTGACAGGTTAAAGGACATATTCATAGCCTGTTATACACTAAAAAGTATTAGTAAGTTCATGGTATGTAAGGATCTTAAAATATCTAAGGTTAAAAAGAGAATGCATCCAGTACTAGTTCATAGAGATTGATAAAATGCATAAATGTGTTTAAAATCCGTCAAGAGTCAAAGGGTTAATATTGTAAGAGGAATGTGTAAATGTTATATTGACTACTTTATTTTGTGGTGCCTAATTTAAGGGTAAAAGTGTTCATCTGTGATCTACTAAATGCTCTTAATCTATGAGCCTGAGATCGATTGCTCTGGTCTCCACCCAACTTCCTGGGGGAATCGCGGTCTTTTCTCATTACACTAAATTTGTCAGTGAGGAAACATAACTGCGTCACGTTCGTGATTATTTCTCCCCTTTTTCAGGTACGTTATTGATATGAAACGAGTTAATTTGAATGTAATAACTTGCTAACCTGTGAAGAGAGTTTAAGGTATGTGTTAGTAACATCTTGAGGAAGTTAGAGTTAAGTTGAAGAGAGTTATTAGGTGCGTGTGTGACTGTAATCTGCTTGGTTGCAGCGATAGCTTCAGTACTGAGAGTAGCTGCCATTTTATGCTAATTGTGAATGAATATGTGCGTTGTTAATATATATTTGGGGTTATTTGTATAATGTGTTTCGAATACTTTGTTGACATGGTTGATAAATGTAGTTATGGGTTACTGAGCTAAAGCTACTTTGTGTTTGACAGTTATATTGAAACATTTGTATATGTTTTAGTGAATTACAGTTTATGCTGTTGTGACTTGAATAAGCTTTGTACCTACAAAACTCTGGTTCCTGTAGATCTGTTGTTCTGTAAAATGTGGTATTTTTGTAAAATCATTACACAAAATTTGTCAGTGAGGAAACATAACTGCGTCACGTTCGTGATTATTTCTCCCCTTTTTCAGGGGTGTAACATTTTGGAGGCTCCGCTGAGATTGCTGCTCAGATGTCCGGCTTCCACATCCTGGTCGCTGAATTCCGAGCCAGCTAAATCCCTACATAACAACCCAGGCAGGCTGCAGTGAGGAAAGTGTTGCTGTTCGAGGGGAGCTGGAAGTTGGTGGTTAAGTACGTGTCAACTGAGGCCGTTGAGAGACCATCAGAGACAGTAAGGACCACCTAATTCAGAGTCAACTCCTGCACAGTAAAGGTTCCTCCTGTCCTGTCAACATGACAACCGCCTTGGAAGAACTACAGGAAGAGGTAGTAGGAGAATTGCACACCCTGACTAAAGACAAGTTACTAGACGTATGTGATTTCCTTGACATATCAGGCGAACAGAGAAGAGATGTTCAAGACAAATCCCGCATATCACTGATGACTCACATTATGATGTTCCTTGAAAGAGAGGAAGTTGCAGAGTTAGAAGATGGCGGCATGTCGGAATTATTGTTACTTAAAGACAAAATGACAGAGATGATCAGTGGCATAGATAGCAAGACAGGGCAAACTGACCATGATATTGAAACAGCCAGAACACATCACAGAATAGAGGGACTGAGAACTGTAACCCCACAACAAGGGGTGGGAACTGAGCAGAGTACTGCAGACCAAGCCAGTGATTCTCTGCGCCAGCCCCAACCCCCTGCCCATCTTCAGAGGAGCATGCAGCTCTCACCCAGTGCACAGCCCGGCTCATACTGGCGCAAAGAGTTAAAAATTTCTGGTCAGATAGGTGAACCGGGCCAGAAAGATAAACTGACTTTTTCCAGCCTTGCCCATCAGATTGAGAATGGACTTAACAGAGGCTATCCTGAGGTAGAAATAGTAGACGCAGTAATCAGGGCTATTTCTCCAGGCTCACAGCTACGCAGCTACTTGGAAGGTAAACCCCAGCTAACTCTTCCCACACTTAGATGCATCCTGCGTTCCCACTTCCAAGAGAAGAGTGCAACAGAGCTTTACAAACAGCTAGCTTCAGAAGCACAGCATAGCAAGGAGACCCCTCAAAGCTTCCTGATGCGCGTCTTAGATTTGAGGCAGAAAGTACTATTTGCGTCCCAGGAGTCAGAATCAGGGCTTAAGTATGACCCTGCTCTAGTCCAGCGCATGTGTTTACACACAGTCCTTACAGGTCTCCAGAGTGACAGTATCAGGATAGACATGCAGCCTCTCCTGCTTGATAGCGAAACATCAGATGAGGTTTTGCTAGAGAAGCTTAACATTGCTTGTGCTAATGAGTTAGAAAGACGAAACAAAAAGCGTTTTAATGCCCCACAGCCTGCTACAACTGTAAGTGTAGTCCAGTTAGAAGATACGCCATCTGCAAAGTGTCCTGTGAAGGAAGCCAAAGCTAAGATACCCGCAGAACTGTTAACAGAGTTAGCTGAACTTAAGACAGGTGTAGCTTCCCTAAAAGGTCTCAGTGCAGAGATTGCTCAGATTAAGGAGACATTACAGCAGCCTATGTTTCAGTCATCGCCTTATGCCCATGCCCCACTTCCAGTTAGGGAGGCCAGATAGGGACCCCCAGCCACCTGTTTCCCAGCAGCAGTATTACAGCAACTACAGTCAGCCCCAAGCACCTGACCCTGCGCAGTATCAATATGCACCTAACCTGTATACCAACCGCGCTCTGCTCAAGCTCCAAGGAGGTGTTTTGTCTGCCAGCAGGCCAGAACAGATGCACGCTGCACACACTGCTTCCGATGTGGGAGTGGGGAACATTTTCAAGCTGGATGTAAAATCCCGGGGAGTCAGACCATCCAAAGAGGCCCCTTTAACGGGGAAGGGTTACCGCTGAGGGACAAGTGTTAACCGTAGCTACCAAAAAGTCCCAGAAATGTGCAAATTGTGCCAGAGAAGATTCATTTGAGAACCTGAAACAATGTTCATCATGTAAAGAGACACTGTACTGTTCCAAAGGATGTCAAAACCAACATTGGACTAAACATAAGGAAAAATGCACTCACCTGAAAATGGACTCTACCTGTGAAAAGCTTTCCTGTACAGAAGAAAATGCCCACTCTTTACCATCCCTAGCTCAAGGTTGCCACCCCCCATAAGGTCACCTCGCTAGTCGGTAGACAGTGCCTTGTTGAGTGTCACCTGAATCGCCACCACCTCCAAGCTCTATGGGACACAGGCTCTCAGGTATCGGTCATTGATGAACGATGGAAAGCGGAATCTCTCCCAAACGCAAGGCTGAGGGATGTTTCAGAAATTCTGGACTCACCTGATGATCTAAGATTGACGGCAGCAAATGGGACTGAAATGCCGTACCTGGGATGGATTGAAACAACTTTTCGGCTAGCCTCTGAAACTGACCAAACGAAGGAACTGATCATCCCAGTGCTGGTAATGAAAGGCTGTCACCTATCTCATCCCATCATAGGTTTCAATGTTATTGAGCACATCCTGACAATGACCGAAAAGACTAAACGGTACAGTACAGTGAAAAAAGCTTTCCCAAGCCTCAAAAGAAATAAGGTGAGGGCTTTTATACAGGCTGTTAGCGCAGAACAGACAGATGAATACGCAGTGAAGACCAAGAAAGAGAAGGTTGCTGTACCAAAACGCAGTAGCATTCAGATTGAGTGCCGGGTAGCTTCCCAGCCTTTCAAAGATGACATGACAATGCTTTTCCAGCCAGACCTGAACCCGCAGTGGCCAGATGAACTTGAGTTCTTTGACACACTAGTCAGAGTTAAGAAAGGTGTTTTTCCAGTTGTCATGCTTGATGTCTCTAACCCCACTGACCACGACATTGCCCTGCTAGGACGCACCATAATCGGTACAGTACAAACCATTATGACTGTGTTACCTGCCCAAGTCTTTGAAAAAGCTGTCACCCCAGCCACAGTGAATCACACTAGTGTTCAAACTCCATGTACTGCTACTGAACAGTGGGATCCACCAGTAGGTTTAAGTCACCTAACCGAAGAACAGAGAGAGGTTGTTAGGAAAATGCTTAGAGAAGAGTGTCACTCCTTCTCCAGATCAGACAATGACATTGGCTGCATTGAACGATTGAAAATGACTATTTCTCTAAAGGACTCTGAACCAGTCAAGCGCACATACATGTCAGTGCCCAGGCCACTGTATCAGGAGATGAAGGGTTACCTTCATGACCTCATAGCCCAGGGTTGGTTAGGAAGTCAAACTCTTCATATTCTTCACCTGTCGTGTGCGTTAGGAAGAAGGACGGGACCCTCCGGTTGTGTATAGATTACAGAGACCTGAACAGAAAGACACATCCCGACCGCTAGCCCATCCCTCGGGTCCAGGACATCATGGACAGTTTAGGTGGTAATTCCTGGTTCTCCCTTTTAGATCAGGGAAAAGCATATCACCAAGGGTTCATCTCTGAAGAAAGCAGATCACTGACAGCATTTGTGACCCCATGGGGACTCTATGAGTGGATACGTATGCCATTCGGCCTCATGAACGCTCCTGCAGCTTTTCAGCGTTGTATGGAGGAATGTTTGAAGGGCTCCGGGACAACATCTGCATTCCTTATCTGGACGACACGCTAGTTTTCAGTAAAACTTTCGACAGCCATGTGAATGATGTGCAAAAGGTTTTGCAGCGTCTCAGAGAGTATGGCATCAAACTCAAGCCAAGTAAGTGTGATCTCTTTAAACCCCAGGTCCGTTATTTGGGCAGAATAGTGTCTGCAGGCGGCAGCAAAGTTGACCCAGCCGATTTTGAAGCAGTAAGAGCATTGAAAGAGATCAGACCACAGACTGTGGGCCAGCTCAGAAAAATGCTTGGTTTACTCACTTACTACAGACAGTACATCAAAGACTTTTCTAGGAGGGCCAGCTGTCTGTATGACCTCCTGAAAGCAGATTCAGAGAAATTACCTGACCACCCACGGAAAGCAAAAACAAAGAAAGTAAGTCATGTGGTGCCCTCAAACAAGCCAATCCTGTGGACTGACCAGCATCAACAGGCACTTGAACAGCTGATTGAGTGTCTGCTTCACCCACCAGTCTTAGGTTTCCCTGACTTCACTCAGCCATTTGTTGTACACACTGATGCGTCACACCAAGGCTTGGGAGCAGTTCTTTATCAAGAGCAAGATGGGAAGCTTAGGGTCATTGCTTATGGCTCTCGAACCTTAACAGCAGCTGAGAAGAACTATCACTACCACTCTGGCAAGCTAGAATTTCTAGCTCTAAAATGGGCAATCACTGATAAGTTCCATGATTATTTGTACTATGCTCCGACCTTCACTGTATACAGTGATAACAACCCGCTCAGCTACATTCTGTCTACTGCAAAACTGAACGCAACCACTTCCAGGTGGGTTGCAGAATTGGCTGATTTCCACTTTACAATAAAGTACAGGCCAGGCAGAGAGAACGGTGATGCAGATGCTTTGTCGAGGATGCCACTGGATGTAGAGTCACTGATGAGAGAATGTTCTGAGGAGCTTCCACCAGACACCATTGCCGCCACTATACAAGCAGTAGAGGTACAGAAAGAGCCTTTGTGCCTTGGTCAATTTCAGCTGCATCTATGTCAGTATCAGCTGAAGGTGAGACAACTACAGCAACAATCAGCTCGATCCCAAAAGAGGGGGATAAGAGAGGCACAAGAGTCTGATCCGGTCATCCGTCCTGTGCTCGATTTCAAGCTGTCTGGTTCCAAACCGCCAGTTAAAGAGCAAAAGGAATTCAGTCCAAAGACAAAATGCCTATTCAGAGAATGGGACAAATTGACAATCGACAGTGATGGTATTCTGTACAGAATCACTACAGCCCGCAAGCAGTTAGTTCTACCAGAGCAGTACAAAGGTAAAGTGATGGAAGAGTTGCACAATAACATGGACACCAAGGTACTGACCGCACTGTATCACTAGTACGTGACCGCTTCTTCTGGCCTTATATGCAATCTGACATTGAGCACTATGTGACTAAAACTTGTAGCTGTGTCAAGCAGAAAAAGCCAGGCCATGAAACAAGAGCTCCTCTGACAAACATTGTGACAACACAGCCATTTGAACTGGTATGTATAGATTTCCTCCATCTCGACAGATGCAAAGGGGATATGAGTACATCCTTGTGATTGTTGATCATTTTACACGTTACACTCAAGCCTACGCCACCACATCAAAGTCAGGAAAAACTGCTGCAAATCTCATCTTCAATGACTTTGCCCTGAAGTTTGGGTTCCCCTCCCGCATCCACCATGACCAAGGGGGAGAATTCGAAAATCAGTTGTTCCATCAGTTAAAGAAACTCAGTGGCATGGCGGGGTCCAGAACAACACCCTACCACCCGATGGGGAACGGTCAAGTGGAACGAATGAACAGAACATTGTTGCAAATGCTAAAGACACTAACTGAGACACAAAAGTCAAACTGGAAGGAGTCTCTAAACAAACTGGTTTATCGCCTATAACTGCACCCGTTGCGAAGTGACTGGCTATTCACCATTTTATCTTCTGTTTGGGAGATCACCCAGGCTTCCAGTTGATATGTTCTTTGGATTGTGCACAGAGGCAGGTTCCAGTAACCAGCGAGACTACGTGGAGAACTGGAAACGAGGAATGGAAGAAGCATACGCCATTGCAAAAGAAAATGCTCAGAAAGCTGCTGAAAGAAGTAAAAAGTACTATGACACTAAAGTTAGGAGTTCAGTGCTACAGCCTGGCGAGCGAGTTCTGATTAAAAACCTGACACCAAGAGGAGGACCAGGCAAACTCCGTAACTATTGGGAAGATCAAATTCACACAGTAGTGAGACAAATGGGTTCAGACCTGCCGATTTATGAGTTGAGACCAGAAAAGGGTAGGGGACGCTCCCGGGTCCTGCACAGAAACCTGCTCATGTCCTGTGACCACTTACCTTTTGAGAGACAACCAGAAATGACTAAAGATGACAAAAGTAAGAAAAAGAGACATCAGCCTGGATCACAGCCTCTAGATTCTGATGAAGACAGCGGGGATGAATATGACCTTCATCATGAGCCGCTACAGGTCCCCACATCTCCTACAGTACCTGAGAGGTATGCTGAACCAGCGAGAGAGTCGGGAAAACAGGCCCCCACCAGTGAAAACAAACAGTTGCGGTGCCAGTTCCTGATATGCTACCAGCACAGCCGCTTGTTGAAAATCAGCTGGAGGAGAAAACAACAGTTAAAGAACTGCCTGCTGAGAGATGAACTTGCCTGCTGAAAATGTGCCTGATGATCGTCCACTAAGTGCCTTTCCTTCATTAACTGCTGCTGCTGAACCTGAGGAACCAGCTTACCAGCTGCCACAAAGAGAGAGACACCCTCCAAGACGTATCACCTATGATCAGCTTGGTATCCCTTCCTGCTACAGTATCCAGCCACAGCCACAGTTGTTCCCTGTCTACCCTGCACCAGGACTGGTTCCATGGCTGCCATCACTACAGCGATATTACCTTCAGCCACCCCTACATGTATGGACTTCAGCAAACTTGAGGCCACAGACAGAGTTGACATGTTTGACCATGGACTACTGACTGATTTCACAGACTTTCACAAGACAATTAGCAGACTATGCATATAGATCATTAAAACTGATGGACTGTTGACAATAGTATGAGAAAAGACTGCTTATGGACTGTTTATACAGCTGGTCAACAGATATGGACTGTGAATATAATTTCTTGGTTCTATTTGAACTGTGAACTTTGACCTCTGCTCAAGGACTAGCTTACAGAAGAGGATTTTCTACGTCCAGTGCTTATAGACTGTTTAAGAAGATAATGTTGGTAATGTTGGGACAACATTTATTTTGTCGGGGAGAGTGTGACAGGTTAAAGGACATATTCATAGCCTGTTATACACTAAAAGTATTAGTAAGTTCATGGTATGTAAGGATCTTAAAATATCTAAGGTTAAAAAGAGAATGCATCCAGTACTAGTTCATAGAGATTGATAAAATGCATAAATGTGTTTAAAATCCGTCAAGAGTCAAAGGGTTAATATTGTAAGAGGAATGTGTAAATGTTATATTGACTACTTTATTTTGTGGTGCCTAATTTAAGGGTAAAAGTGTTCATCTGTGATCTACTAAATGCTCTTAATCTATGAGCCTGAGATCGATTGCTCTGGTCTCACCCAACTTCCTGGGGGAATCGCGGTCTTTTTCTCATTACACTAAATTTGTCAGTGAGGAAACATAACTGCGTCACGTTCGTGATTATTTCTCCCCTTTTTCAGGTACGTTATTGATATGAAACGAGTTAATTTGAATGTAATAAGCTTGCTAACCTGTGAAGAGAGTTTAAGGTATGTGTTAGTAACATCTTGAGGAAGTTAGAGTTAAGTTGAAGAGAGTTATTAGGTGCGTGTGTGACTGTAATCTGCTTGGTTGCAGCGATAGCTTCGTACTGAGAGTAGCTGCCATTTTATGCTAATTGTGAATGAATATGTGCGTTGTTAATATATATTTGGGGTTATTTGTATAATGTGTTTCGAATACTTTGTTGACATGGTTGATAAATGTAGTTATGGGTTACTGAGCTAAAGCTACTTTGTGTTTGACAGTTATATTGAAACATTTGTATATGTTTTAGTGAATTACAGTTTATGCTGTTGTGACTTGAATAAGCTTTGTACCCTACAAAACTCTGGTTCCTGTAGATCTGTTGTTCTGTAAAATGTGGTATTTTTGTAAAATCATTACACAAAATTTGTCAGTGAGGAAACATAACTGCGTCACGTTCGTGATTATTTCTCCCCTTTTTCAGGGGTGTAACATTTGCACTAAGGTGGTGTGCCCTAGTAGGAAGTCCACTGTGTGCAGCTCACTCTGCACTAGTACAAATAATTTGAGCAGGTCTACCTCTGCTAAGCTTCTCAGCAAAGCAAGAAAAACAATCAAGCATACCAGAAAAGTGTTAAAAATAGCCCATATTAACATATGTAGCTTAAGAAACAAGGTTCATGAAATCAATAATTTCCTAGTAACAGATGTCATTTATATTCTGACAATCTCTGAAACACTGTCACGCCCTGGCCTTGAGAGGCCTGTTGTTTTTAGTTGGTTTGGTCAGGGCGTGAGAATTTATGCTGGAAATTCTATGTTTGTGATCTAGGTTTTGTATTTCTAGGTTTGGCCGGGTGTGATTCCCAATTCCCAATCAGAGACAGCTGTCGCTCGTTGTCTCTGATTGGGGATCATACATAGGTAGCCCAGTTGCCTACTATGTTTGTGTGATCTTGTTCCGTGTTAGGCTTGTATGTGTTTAGCCTGAGGACTTCACATTACGTTGTTTCTTGTTTTGTTTATTTGATTTAATGAACATGTTCGCATACCACGCTGCACCTTGGTCTGACCCGTCTCTCAATGTTCGTGACAAACTCACTTAGATAAGACCTTTGATGATACAGTGGTAGCAAT
This sequence comes from Coregonus clupeaformis, assembly GCF_020615455.1. Taxonomy (NCBI): domain Eukaryota; kingdom Metazoa; phylum Chordata; class Actinopteri; order Salmoniformes; family Salmonidae; genus Coregonus; species Coregonus clupeaformis. Next base: position 39,678,979 of record NC_059225.1, read on the forward strand.
ACATGGTTATAAGATCTACCAAAGGTGGAGGTGTGGCTGTTTATATTCAGAACCACATACCTGTAAAGCTTAGAGAGGATCTCATGTTAAATACTGTTGAAGTAATATGGCTACAGGTTCATCTGCCTCACCTAAAGCCCATTCTGGTGGGAAGCTGCTATAGACCACCAAGTGCTAACAGTCAGTATCTGGATAACATGTGTGAAATGCTTGATGTCAATAGAGAGGTATACTTTCTGGGTGATTTAAATATTGACTGGCTTTCATCAGGCTGCCCACTCAAGAGAAAGCTTCAAACTGTAACTAGTGCCTGCAACCTGGTTCAGGTTATCAATCAACCTACCAGGGTAGTTACAAACAGTACAGGAATTAAATCCTCAACATGTATTGATCATATCATTACTAATACTGCAGAAATTTGTTTGAAAGAGGTATCCAAATCCATCGGATGTAGTGATCACAATATAGTAGCCATATCTAAGAAAACCAAAGTTCCAAAGGCTGGGCCTAATATTGTGTATAAGAGATCATACAAAAAGGTTTGTAGTGATTCCTATGTTGTTGATGTGAAGAATATGTGTTGGTCCGTGGTGTGTAATGACGAGCAACCAGACACTTCACACATTTATGAAATTGCTTATCCCAGTTACTAATAAGCATGCACCCATTAAGAAAAATACTCTAAAAACTGTTAAATCCCAGTGGATTGATGAGGAATTAAACAATTGTATGGTTGAGAGGGATGAGGCAAAAAGAGATGACAAATCGGTCTGGCTGTACAAAATTGAGAAATCATGTGACTATACTGAATAAAAATAAGAAACTACAGTATGAAAACAAAGAGAAATGACAAAGATTTATAGTAAAAAGCTTTGGGGCACCTTAAATGAAATGTTGGCCAAAAAGGCAAAACTACTTTAATGATTTTCTTCATTGGCAAGATGAGCAAATTTAGGCATGACATGCCAGCAACAAATGCTGACACTACACATCCAAGTACATCTGACCAAATTATGAAAAACAAGAATTGTAATTTTGAATTCCGTAAAGTGAGTGTGGAAGAGGTGAACAAATTATTGTTGCCTATCAACAATGACAACTTGGATGGAAAATTACTGAGAATAATAGCGGATGATATTGCCACTCCTATTTGCCTACTAGAAAGTGTGTGCCCTCAGGCCTGGAGGGAAGCAAAAGTTATTCCCCTACCTAAGAATAGTAAAGCCCCCTTAACTGGCTCAAATAGCGGACCAATCAACCCTTAGTAAACGTTTGGAGATTTTTTTTTACAGTGAACAAATTGACAACAGACTTCCAGTGTCAGTAGCTGAGTGTAGATGCAGTGAGGAAATCAAGCGCAGGAAACACGGGCGTTCGTCAACAGACTTTAGTTAACAAAATGCAGCACCAAACAGGCGAACAGCCAACCCAACCGGGAGGCAAAATACAAATTACGCACAACACACACAGTGCGTAAAATGAAGATAGTGCGGACTCTCGGAAAACAACAAACATGAGAGTAATACAAAAGAGCAACAGCTTGACAATACCACATAACACCTGCCCCCACACACGAAAACTAAATAGGCAACCAAATCAAACACTAACAAGGGACAGGTGTACAAACAGACAAAACCAAACAAACATGAAACATCGAACGGTGGCAGCTAGTACTCCGGGGACGACGACCGCCGAAGCCTGCCCGAACAAGGAGGAGGAGCAGCCTCGGCCGAAACCGTGACAGTACCCCCTCCCCCCCCTTGACGCGCGGCACTAGCCGTGCGCCGATCCCGGCCTCGGGGACGACCAGGACGACGCGGAGCAGGATGCGCGTAGGATGACCCCGATGGAACTCGGTCAGCAGGGACAGGTCTAATATGTCCCTCCTCGGCACCCAGCACCGCTCCTCCGGGCCGTACCCCTCCCACTCCACGAGATATTGGAGACCCCCCATCTGGCGTCTCGAATCACGGATGGACCTCACAGTGTACGCCGGAGCCCCCTCGATGTCCAACGGGGGCGGAGGAGTCTCTTCTATCTCTTAGTCCTGGAGTGGACCAGCTACCACCCGGCCTGAGGAGAGACACATGGAACGAGGGGTTAATATTCCTGTAATCAATAGGCAGTTCTAACCTGTAACACACCTCGTTCAACCTCCTCAGGACTTTGAATGGCCCCACAAACCGCCGACCCAGCTTCCGGCAGGGCAGGCGGAGGGGCAGGTTTCTGGTCGAGAGCCAGACTCGATCTCCAGGTGCGTACACAGGCCCCTCACTGCGGTGGAGATCGGGCGCTCGTCTTATGCCGACGGATGGCCCGCTGCAGATGAACGTGGGCAGCGTTCCATGTCTCCTCCGAGCGCCGCACCCACTCATCCACCGCAGGGCCTCGATCTGGCTCTCGTGCCAAGGTGCCAGAACCGGCTGGTACCCTAACACACACTGGAAAGGGGTTAGTTGGGTGGAGGAGTGGCGGAGAGAGTTCTGTGCCATCTCGGCCCACGGAACGTATCTCGCCCACTCCTCCGGCCGGCCCTGGCAATAAGACCTCAGAAACCTACCCACATCCTGGTTGACACGTTCAACCTGCCCATTACTCTCCGGGTGGTAACCCGAGGTAAGGCTCACGAAACCCCCCAACCGTTCCATAAACGCTCTCCACACTCTGGAGGTGAACTGGGGGCCTCGATCAGACACTATATCCTCGGGTACCCCGTAATGCCGGAAGACATGGGTAAACAGAGCCTCAGCGGTCTGTAGGGCAGTAGGGAGACCCGGCATGGGAAGGAGACGACAGGCCTTCGAGAACCGATCCACAACGACCAGGATGGTAGTATTCCCCTGTGAGGGGGAAGGTCTGTAACAAAATCCACCGAGAGGTGGGACCAGGGTCGTTGTGGAACGGGCAGGGGTTGTAGCTTACCCCTGGGCAAATGTCTGGGCGCCTTACACTGGGCACACACCGAACAGGAGGAGACATAAATCCTCACATCCCTGGCTAACGTTGGCCACCAGTACTTAGTGCTAAGGCAGTGAACTGTCCGGCCGATACCTGGATGTCCAGAGGGGGACGTATGAGCCCAATAAATGAGGCGATCGCGTACCTCGAGCGGAACGTACGTCCGACCCACTGGACACTGTGGAGGACTTGGGTCGGTGCGTAACGCCCGCTCGATCTCTGCATCAACCTCCCATACCACCGGTGCAACCAGACAAGACTTTGGTAGTATGGGAGTGGGCTCAACGGACCTCTCCTCCGTGTCATACCGCCGAGACAGGGCATCTGCCTTCCCGTTCTGGGACCCAGGGATGTAAGTGATTTTAAACACAAACCGGGCTAGAAACATAGTCCAGCGGGCCTGGCGAGGATTCAGTCTCCTAGCTGCCCGGATGTATTCCAGGTTACGGTGGTCAGTCAAAATGAGGAAAGGGTGTTGAGCCCCCTCAAGCCAATGCCTCCACACCTTTAGGGCCTGTACCACGGCTAACAGCTCCCTGTCCCCTACGTCATAATTCCGCTCCGCCGGACTGAGCTTCTTAGAATAAAAAGCACAGGGGCGGAGTTTAGGTGGTGTGCCAGACCGTTGTGAGAGAACGGCCCCAATACCGGCCTCGGACGCGTCTACCTCTACCTGGAATGGTAAAGCGGGATCCGGATGCGCCAACACCGGCGCCGAGGTAAACAGGTCCTTCAGTCTCCCAAAAGCCCTGTCCGCCTCAGCTGACCACCGCAAGCGCACGGACCCCCCTTCAACAGAGACGTTATGGGAGCTGCCACCTGTCCAAAAACCCCGGATAAACCTCCGGTAGTAATTCGCAAAACCCAAGAACTGTTGCACCTCTTTCACAGTGGTTGGGGTTTGCCAATTACGCACAGCTGACACCCGGTCAACCTCCATCTTCACCCCTGACGCAGACAACTGATAACCCAAAAAGGAGACCGACTTCTGAAAGAACAGACATTTCTCTGCCTTGACATATAGGTCATGCTCCAACAGCCTCCTCAACACTCGGCGCACCAGGGCTACATGCTCTGCTCGGGTAGAACTGTACACCAGAATATCGTCTATGTACACGACTACTCCCTGCCCCTGCATGTCCCGTAAAATCTCATCGACGAAGGATTGGAAGACTGAGGGAGCATTCATTAACCCATATGGCATGACGAGATACTCGTAATGACCGGAGGTCGTGCTAAACACTGTCTTCCATTCATCGCCCTCTCTAATGCGCACCAAGTTATATGCGCTTCTGAGATCCAATTTTGTGAAGAACTGAGCACCGTGTAATGATTCCGTCATAGTCGCAATCAGAGGAAGTGGATAGCTGTACTTCACCGTAATCTGATTGAGACCGCGGTAATCAATACACGGGCGCAGACCTCCATCCTTTTTCTTCACAAAAAAGAAGCTCGAGGAAGCGGGTGAAGTGGAGGCCCGTATGTATCCCTGTCTCAGAGACTCGGCGATGTAAGTTTCCATCGCCTTCCTCTCCTCTTGAGACAAGGGATACACATGGCTCAGCGGGAGGGCTGCTCCTAACTGGAGATCTATCGCACAATCCCCCTGTCTATGAGGCGGCAGCTGCGCGCCCTAGTCTTACTAAACACCAGTGTCAAATCCTCATACTCGGGGGGAATATGCAGTGCAGGCATTAGATTCGGACTTTCCACCGAGGTCGCCCCTATGGAAACACCCAGACACAGCCCCTCACACTGAGCAGACCACCCTTTAAGAGCCTTCTCTCGCCACGAAATAGTAGGGTCATGGGTAATCAACCAGGGAAGCCCCAGCACCACCGGATACGCAGGAGAGTCAATCAGATAGAGCTGAATTGTCTCCTCATGACCCCCCTGCGCCTCCATCTTAAGGGGGCGCTGTGACCTCCCTAATCAACCCAGATCCTAACGGACGGCTATCTAGGGCATGTACAGGGAAAGGCTTATCAACGGGAAGGAGAGGAATCCCTAATTCTACACAGAACTGGCGATCTACAAAGTTCCCAGCTGCGCCTGAATCGACTAGCGCCTTATGCTGGGAACGAGGTGCTACCTGTGGAAAACAAACAGGCAAGGTTATGTGAACGACAGAAAGCTCTGGGTAAGTAGGGCGCCTACTCACCTGGGAGGACTCCCCAATGCGTGGCCTGCCTTCACCTCCACCGGGGGACCTTCACCAACACCTAGCCGCGGTGTGACCTCCACGGCCACAGTTGGCACAGGGGACGGCCCCCCTCGGGTTCCTACTCCTCCTTTCTCTAGCGCCAGCACCTCCGAGCTCCATAGGGCTCGGCTCGGAGGTGCTGGAGGGTGAAATGGGCGACCCCCATCCGGGACGTCCACGGGTGGCGAGCAGGGTGTCCAACCGAATGGCCATGTCGACTAGTTGGTCAAACGTCAACATGGTATCCCTGCACGCCAACTCTCTTTGGACGTCCTCCCGGAGGCTACAACGGAAGTGGTCTATGAGGGCCCGCTCATTCCACCCTGCATCTGCCGCTAGAGTCCGGAACTCCAGGGCAAAATCCTGTGCGCTCCTCATCCCCTGTCGGAGGAAGAACAGACGCTCCCCCGCCGCCTTCCCTTCTGGTGGATGGTCGAACACGGCCCGGAAGCGGCGGGAGAACTCCGCATAGGTGATGGTAGCGGCGTCCATTCTCCTCCATTCGGCGTTGGCCCACTCCAACGCCTTGCCGGTGAGACAGGAGATGAGGGCGGAGACGCTCTCGTGTCCCGAGGGCGCCGGGTGTACGGTGGCGAGGTAGAGCTCCACCTGTAGCAGGAACCCTTGACACCCGGCAGCGGAGCCGTCGTACGCCCTCGGGAGCGAGAGCCGAATCCCACTGGGTTCCGGAATGTGGACAGGAGGACTGACCGATGGGGATGGTCCGGTAGGTGGGGGCGTGGGTACCCCGCTGCTTTCCCATCGGTGGAGAGTGTTCATCACCCGATCCAAGGCGTGACCGATCTGGTTAATCCGGTCCTCCTGTCCACGAAGACGGTCCTCCATGACCTCTGTCGGCGCGGGTGCTCCTGCTGACTCCATGATGTGATGTGGTATTCTGTCAGTAGATGCGGTGAGGAAATCAAGCGCAGGAAACACGGGCGTTCGTCAACAGACTTTAGTTAACAAAATGCAGCACCAAACAGGCGAACAGCCAACCCAACCGGGAGGCAAAATACAAATTACGCACAACACACACAGTGCGTAAAATGAAGATAGCGCACACAGTGCGGACTCTCGGAAAACAACAAACACGAGAGTAATACAAAAGAGCAACAGCTTGACAATAAACAATACCACATAACACCTGCCCCCATACACGAAAACTAAATAGGCAACCAAATCAAACGCTAACAAGGGACAGGTGTACAAACAGACAAAACCAAACAAACATGAAACATCGAACGGTGGCAGCTAGTACTCCGGGGACGAAGACCGCCGAAGCCTGCCCGAACAAGGAGGAGGAGCAGCCTCGGCCGAAACCGTGACATCCATCACGCTTATAGGGAAGGACATTCAACCAGCACAGCACTTACACAAATGACTGATGATTGGCTGAGAGAAATTGATGATAAAAAGATTGTGGGGTCTGTTTTGTTAGACTTCAGTGCGGCTTTTGACATTATCGATCATAGTCTGTTGCTGGAAAAACGTATGTGTTATGGTTTACACCCCCTGCTATATTGTGGATAAAGAGTTACCTGTCTAACAGAACACAGAGGGTGTTCTTTAATGGAAGCCTCTCCAACAAAATCCAGGTAGAATCAGGAATTCCCCAAGGCAGCTTTCTAGGTGCCTTACTTTTTTCAATCTTTACTAACTACATGCCACTGGCTTTGAGTAAAGCCAATGTGTCCATTTATGCGGATGACTCAACACTATACAGGTTAGCTACCACAGCGACTGAAATGACAGCAACACTTAACAAAGCGCTCCAGTTAGTTCCAGAATGGGTGTTAAGGAATAAGTTAGTCCTAAATATTTCAAAAACTAAAAGCATTACATTTGGGACAAATCATTCACTAAACCCTAAACCTCAACTAAATATTGTAATGAATAATGTGAAAATTGAGCAAGTTGAGGAGACTAAACTGCTTGGAGTAACCCTGGATTGTAAACGGTCATGGTCACAAAACATATTGATACAACAGTAGCTAGGATGGGGAGAAGTCTTTCTATAATGAAGTGCTGCTCTGCATTCTTAACAGCACTATAAACAAGGCAGGTCCTCCAGGCCCTAGTTTTGTTGCACCTAGACTACTGTTCAGTTGTGTGGTCAGGTGCCACAAAGGAGGACTTAGGAAAATTGCATTTGGCTCAGAACAGGGCAGCACGGCTGGCCCTTGGATGTACACAGAGAGCTAACGTTAATAATATGCATGTCAATCTTTCCTGGCTCAAAGTGGAGGAGAGATTGACTTCATCAGTACTTTTATTTGTGAGAGGTATTGTCTCTTTGAACTACTGGCACACAGCTCGGACACCCATGCATACCCCACAAGACATGCCACCAGAGGTTTTTTCACAGTCACCAAGTCCAGAACAGACTATAGGAGGTGCACAGTATTACATAGAGCCATGACTACTTGGAACTCTATTCCACATCCAAGTAACTCATGCCAGCAGTAAAATTAGATTTAAAAAACAGATAAAAATACACCTTATGGAACAGCGGGGACTGTGAAGCAACACAAACAGACACATGCATACAAACACACGATAACATATGCACTATACACACATGTACACATGGATTTTGTTTTATAGATATGTGGTAGTAGAGTAGAGGCCTGAGGGCACACACTTAATATATTGTGAAATCTGTTATGAATGTTTTGTAATATTTTTATATTGTATAAATGCCTTAATTTTGCTGGACCCCAGAAAGAGTAGCTGCTGCCAAGTAGCAGCTAATGGGGATCCATAATAAATACAAATACATTGAAGTAGCTAGCAAGTTTACTAGATAGCGACAGTAATTGCCTTGCTAACGAAATAGACTTGCTAGTTTAGCTAACCCAACCATCAGTCTTAGCTTGCAATTAAAAAATCTAATAAAAACAATGGCAATAATTTTTTCAATTTGAGTTTTGCCTTCACAATATAGCCCTTGAATTCTACCGTGCAAATATACCGAGTGTTATAGGGAAATAATGCACGCTCTAGAATGCCCTTCAACCCAATCAGAAACAAGTATTCAACAATGTCATGGTATAATTAAGCAATAAGGCACAAGGGGGTGTGGTATGTTGGCCATATACCACAAACCCCAGAGGTGCCTTATTGCTATTATAAACTGGTTACCAACGTAATTAGAACAGTAAAAAATATATTTGGGGGTCATACCCGTGGTTTACGGTCTGATATACCACAGCCCTCAGCCAATCAGCATTCAGGGCTCGAACCACCCGGTTTATAATGTATATTATATAGTACTCTGTGATAAACACTAGACCGAGCTTGAATATGACACAGAAACCACTATCTCCAGATTTACTGTAACGATGACGCTGGGTGTCAGGAAGCAGGTGCAGGTGGTGAGTTTAATTATAATAACGAACATAGAGCGATACAAATCAAGAGCGCGTCTGGACATGAACACAGAAACAATACTGCCTGAAGAGTGATGCTAGGGAGTGCTAGATAAAGGGGGAGGGATGAAATCCAGGTGTGCCTGGTGATTGGGCGCAGGTGTGTGTAATGAGGGTTGCCAGGTGTGTGTAATGATGGGTTGCTGTCAGTGGGTGCTGTAGGTGGGTGTGGTGCAGGAATCAGGCGCAGGACGCAGAAAATAAGTCCAAAAGACTTAAGTGAAAGCACACTCAAATACACGAGCCAAAAGCCCGGAGGCGAGAAAATCCGCACACAGGCGTAAACAAAAGGGCGCACTAAACATGTGCGAAAATACCCTCCTTAACAGAGGAGGAAAGCTACAAGGAGCAAACGGTAAACAATAGCGCACAAACACGACAGCGAAACAATCACACACAACACCTGACAAACACAACGAGAACTTATAGGACACTAATTAGTGCTAAACGAAAACAGGTGTACATAATGACAAAACCAAACGAACATAGAAACATTCAACGGTGGCAGCTAGTACTCCGGTGACGACGACCGCCGAAGCCTGCCCGAGCAAGGAAGAGAGGCAGCCTCGGCCGAAACCATGACAGTTGCCAGGACCGGTGGCTAGTAAACCGGCGACGTCGTGCGCCGGAGTGGGGGAGCGGGAGTAGACGTGACATTTACAGTCCTTACAATATGTATCTGGACAGTGAAGCAACATTTTACATTTTAACTCCAGCATTTTGGATTTGAAATCAAATTATTATGATGCGACACTACATAATTTTTTATTTAATGTTATTTTCATACATATCTGTTTTGCCATTTAGACATAAAACCACTATACAGTATATCTAGTCTCCCTGTTTGAAGAAACACAAGTATTTGGACAAATTCACTTGTAGTGTATTAAAGTAGTCAAAAGTGTATTACACTTAACAAAAATATAAACGAAACATGTAAAGTGTTGGTCCCATGTTTCATGAGCTGAAATAAAAGCTACTAGAAATGTTCCATACGCACAAAAGCTTATTTATCTAAAATGTTGTGCACAAATTTGTTTACATCCCTGTTAGTGAGCATTTCTCATTTGCCAAGATAATCCATCCACCTGACAGGTGTGGCATATCAAGAATCTGATTAAACAGCATGATCATTACACAGGTGTCCCTTGTGCTGGGGACAATAAAAGGCCACTCTAAAATTTTTGTCAAACAACACAATGCCATAGATGTCTCAAGTTTTGAGGGAGCGTGCAATTGGCATGCTGACTGCAGGAATGTAAACCAAAGCTGTTGCCAGATAATATATGGTTCATTTCTCTACCATAAGCCGCCTCCAACATCGTTTTAGAGAATTTGGCAGTACGTCAAACCAGCTTTACAACTGCAGACCACATGTATGGTGTCGTGTGGGCGAGCGGGTTTCTGATGTCAACGTTGTGAACAGAGTGCCCCGTGGTGGTGGGGTTATGGTATGGGAAGGCATAAGCTACCGACAACGAAAACAATTACATTTTATCAATGGCAATTTGAATGCACAGAAATACCGTGACGAGATCCTGAGGCCCATTTTTTTAGGCATGGTGAGGGAAATCCAAAATAGATAAACTCTCAATGCAATAATCCACAGGTGGGTCAGGGAACCAGGAGGTCAGCAATCAGAGGAAGAATCCAGGCAGGTGGAGGTGATCACAGCAGCGCAGTCCAGACTCAGAAGTAGGCTAACAGCCAACTAGCAAGCTAGTTAGCACTAATAAGCAAAGGTTGTAAAAGTCACAACTCCAGTAGACCTACAAGTAGACAAAAACAAACACTTAACAAAAAACAGATGAAGAACTAACAAATCAAAGTTAACGAGTAAACACTGTTACTGAACAGGTACCAGGGAGAAGTGGCAGTCAATCACGACGCCAGCAGATACTCTCGCCCAGAAATGAATTTGTGAAGCTTCAATCTTGACACGTTAGATACTGACTGCTAGCACTTACTGGCCTATAGCAACACGCTAAAAGAATAGGCTTCAGAGGAGGCAGGTAAACCTGCAACCACAACACTTTAATAACACTTGACATGAGATCTTCTCTAAGCATTACATGGATATGGCTCTGAATAAATACAGCAACAACTCCCCCATAGGCATGCCTGTCTCTTCTGTAGATTTATTGCTAATGCGGTATCAAAGGAATTATCTAAGTGAGTCTCAGAAATGGCAAATATATGAATGTTATCTGATGTTAGCAAGTTATTGATTTCATTAACCTTATTTCAAAGTCTACAAATATTAATGGGCTATTTTTTGCCATTTCCTAGGTAGCTTATCAGAGATAGACATAATATGGAAAAGAACAAACAATGCAAGAGAAAAAACACAAACATTATTCAGCAGTCCATCAACCAGTTAATGCAGACCACGTATATGGTGTCGTGTGGGTGAGCGGTTTTCTGATGTCAACGTTGTGAACAGAGTGTGTGTGTGTGCTGCGGGGTTGAAGATATGAACCCACAGGCTTGGCTCTCTCATCCCTTCCAGGCTTTTTGGAGGGAGGGTGGACAATAAGCTTGTCATAGCGGATGCAAGCAATGTCCCCACGCACTCTGGCAGCTTTCATGGCCGGGATAAGTTCTTTCCTCTTCTGGCGCACAGCTTCAGGATAGTCCTCGCTGAGGAAGATGTATGTTCCTCACAGGTTCTTGGCTCTGTACAGAACAGATACCTTGTCCTTGAACCTCAGGAACTTGACCACTATCGGGCCTGTCACCTGGGCTGGTGTTGGGTTTTCCAGCCCTGTGGGTGCTCCACCTCCACCTGTGGTCCATCTTCAGTTTCTCAGTGATAATTTCCCTCACTTTGTCTTCAGACTCCATCCAGGTCTCATGTGGAGATTCTGCAATTCTGTCCACAACAATGTTCTTCCGCCTTGATTGTCCCTCGAGATAATCTGATTTCTCCGTCATTGTTCACATATATAACTGATGTCCTCTCTCAATGACTTACAGATTGCTGTCATCTTGCTGTTCTCCTGTTTAAACTCATCAAGCTGACCCTGGGAGAACAGCAACATGTTTTTCAGGTCCTGGACCTTTCTGGTCAGATCGTCCATTATTTTATTAGTTGACTCCACCAGTATTTGGACACAACACTATTTTCTTGTTGTTGTCACAACTGCTTGTCAAACTATTTTTGTTTGTTTAACCTGTGACAGAGAGACACCACTGTCCTCAACGGTACTCTCACTGGCTTTGGTCTTTGTCATGGTAGCAACGTAGGCTAACGCTGGTACTCCACACAATTCCAGTCAGCACAGCTCGCAGGGCCGATGGAAACAGAAAAAAACAGCCGGGATTTAAACAGCCACAAGCCCAGGATTATCCGCGGTCCCAGCCACAAGGGCTAACCGCATCAAGGGCTGTGTTCAAACTGTCAATGTAACCTGGCTAGCTTGATAGCTAGCAGCTAGGCTAGCTGCTTTGCCAAGCAGCAACTCTTCACACTTTAGGGTTTGGCAGTATCCCAGGACAGATAGTAGCGGTCCCAGCAACTGAGGCTAACCGCATAGCGGGAACCAAATAAAACGCTTTCTCAGAAATGTTCAAAAACAACAAACCGAGCTCTCTCTAGTTCTGCGTTCAGCATGCGTTGCGCTCTGATTACTTTATTGCCATTATGGGCACTCTTTGAAAATGGGGATGGTTTGCCTACTTGAACAAGCAAAATGCAGGTATGTGAATTGTGAATAATATCGCTCCTCTTTTCAGTTCGCTGCAGCTAGCGACTGGAACACTGCAAGAAAACACTTAAACTGGACAGTTTTATCTCCATCTCTTCATTCAAAGACTCAATCATGGACACTCTTACTGACAGTTGTGGTTGCTTCGCATGATGTATTGTTTTCTCTACCTTCTTGCCCTTTGTGCTGTTGTCTGTGCCCAATAATGTCTGTACCATGTTGTGTTGTTACCATGTTGTTGTCATGTGTTGCTGCCATGCTATGTTGTTGTCTTAGGTCTCTGTATGTATGTTGTGGTGTCTCTCTTGCCGTAATGTGTGTTTTGTCCTATATATATATATTTATAATTTTTTTGAATCCCAGCCCCCGTCCCCGCAGGAGGCCTTTTGCCTTTTGGTAGGCCGTCATTATAAATAAGAATTTGTTCTTAACTGACTTGCCTAGTTAAATAAAAGTTAAATAAAAATAATAAAAAATGATGAAAACGCATGAGGGCAAAAACAACATGTCGTAGGCTACTTTTGGCTAATGGCCAGGTTAAAAAGACGCACATTTGCGATGCTGCTAAACCAGCCTTGATTAAGGGGAGGGTAGGCTATGCTTGGTTTTTAATCAAATTATACAAAATGGGGGAAAACAATAGTTTTTTATGTTTCTAAATATGAGATTTGTCACGTTCGTCAAAGGAGGAGGACCAAGGCGCAGTGTGGAAGGTGAACATACTTATTTATTAAATGATTACACGAACAAAACAACAAATCGATACGTGCCGTCCAAAGGTGCAAAACACAAACCTACACAGGAACAAGATCCCACAAACACTGTGGGAAAACAGCCTGTCTAAATATGGTTCCCAATCAGAGACAACCAGCAACAGCTGACACTCGTTGCCTCTGATTGAGAACCACTCTGGCCAACATAGATATACATCAACTAGAATAAACAAAGAACACTCACACCCTGGCTCAACATACAAGCGTCCCCAGAGCCAGGGCGTGACAAGATTCACTGTCACAAAAGGAATATCTTTCCTTCCATGGGCACTGTGCACTTCTTCTCTAAAAATCCTTGCCATTATAAACTGTATTACCGTTAAGACCTGTGGGACTTCTAAACTTCCCATTAGCCCTGCATGAAATTGTCACTTTTGCGTTGCTTTTAAGGACACACCTCATATTGCCACCCCTCCCATCTCAGCACAAGCGAGCTGATGTTAGACAGGTAAATTGCCAGACCTGGCGTTAGGGCAGGGATGGCACCAGAACAAATCAGTTGGACGGGCATTTGATTTCCATTTTCTTTTATATTTTTTTAAAAGTTAATTTAACTGTACCAATGTATGACCCTTTTAATGTGGCATGAACACAGCCAGTCATGTTTTCATCTGATTGTCAAACAGATGAAAAGTAGGTTACCTTAGCACCTTCTTCCAAAATAATCACAGAATCCGAACAGTGCACTGTGCTCCCACCAACATTCCAATTCAAGTGGTATAGTGCTATTTTTGTATGTGAGGGAGCGCAATTTATTGTATTTTTTATGACATAATTTCTCAATCAAAGTTTGTACGGACAGATATACAGTGAGGGCAAAAAGTATTTGATCCCCTGCTGATTTTGTACGTTTGCCCACTGGCAAAGAAATGATCAGTCTATAATTTTAATGGTAGGTTTATTTGAACAGTGAGAGACAGAATAACAACAAAAAAATCCAGAAAAATGCATGTCAAAAATGTTATAAATTGATTTGCATTTTAATGAGGGAAATAAGTATTTGATCCCCTCTCAATCAGAAAGATTTCTGGCTCCCAGATGTCTTTTATACAGGTAACGAGCTGAGATTAGGAGCACACTCTTAAAGGGAGTGCTCCTAATCTCAGCTTGTTACCTGTATAAAAGACACCTGTCCACAGAAGCAATCAATCAATCAGATTCCAAACTCTCCACCATGGCCAAGAACAACACAGACCTACACAAGGCTGGAATGGGCTACAAGACCATCGCCAAGCAGCTTGGTGAGAAGGTGACAACAGTTGGTGTGATTATTCGCAAATGGAAGAAACACAAAAGAACTGTCAATCTCCCTCGGCCTGGGGCTCCATGCAAGATCTTACCTCATGGAGTTGCAATGATCATGAGAATGGTAAGGAATCAGCCCAGAACTACACGGGAGGATCTTGTCAATGATCTCAAGGCAGCTGGGGCCTTTATTCACCAAGAAAACAATTGGTAACACACTACGCCGTGAAGGACTGAAATCCTGCAGCGCCCACAAGGTCCCCCTGCTCAAGAAAGCACATATACAGGCCCGTCTGAAGTTTGCCAATGAACATCTGAATGATTCAGAGGAGTACTAGGTGAAAGTGTTGTGGTTAGATGAGACCAAAATCGAGCTCTTTGCCATCAACTCGCCGTGTTTGGAGGAGGAGGAATTCTGCCTATTACCCCAAGAACACCATCCCCACCGTCAAACATGGAGGTGGAAACATTATGCTTTGGGGGTGTTTTTCTGCTAAGGGGACAGGACAACTTCCCCTTTGTACGGCCCGGGTTCCAGGAATATCAATTGCATGCCCTCTCACGCCGCTATAGTCCCGCGGCTACCCAATCGGACCCTGGGACCATCCTCCCCACCTCGTGTCTGGCGGCGGCTCTCAGCTGGGGATTGAGAAGCAAGTCCATGAGCAGGTTCCCATCCGAACCCCGGGGGGAGGTCCAGATAACCGGATGTTTGTTCCTGACGCTGTCCACCCATCGGTCCTGGAGTGGGCCCACACCTCCAGGCTTACCTGCCACCTGGTTTCCTGTCGCACCCTGGCCTTTGTGCGACAACACTTTTGGTGGCCTACCATGGTCCCTGACGTCTCCGCCTTCGTCGCCACCTGTATGATCTGTGCGCAGAATAAGTCCCTGGTCACACATATCCCTGGACTTCGTCACTGGCCTTCTTAAAAGTTATGACGGCATGACTTGGTACTCGTAATGCCCACTGGGTGTGTTAAAAGCTGTCTTCCACTCGTCCCCCTCTTGAATCCTCACCAGGTTGTAGGCATTACGTAAGTCCAGCTTGGTGATGACCTGGGCTCCCTGCAACGACTCGAATGCCGTTGTCATCAGGGGGAGTGGGTAGCGGATCTTAACCGTGATGTCATTGAGCGCCCGGTAATCGTTGCACGGCCGCTGCCCACTGTCCTTTTTCCCCATGAAGAAGAAGCCCGCACCCGCGGGTGAGGAAGAGGGATATACTCCCTCATGGCCAGCATCTCCGGCTGGGACAAGGAAAACAATCGCCCTCGTTTGGGCATGGCGCCCGGTAGGAGATTGATAGCGCAGCCGTATGGCCTGTGAGGAGGTAGGCCCTTGGCACGTCTCTTACTAAACACCTCCCCCAGATCCCAATACTCCCGGGGAAAACCTGCCAGGTCTGTAGCCGACGTCCTCCCGGTGGCAACCGCCTCTAGGGTGGTTCGGAGTGCGGGACCTGGGGAAGAGGTGAGGACTGGTAGGTGGTTTGGGATGGTGGTTTGTGCTGATGAGTGGTCAGTGGAGATCAGAACAGGATGGGGGCAGACCCTCCCTCAAGGATGAGCCGCCCCGTGGACCAGTCTAGATTCTCGGTGATCTGCTGCAGACTGCGGTCGTGTTGGTTCAGCATAGCTCCCTGTGTTGCCAATGCGCTCCGATTGTGTGCTGCCTCCACTGGGTCCATATCGGCTCAGTTTTCTGTAAGGGTTGGGGTGAGGTGTGACCCAGGTGCGGTGTAGGATATACAGTAGGCAGTAGTTAAAGATGGTGAAACAAGGATCTTTACTGGTGGTCCCGAAGCCAAAATACAAAATAACGGACGATAAAAGATAGGCGGAGCAAATACGTCTCCAAAAACTGGCTGACAGTTAAAATACGAAATATAAGATATTTTAGGCGGCTGTACAAAAGGACTCGAGTTTCTGTATGTTACTACAATTACACCATGAGTCGTTAATCGTGAAACACACACCTCCGCCCTTCTGCTTCCCGGAGAGATATTTATTCCTGTCTGCGCGATGAACTGAGAACCCCTCTGGCTGGACCGATTTCGACAGAATATCCCAAGAGAGCAAAGTATGTTACAGGCCTTGATGTCTCTGGAAAGAAATCCTTGCCCGGAGTTCGTCGATCTTGTTAACCAAAGACTGAACATTAGCGAGTAGTATACTTGGAAGCGGTGGGTGGTGTGCACGTCTCCTAAGTCGAACCAGCAGGCCGCGCCGAGTGCCACTCCTCTGCCGGCAATGTTTTGGGTCAGCCGCTGGAATTAGTTCAGTTGCCCTGGAGAGAGCAAACAAAAGATCTGCTTCGGGAAAGTCGTATTCCTGGTCGTAATGCTGGTGAGTTACCGCCTCTCTGATATCCCCGGCTGTATGTAATGATACAAAACACTTTCTGAGCTAATCTAGTAAAAAATAATACATAAAAAACAAAATACTGCAAAGTTTCCTAAAAGCTAGTTGCGAGGCCGCCATCTTCGTCGGCGCCATCTTGTCAATACACCAAGCGTCACGTCTGGAGGAAACTTGGCACCATCCATACGGTGAAGCATGGTGGTGGCAGCATCATGCTGTGGGGATTTTTTTCTGGTAGACTAGTCAGGATCGAGGCAGCTGAACATTGTATGCTGGAAAACACTCGGTTTGTTATTTTTGTTTAAAACAAAAAGGCTATTCATAAATACGAACACAGAATTTATTTTTGTGTGGATTCCACGATGCGGTTAGCTTTTAACAGCTAGGACCGCTAATTCTTGTCCCGGAATCCCTCTTAAGAGACAAGTTGAAGCCTGCTTGACAGAGACGCTAAGCTGCTAACCATCAAACTAATGAAGATTGTACCAGATGAGTTTTACAATGGAGCCCTCTTTGTCTGGAGAACTAAATGAACGGTTCCAGCACTGTAGGAACTGTATCTATTATGCTTCGTTTCAGGACAAACCGGATCACTCGGGGTTCCAATGCGGCAATTGTTTACATGCCAAGGCTTGAGGTGGCTTCCTTGATCACGCAGGTCACCAGCCTATGTAAGAAACTGAGGAAACCACAGAGTTGAATGTTTACATTTTCTATGCCAGTGGCTGGATGGCGTTCGCGCTTGTTGGATACATCTCCGCCTTGTAGTTTGTCGTTATCCGACTGGCCGGTGTTGCCCGGAGCTCCCCCATCTGATAGCGCCATCGAAGGAGCACAGCATGAGGAGAAAGGCAATTAACGATGGTCACATGTCACGAGCCGTGGAAGCCGAAGACAGCGACCTCCCGCAAAGCAGTCTACACTCCCAACGAGAGGCCTGGAGCCTGATCTTCCTGCACCTTCGTCGCTGGGGGTGCCTGTGTCTGCGGCCGCAGTGCCTACTACTACGATTTTGAAGTCGACGTCGGCAGCCTTCCGTCCCTGCTCTGGATCGAACTGGCTTCTCCATCTGTCGGAGGCCTGCATCCTGTGAAGCGTGGGAGTTTGCGGATTTCCTCGTCCTTCTCGCCAGCCGTGATTTTGGGCAGCTCCATAAGAAATGTGACCGTACCTTGTGCAAAAACAATGTCCTATCCCTGAGCTCGAGTAAATGACATTAATAAGCTGCTCCCGAATGTACTACGCCAGGGCATGGAAATCGATTATATTGTAGTCCATGTGGGTTTTAATAACATTATGAAGGGCAGCTCTGAACAGTTGAAGCTGGATTTTAAAGAGCTGATTGACTCTCTGCCAGACACTAATAAAAAACCCATCATATCAGGCCCCGTGCCCTCTCTGAATTGGGGAATTGAACACTTTAGCAGGATTCTTGCTCTTCACAACTGGCTATGTGATTATTGAAGCTCAATGGGTGTAACTTTTGTTGACAATTTCGATACCTTTTGGAAACGAAACACGTTTTATAAGGAGGATGAGATCCACCCAAATCATTTGGGTTCCTGGATCCTTTCACAGCAAAGTACAGAGAGATCCTTGATGACAACCTGCTCCAGAGCACTCAGGACCTCAGACTGGTGTGAAGGTTCACTGTCCAACAGGACAACGACCCTAAGCACACAGCCAAGACAATGCAGGAGTGGCTTCGGGACAAGTCTCTGAATGTCCTTGAGTGTCCCAGCCAGAGCCCAGACTTGAACCCAATCGAACATCTCTGGAGAGACCTGAAAATAGCTGTGCAGCAACGCTCCCCATCCAACCTGACAGAGTTTAAGAGGATCTGCAGAGAAGAATTGGAGAAACTCCCCAAAAACAGGTGTGCCAAGCTTGTAGCGTCATACCCAAGAAGACTCGATGCTGTAATCGCTGCCAAAGGTGCTTCAACAAAATACTGAGTAAAGGGTCTGAATACTTATGTAAATGTAATATTTCAGTTTTTGATTTTTAATAAATGTGCCAAAAATGTCTAAAAACCTGTTTTTGCTTTGTCATTATGAGGTATTGTGTGTAGATTGATGAGGTGAAAAAAAATATTTGTGTATCTTTCTTTTTGTAGACTATCAACAGTAGCCAGCATATCGCTAGTATGTTCACTATTTAAGGTTTAGTTTTGTAACTCACTTTCCCTAAAAGAAAGAAGCACAGCGAGTAGATTGATGGGCGTTTCTTTTTGCTCAGGACAGCTTGTGTGTGCTGTGTGAACATATCAATTTCTGTACTGCTCGAGTGCTTGAGAAGTTGTCACTCGCAGGATATTAGTGGTATTTCAATGAACTGCCAATCATATTGCTCAAATACAAATACAGTGCCTTCAGAAAGTATTCATACCCCTTGACTTATTCAAAATGTTGTTGTGTTACAGCCTGTAGTGCTTTACACACCTGGATTGTACAATATTTGCACATTATTCTTTAAAAAATGTTTCAAGCTCTGTCAAGTTGGTTGTTGATCATTGCTCGACAGCCATTCTCAAGTCTTGCCATAGATTTTCAAGCCAATTTAAGTCAAAACTGTAACTAGGCCACTCAGGAACATTCAGTGCCGTCTTGATAAGCAGCTCCAGTGTATATTGTTTTAGGTCAGGGTTTCCCAAACTCGGTCCTGCCCCCCCAGGTGCACATTTTGGTTTTTGCCCTAGCACTACACAGCTGATTCAAATAATAAAAGGTTGATGATGAGTTGGTTATTTGAAACAGCTGTGTAGTGCTAGAGCAAAAACCAAAATATGCACCCAGGGGCTGGGGTCCCAGGACTGAGTTTGGGAAATCCTCTTTTAGGTTATTGTCCTGCTGAATGATGAATTCATCTCCCAGTGTATGGTGGAAAGCAAACTGAACCAGGTTTTCCTCTATAATTTTGCCTATGCTTAGCTCCATTCTGTTTCTTTTTTATCCTGAACAACTCCCCAGTCCTTAACGATTACAAGCATACCCATAACATGATGCAGCCACCACTATGCTTGAAAATATGGACAGTGGTACTCAGTAATGTGTTGTTTTGGAATTGCCACAAACATTTTTTTTTTGTTGCAGTATTACTTTAGTACCTTGTTGCAAACAGGATACATGTTTTGGAATATTTGTATTCTGTACAGGCTTCCTTCTTTTCACTCTGTCAATTAGGTTAGTATTGTGCAGTAACTACAATGTTGTTGATCCATCCTCAGTTTTCTCCTATCACAGCCATTAAACTCTGTAACTGTTTTAAAGCCACATTGGCCTCGTGAAATCTCTGAGCGGTTTCCTTCTCGGCAACTGAGTTAGGAAGGATGCCTGTATCTTTGCAGTGACTGGGTGTATTGATACACCATCCAAAGTGTAATGAATAACTTCACCATGCTCAAAGGGATATTCAATGTCTGCTTTTCTTTTTTTTTTACCCATCTACCAATAGGTGCCCTTCTTTGCGAGGCATTGGAAAACCTCCCTGGTCTTTGTGGTTGAATCTGTGTTTGAAATTCACTGCTCGACAGAGGGACCTTATAGATAATTAAATGTGTGTGGTACAGAGATGAGGTAGTCATTTAAAAATCCTGTTAAACACTATTATTGCACACAGAGTGAGCCCATGCAATTTATAATGTGACTTCTTAAGCAAATGTTTAGGTTTGCCAAAACAATGGGGTTGAATACTGATTGACTCAAGGCATATCATCTTTTAATTTGTAATTAATTAGTAAACATTTTTTTTTTATTCAGGCTGTAAGACAACAACATGTGGAAAAAGTCAATGGTTGTGAATAATTTCAGAATGGCACTGTAGTACGACTTTTCTGAATGTAGTCTTCAACGGCTTTCAATGGTAGACTGTGACAAAGCAGGTAAATGTTGAACTGGAACACAAAAATGCGCTGAGAACTGGCCCGGTCAGTGCTGCTGCTTTCTTTGAAAGTGGTGAGAAGTACTGGGCAAATGCGGTCTCGCCACAACTTTTCCAGTGGCTCTGATTTAAATGGTAAATCTGTGATTGCTTCATACATTTTTTACTTTTAAATTATTTACACACACCCATTGATTCTTGAAGATTAGAACTTATAATAAATGCCACATGAGTTTAGTCCAATTGTCATACCCCATCCAAACCCAAAATATTTACTTGTTCAACTCAATTGTTTGTAAACAATGTCATTTTAAACAAACACTGTTTAGCCTCTGAATATGGTTCAAATTGTATTTTTGGTATCCATAGCTCTATCGATGAATTTGAGAGTGGTTACATTTCTCCACCCCCAATTCTTCAGCTTTTTACCAAAACAGTGGTGGCAGTGATTGTTGTTGGGACTGCAGACTGCCCCTTTAAGAACCAATGGGTATATATCAACATTAGGAACATTGAACACATTCCCAGATTGCACGTGTATCTTACATTAAAAAACATGTTTACATTACCAAGTACATTAATGGAGTAAACCTACTCTAAGAGTATGTATTAAGATGTTTGAGAGAAGGTTTGAATCCTAGTCAACCCATCCAATGTGAGTACATCTGTTGTTGAAATACAGTAGATCAATAAAGCTACAGTACTCTATCAGTAGTCAAGCTGCTTATGCTGAAAAGCCTTGTTAGTGCATAGCTCAAATTTGATTTAGAATTTCCTGTCTTTTTCAGTGTCAAGGCCGGGCGTAGGTGTGGTGTGGAATCAATTGCAGGATGCAGATGCAAGTCCAAAAACACTTTAATAAAGTCCACAGAAACAACGGCTATAACCAGAGCCGGTAGAACAAGGGAAAAATAAACGCACTCAGCGTAAAAGTATAACAAACGCACAACGTGCGGACTCTCTAATAACATAGAGCACAAACTGACTGGCAACACCTGCTGACATAGAACAACTACACACAACCACAAGACAGAAACAACGAGAACTTAAAGGACACATAATCAAGACGAAATGAGCAACAGGTGTAACAAATCAGACCAAACCAAACACACACAGACACAACGAACGGTGGCAGCTAGTACTCCGGGGACGACGACCGCCGAAGCCTGCCCGAACAAGGAGAAGGAGCAGCCTCGGCCGAAACCGTGACAGTACCCCCCTTGACGCGCGGCTCCAGCAGTGCGCCGACCCCGGCCTCGGGGGGACGACCAGGAGGACGCGGAGCAGGGCGCATGGGATGACCACGATGGAACTCAGTCAGAAGAGACGGGTCTAAGATATCTCTCCTCGGCACCCCAGCACCGCTCCTCCGGACCGTACCCCTCCCACTCCACGAGATATTGGAGACCCCCCATCCGGCGTCTCGAATCCAGGATGGACCGAACTGTGTACGCCGGAGCCCTCGATGTCCAGCGGGGACGGAGGAGTCTCTGCTATCTCACACTCCTGGAGTGGACCAGCTACCACCGGCCTGAGGAGAGACACATGGAACGAGGGGTTAATATTCTTATACTCAATAGGAAGTTGTAATCTGTAACACACTCGTTCAACCTCCTCAGGACTTTAAAAGGCCCCACAAACCGCCGACCCAGCTTCCGGCAGGGCAGGCGGAAGGGCAGGTTTCTGGTCGAGAGCCAGACTCGATCTCCCGGTGCGTACACCGGTCCCTCACTGCGGTGGAGATCGGGCGCTCGCCTTGTGTCGACGGATGGCCCGCTGCAGATGTACGTGAGCAGCGTTCTCACGTCTCCTCCGAGCGCCGCACCCACTCATCCACCGCAGGGGCCTCGATCTGGCTCTCATGCCAAGGTGCCAGAACCGGCTGGTACCCTAACACACACTGGAAAGGGGTTAGTTTAGTGGAGGAGTGGCGGAGAGAGTTCTGTGCCATCTCGGCCCAGGGAACATATCTCGCCCACTCCTCCGGCCGGCCCTGGCAATACGACCTCAGAAACCTACCCACATCCTGGTTTACTCGTTCAACCTGCCCATTGCTCTCCGGGTGGTACCCCGAGGTAAGGCTCACCGAGACCCCCCAAAGCGCTCCATGAACGCTCTCCAGACTCGGAGAGGTAAACTGGGGGCCTCGATCAGACACTATATCCTCGGGTACCCCGTATGCCGGAAGAACGTGAGTGAATAGTGCCTCAGCGGTCTGTAGGGCAGTGGGAAGACCCGGCATGGGAAGGAGACGACAGGCCTTCGAGAACCCGATCCACAACGACCAGGATGGTGGTATTTCCCTGGGAGAGGGGAAGATCAGTAACGAAATCCACCGAGAGGTGAGACCAGGTCGTTGTGGAACGGGCAGGGGTTGTAACTTACCCATGGGCAAATGTCTGGGTGCCTTACACTGGGCACATACCGAACAGGAGGAAACATAAACCCTCACATCCCTGGCTAACGTTGGCCACCAGTACTTAGTGCTAAGGCAGTGCACCGTCCGGCCAATCCCTGGATGTCAGAGGAGGGTGACGTGTGAGCCCAATATATAAGTCGATCCCGAACCTCGAACGGCACGTACGTCCGACCCACAGGACACTGTGGAGGGCTGAGGATCGACGCATAACGCCCGCTCGATTTCGGAATCGACCTCCCACACCACCCGGTGCCACCAGGCAAGGCGAGGCGGGAGTATGGGCGTGGGCTCAACGGACCTCTCCTCCATGTCATACCGCCCGGGACAGAGCATCTGCCTTACCATTCTGGGACCCAGGGATGTACGTGATCTTAAAACGAACCGGGCCAGAAACATATTCCACCTAGCCTGGCGAGGTTCAGTCTCCTAGCTGCCCGGATGTACTCCAGGTTTCGGTGGTCTGTCAAAATGAGGAAAGGGTGTTGAGCCCCCTCTAGCCAATGCCTCCACACCTTTAGGGCCTGGACCATGGCTAGCAGCTCCCTGTCCCCCACGTCATAATTTCGCTCCGCTGGACTGAGCTTTTTAGAGTAAAAGCACAGGGGCGGAGTTTCAGGCGTGCCAGATCGTGTGCGAGAGCACGGCCCCTATACCGGCTTCAGACGCGTCTACCTCGACCTGGAATGGGAGTGCGGGATCCGGATGCGCCAACACCGGGCGCCGAGGTAAACAGGTCCTTCAGTCTCCCAAAAGCCCTATCCGCCTCAGCAGACCACTGCAAGCGCACGGACCTCCCTTTAGTAGAGACGTTATAGGGAGCTGCCACCTGTCCAAAACCCCGGATAAACCTCCTGTAGTAATTCGCAAACCCAAGAACCGCTGCACCTCTTTAACAGTAGTTGGAGTTTGCCAATTACGCACGGCCGACTACACGGTCAACCTCCATCTTAACCCCTGACGCAGACAACTGATAACCCAAAAAGGAGACAGACTCCTGGAAAAACAGACATTTCTCTGCCTTGACATACAGATCATGCTCCAACAATCTCCTCAATACTCGGCGCACCAGGGCTACATGCTCGGCTCGGGTAGAAGAATACACTAGAATGTCGTCAATGTACACGACCACTCCCTGCCCCTGCATATCCCGGAAGATCTCATCAACGAAGGATTGGAAGACTGAAGGAGCATTCATTAACCCGTATGGCATGACGAGATACTCGTAATGACCTGAGGTGGTACTAAATGCTGTCTTCCATTCGTCTCCCTCCCTAATACGCACCTAGTTGTTTTCGCTCCTGAGATCCAATTTTGTGAAGAAACGCACCCCGTGTAAAGACTCCGTCATAGTCGCAATCAGAGGGAGAGGATAACTGTATTTCACAGTAATCTGATTGAGACTACGGTAATCAATACACGGGCGCAAACCTCCATCCTTTTTCTTCACAAAAAAGAAACTCGAGGACGCAGGGGAAGTGGAGGGCCGTATGTATCCCTGTCTCAGAGACTCGGCTATGTAAGTCTCCATAGCTCTCTTCTCCTCTTGAGACAGAGGATACACATGGCTCCGCGGAAGCGCAGCTCCTACCTGGAGGTCTATCGCACAATCCCCCTGTCTATGTGGTGGCAATTGCGTTGCCTTCGCTTTACTAAACACAATTGCTAAATCATCATACTCGGGGGTCTCCTCATGACCCTCCTGCGTCCCCATCCTAAGTGGAGCTGTGACCTCCCTAATCAACCCCGATCCCAACGGACGGCTATCTAAATCATGTACAGGGAAGGGACTACTGACTGGAAGGAGGGGAATCCCTAACTAGCACAAAATCGCCGATCTATAAAATTCCCAGCTGCGCCTGAATCTACTAGCACCTTATGCTGGGAATGAGGTGCAACCTGTGGGAAGCAAACAGGTATGGTTAGGTGATCAACAGAGAGCTCTGGATAAGTGGGGCGCCTACTCACCTGGAGGGACTCCCCAGAGCGTGGCCTGCCGTCTCTCCCCCTAGGAGACCCCCCCCCAGCACCTGGCCGCAGTGTGTCCTCCACGGCCACAGTAGGTACAGGGGTTGGTTCCCCTGGGGCTCCTTCTCCTCTCCTCTCTAGCGCCAGCACCCCCGAGCTCCATAGGACTAGGCTCGGAGGTGCTGGAGGGTGGAATGGACGACCCCCACTCAGGACGTCCGCAGGTGGCCAACAGGGTGTCGAGGCGAATGGCCATGTCAACTAACTGGTCAAACGTGAGGGTGGTGTCCCTGCAGGCCAACTCACGACGGACGTCCTCCCGTAGGCTGCAGCGGAAGTGGTCTATGAGGGCCCGCTCATTCCACCCTGCGTCTGCCGCTAGAGTCCGGAACTCCAGTGCAAAATCCTGTGCGCTCCTCTTCCCCTGTCGGAGGTAGAATAGACGTTCTCCCGCCGCCTTCCCCTCAGGTGGATGGTCGAATACAGCCCTGAAGCGACGGGAAAACTCTGCATAGGTGATTGTCGTGGGGTGTATTCTCCTCCATTCGGCGTTGGCCCACTCCAACGCCTTGCCGGTGAGACAGGAGATGAGGGCGGAAACGCTCTCGTGTCCCGAGGGCACCGGGTGTACGGTGGCGAGGTAGAGTTCTACTTGTAGGAGGAAACCTTGACACCCGGCAGCGGTACCATCATACGCCCTCGGGAGCGAGAGCCGAATCCCACTGGGTTCCGGAGCGTGGACTAAGGGACTGACCGGTGCTGGTGGTACTGTGGGAGGAGGCGTGGGTGCACAACTGGTCTCCAGGCGATGCAGGGTATTCATTACTCCTTGTAATGCGTTGGTGATCTGGGCTATCCTGTCATCCTGTCCGCGGACGCGCTCCTCCCATGACTCGGTCGCTGCTGCTGCTCCTGCTGATTCCATGAATGGTGTGTAGTTCTGTCAAGGCCGGGCATAGGTGTGGTGTGGAATCAATTGCAGGATGCAGATGCAAGTCCAAAAACACTTTAATAAAGTCCACAGAAACAACCGCTATAAACAGAGCCGGTAGAACAAGGGAAAAATAAACGCACTCAGCGTAAAAGTATAACAAACGCACAACGTGCGGACTCTCTAATAACATAGAGCACAAACTGACTGGCAACACCTGCTGACATAGAAAAACTACACACAACCACAAGACAGAAACAACGAGAACTTAAAGGACACATAATCAAGACGAAATGAGCAACAGGTGTAACAAATCAGACCAAACCAAACACACACAGACACAACGAACGGTGGCAGCTAGTACTCCGGGGACGACGACCGCCGAAGCCTGCCCGAACAAGGAGAAGGAGCAGCCTCGGCCGAAACCGTGACATTCAGCTTCAGACAAAATCTTTTAAAAGTTTTTTAAAAATAAATTTTTCCCAGAAGGTCTTGATAATAGCACATATCCTGCAACCAAACACTATTACTGTGCACTATAACTATTTGAAATGGAATAAAACAACATGGCTGTCAATGGCAGCCTAAAGGGAGACCTAAGACGTGGTGCACAATTGGCCCAGCATCATCCGGGTAAGGGGAGGGTTTGGCCGGCCGGCATTTCCTTGTCCCATCGCGCTCCTTTGGCGGGCCGGGCGCCTTCATGCTGACTTCGGTCGCCAGTTGTACAGTGTTTTCTCCGGCACATTGGTGCGGCGGCTTCCGGGTTAAGCATGCAGTGTGTCAAGAAGCAGTGAGGCTTGGCAGGGTCGCCTCTCCCGAGTCGGTATGGGAGTCACAGGGATGGGACAAGACTGTAAATACTAACTGGATATCATGAAATTGGGGAGAAAAAAAGGGGTAAAAGTACCACAAAAAAATATATAATAACAATAAAATACGTGAGTGTGACAAAATAACGCACCTAATGACTGAGGGAAATTAACCCAGGGATCCTTCAGATTGGGATTTGGCATTACCTGATTTGACATATATTTGTATTATTTATTGAGATTGAGATTGAGAAAATTGAGTTGTCAGATGATTTTAAAATGACCTAATTTTAATTTAATAATTTAAATACATGTTTTAAATGGTGAGTGAGTGTTGTGCCTTTTCCTTTTCAATTGTTATGAAATGTTTTGGTTGCACCTCAACTCAACTGGGTCAGCGCCCTCCTCTTCTTTCCTATTTTGAGCAACATTTAATTTCAAGAGATTTGGGGGATGGATGAGGTTTTGTTAGAAATGGAATTGTTTATTCTGTTTTGTGTATCCGCCTCCCAGAGGAAGCGGGCGCTTCGAGGCTCGGGGCTCAACCTGTGGTGTGCTTTGCTCTCCGGAGCAGGGCGTCTCTAAAAGGGGTGATCAGTGAGGTAGCGTTAGGTGTAGGTGTGGATTACAGTTTTTCTCAATTGTTTACACACAAATACTGGTACTTCAGACACAATGACCACAACATGTAACTCATGCACCAACCCCCTGAACCAATTCTGCTAAACTACAAGCACAATTCCTGCTTTACACTCAAATTGCAGTTCTACAACACACTTTTTTCAAAACACTACACACAAATCTTTGCATTTGGCACAATTTTCATGCAGAAAATCTCTTGTTTTCACAATGAACACACTGCCATTAAAATATGCACACTGACTCATCACATGGGCAAACACCCGTCACACAGTTTTACAATTAGCAATCAGAGCTTTAGCATAAAAGGGGAACAGGTGAGCTCTTCTGTTTTGGAGCAATGGATGCCAACATTGGAAACAGAGGCAGAGCCAGAGGAGTGAGAGTGAGAGTAAGAGGAGGAGGACGGGGAGGACAAGGACGAGGACGAGGACGAGGAAGGCCAAGGACCGTAATCTCTGATGAGATCCGAGCCACTTTGGTTGATCATGTGGTCAACCATGGTCTAACAATGAGGGAGGTGTGGTGGCCGAACAATGCTGCTGCAATGCTGTGTTGACAAGGAATCCGCTGACACTGTACTTGATTATAACTTTTATTACATCAAGGATTTCAGCATCAATTTACAGACTTCTGCAGAATCTGGAGAACAACTAACCCAATCTCAAATATGATTATTCTCCCTGTCCTTTGTTCAAAACCTGGTATATATCCTATGTAACATAAGAGGGGTGTTTTGAATAGACCAATCCCTGGCCTCCACATATCCCCATGTCCACTGTCTTAGGGGGCCCCTATAGTAATACTTTCCAGATGTTTCAGCAAAGCAAAGTAGAGTCCATTTAACCAACAATATGAAAACCTCAGCCAAAGCTATAAATGTTCAGATACTACATATTCCCCCCCTTCGAGACTAATTAAGTCTCAAACAAAAAGAATAGGATTATGACACACCTTGTGTAACTTTAGCAATAAAACCAAGTTTATGGAGTGTGAACACATTTTTATGGAGTGTAAGAGCGAAAAACCTGTCTGGCAGCTTTCTTTCCAAATATCCATCAATCAATCAAGACAGTAAAATTCTCTCACGGCCCCTCTGCCTCAGTCGACCACCTAAGTACTCCAGATCAATTTATAAATCTTTATCAATGCATTTTAAGCTATGGTGCAATCAAATACACATGAAAGCCTCAGAAAACAGAATACAATCAAAAACCCATCCACATTCAGGCTGGTCAACCCATTGGACCCGCCTGTGGATTCTCTCTGTCCCTGCCTAGACCCAATATCCCTAAGCATCCACGAAAAAAACAAAAACATCTGAGGTCCCCACATGTACCCAACCACAAAAACATCATTCTTCAAAAAATTTATACAGAAAGAATATGACACTGGAATGTAGTCCACTACACTGCAGCTCCTCAGCAGTGTCGACTTTCAATGCAATGTCGATGATGGAATCTGAACATTTCCACACCGTCCTTGTTCAACTTCCTCCAGTCCATTCATATTGTCCATGTTTGAGTATTTGAATCCCACTCTACACATTCCCCATATGCTTCTGGAAGAAAAGAAAAGACCAACCAGTATCTTTTGCAAAGCAACACATGAAGATTAAAACATCAATATCAAAAATAATATAAAAATGATATATAAAATGATATATAAAATGAATCACATTCCATTTCCCCCCTTTGATTCATAAGAAAATACTAAATATCACAATAATATGCAAAGAAATGTGAAAAATGATCGAACAATCAGATATTCAAAATGGATATCTATCCATCAATACTCCATCCAGTCCCACTTGTTCATCTCCATCTAGATCAGTAACAGTTAACAACGGCATCTGAGTGTTGTCTCCAGGCATCACAACTCCAACCCATCTCAATATCATAGCCTTCGCAAAAGTCAATAACAAAGTACAAAAGCAAAACATCACACACAGCGCTACAAGAGCTGCTACTAAAATCTGAACTATCACTGCTCCCACTGGGCCTAACTGATCTTGCAACCAAGCCTTCGCTGACCATCCAGCTCCTTCAGATCGACCAAACGCATCCCTTATACTCTTCAATGCATCTATAACACTAGTGATATTATCGGAACTATCGGGGATCAAAGTATAACAATCGTCCCCCTTCAAGTTCATAGCCACACATAAGCCACCCTGTTTGGCTAAAATATAGTCAAGAGCCATGTCATATTTCAACAGCGTCAGTCTGTGACTTCTTTGAGTATTTGACAGAAGGTTAAACCCTCGTATTGTTTCATTTGCAAAACCCTTCAAAGTATAGGTAATATTATCAATGTGATCTGCCAAAAATGTTACACCATACCATGGAAAAAGTCCAAGTCCCCACTTCTCTACTAGACTTATCCTCCAATGGTAGGATTCCAAATTATGAAATTGCGCCATTTCCCTTTTCACCCTATTTCCAGACCTAGAATCAGATTGAGCTGTCTCCGGTGCTTCCCCCCTTTGAATGGTATAAACCTCATATGGCAGTGTCAACGTCAACATGTAACAACATCCTGTCCATCCATAGGGTAAGAATATACAGTGGGGAAAAAAAAGTATTTAGTCAGCCACCAATTGTGCAAGTTCTCCCACTAGAAAAGATGATACCTATGATGAAAATTACAGGCCTCTCTCATCTTTTTAAGTGGGAGAACTTGCACAATTGGTGGCTGACTAAATACTTCTTTTCCCCACTGTATAGGCTTTATCACCACAAACCCACCAAATATCTCAAATTCCCTATAGTCACATTGCCAGGCAAAAGCTGATCTTTTACCGTCAAAGTCCTGCTCTTCTTACTAAATGGAACATAAAAAGTTACTTTATATGTCTCATCACTAACCTTACGTTCATGCTTACCCAAAGTCATCATATAATCTTCACAATCTGATATTCCCATAAACATACCCGGTCCATCATATGTTTTATTTGAACAAAAACAGCTTTTAGCCCTCACGGGTTTTACCTCCAGTGCTTCAGGAATCGCTGTTAACTTATATTCCTTCTGATCTAACAAATTCACATAGGGTAATTCATTTAACCAAGAACAATTCAACCTAGGCCTAAACAAGTGCTTCGACAAAGACATCATTATATCTGTTAATGATTGTTGCTGATACAACAGCCATGATAAAGCATAAGATTGACACGCAGTTGAAAGAGGTTGAGCCACACACTCTAAAATTGAACCCCATGTGCCTGGTGCTGGAATTCTCAACAGACATGGACCCTCCAGTTTCCTCACTGATCTTACAGAATGAGTTAACTGCTGGAACCATAGATTCCTACCTGCCCATCCATCTATCATTTGCAAAACAGAATAATCAAATCCATATGCCTTCCATGTAGTTTCTCTCTTCCCTAACGAGCTGTATTGATCAGATATATCTTCTGGTGTTCCATCAAAATTAAAGAACTCATCCTGTACCTCCGGGATAGTATTCTGCACTATTTCAGATGAATCTTCATCATTCTCTGCTACCATCTGCTCTCCTATTTCAACACTATCCTTACTACCATTTACACCAATCTCCATCTTTATCATAGACTTCAGTGTCACATTTCCGAAATTTGTTATCGCCGTCGTAACATTCATCTCTTTCAGAGTTACTGTTAAAATAGTGGCTTTAGTTAATGTATTAACACTCTTAATTATTTCCAAGGGCAAAGTGGCAGATGTCCTCTGTGTATTATTGAATCTTGGACTGACTACTGTAATATACTGCTCCTGAACTCCTTTGGTGACTGTGGAGACTTCAACAGACTTTAAATCTTTCATCATAAGCGTCACCTTACGAGTTACATAGCCTTCTATCCAGTAATTCTTAACCGGAACAAATCTGAACGCTGGCTCTAAATAAGTACAAGTATATTCTCCCTGATCTTCCCATGTAGTATTACGCAAAAGAAGTGAGCAATCACTCATAACCCTCTTCCACTTCATATCGTTGTACAAAATATATTTCCTTTGACTAGGGGGCGCAGCTTCTACTTCTGGTCCTGATAACAACACTTCTTCTCCATAATTATCTCTCCACGTGGGAGGAATGTCACCACCCCCACTCCGTCTCTCACATCTACAAGGAAGATGAGCTGTACCACCCATCCTAACCCTAATCAGTCTTTTCTAAAATTGGTGTTGGAGCGATTGTCCGAGGCGCCATTGTAATCAAATGTGATACATTTATAGCTTTAATAACTGTCAACGTTAAAAGAGTTGAATTGCTTCTCATTGTTGTTGTATTAGGCTGAAGTGTTGATTCATCTATTTTCCCTACAGCTTGGAGCTCTTTACTTGTATTTCCATCTATCACCACTAGTGTCACTACATTACAGTTTTTTCTGATTGGTTAAGCACATTTTTTGTAACTATTGGCTATTTTTGCAAAACTCTACACACAAATAAGAAAACCTTTCACCCAATTATCAAAACATTGTAGTTCTCTTGCAAAAGCGAACACAGCTAGATTAACTCTTCACACCTTCTTAAAAATTGTGTTTTCGTATCAAACAGTAAACACAAGCCATCATCTACTAAGCACACAATGTGCCAACTACACACTGATGGTATGAATACAAAACACATCTGGCTTTTGCTTTCTCTGTGTACAGATGTCAATTTGAGGTCATACTTTTGTCATAGTGTCATGTAAACATACAAGGATCCAAACTTCAAGTATTGGTGTTTATTCACACTCATCAAAACCAAGACAAAGTCAGAACACAAAATAGTAATTTCACAAAAAAAGAAAAACAATCAGCCTACATCATGTCGTCTTTCTGGGTCCGGCCACAAAATTTCGTCCACATCGCATGCGATATCCTCCAGTCCAAGGCACCGGGGAAAATATCTCCTTGAATGCCGTATCCAGGCCTGACATGATGCCTGGTCAATATCTCCACATGCCTCCTCCATTGCCTGTAAAAGGGCTACCTGTTGATGAGGATGACGGTCGTACACTTTCCAGCGCCAGGCAGAGAATAACTCCTCGATGGGATTTAAGAATGGAGAGTATGGAGGGAGGTTGAGTGCCATGAAGAATGGGTGGTCTGTAAACCAGTTGCGGACCAAAGCAGCCCTATGGAAACTAACATTGTCCCATATGATGACATATCGGGTATGCTCTGGTCTCTGAACAGTGAGCATGTCATGTAAGGTGTCCAGGAATGCAACAATGTGTGCAGTGTTGTATGGGCCTAAGGTTGCATGATGGTGAACAACACCATTTTTGGCTTATAGCTGCACACATGGTTATGTTACCACCACGTTGTCCTGGGACATTGATGATGGCACGGTGTCCAATAATGTTCCTGCCACGTCTCCTGGTTTTACTGAGGTTAAAACCGGCCTCATCTACAAAAAGTAGCTCATGTCCCATGGCATCTGCTTCTAGTTCCATCACTCTCTGGACAAGACAAAACAAATGCAACACATCAGGCCCATGCACAGCACTACAGTATGCACTTCCAAATTCAGAACCAATGACACTATAGCTTACCTGCACATAGTCATATCGCAGTTGCTTTACACGTTCTGTGTTTCTCTCGAAAGGAACTCTGTAAATTTGCTTCATTCTTATTCTGTGGCGCGCAAGTACACGACTTAGTGCAGAAATACTTACACTGTGTATATTTTGAAAGATGGTGTCATTATCAATTATGCGCTGCTGTATTTCGCGCAGTCTTATTGCATTATTGGCAATCACCATGTTCACTATATGGGTCTCTTGCTCTGGAGTGAACATTCTTCCTCTGCCCCCAACATCTGGACGTCTAGCAATTCTGTAAAGTAACAATTTCAGTATTTTTGCATGTATGGTACTGTTGTGTTTCTCATTAGAGTATGGCAGTGCTACAAAGTAGTTACCGATTCTCATTTCGAAATGTCCTAATGATGCTTGCCACAGTGTAGCGGCTCAAATTAGGCTTAACCCGTTGGCCAGCTTCCCTCAGGGTCATCCCATGGTTGATGACATAGTCCACTATTGTAGCTCTGATGTCATCAGTTATTCTATTTCTTACTCTTCTTACCCTTCCTCTTTCCCCTCCTCGTCCTCTTCTTGCTCCTCCTTGTCCTCTTCCTCTAACTTCCTCTAACCCTCTTGCTTCTTCAACTCCACGTCCTCTTCCTCCAACTTCTTCAACTCCACGTCCTCTCCCTCGGCCTCCTCGGCCTCCTCTGATTCTCACTCTTCTCCCTCTTACTGCTCCTTCCATTGTACTCCACACAGACAGCTTACCTGTGGCTTATTTATAGTGCTTAGGCTGATTGCAAAGTGAACTAATTATCTACAACAGTTTTCACGTGTGCAAGTGTGCCAGACAGTTGGCAAAATAGTGTTAATGATAGCCATACATGTGTATAATTTTGCTAGGAGTGTGTTGGAAATTTGGTAATTGAGTGTAAGCAGTGAGTTGTGTTTAAAGTTCTGCAAAAAGAGTGTTGTGCAGTGAATTGTGCCTACAGTTTTGCAAAGTGTGTGTTACAAAATTGTAAACTGAGTGCAAAGCAGTGTTTGTGCTTTTAGTTTTGCAAACTCAGTGAGTGGTTTTGCTATACGTATTAATAGTTTTAGAAATTGTGCTACAAGAATCACGATTAGCGCTTAAGCATTCAGAAAAAACTGTAACTCTCAGTCCTGACTCTAATCCCTCACTTTCAAACTGTGGATTATAAAAAGTATATTTATAATCACCTTGATCCTCCTGCTGGGAATTGTACACATAGAGACTGCAATCACCCTCAATCTTCAGTCTTCTTTTATCATTCAGCAACGCATACTTTCTCAATGCAACTGCTCCTAACAGATCTAAACTCCTGCCATAGCTATCTTCCCACTGAACTCTAAATTTCCCTTCACCACTGTTCTCTCTCGTACACTGACATGGGAGCTGAGCTGACTTTCCTAGAGTTACTTCAACCCTAGTTTTCGTAACGTTTTGGTCTGACTTTTCTCCTAACTGGTCTGGGGCTACTTTGTCTAACCGAATCACCAGCTTCTCCTGTAACAGAGTTGCCCTTGGTGATCTCTGCGGTTTCACATTCCACTGAAATATGCCCTGTTGTTTCTGGGACGCATTGAAAATCAATGGCCCCAAATCTCCTTTCCTGTCCATCCATTGCAGAGTCATCTCTGGCATCATCAGAAGTGTACACATGATCATCAACGTTGTCCACAGCATGGACAATCTCTCCTTCTGGGTTTTGACTCTGGATATTGTCATGCATCTCTCCTTCTGCCTGTTCTCCCCTATCTTCATCCTGCTCTCTTGAGCCTTCAACATCCTGTCTCTCTGCGCGTGGCACCTCTTCTCTAGGCGCTTTAACACAATGTGAAAAATGATACCACGTTGGAGACCCTTTAACCTGGACAGCCGTTCCAGTACTACGAACAACTTCAAATGGTACCTCACGACGTTCGTTATACCACTTCCTTCTAAATACCTTCACGATTTTATGCATACGTACAGTGGGGAAAAAAAGTATTTAGTCAGCCACCAATTGTGCAAGTTCTCCCACTTAAAAAGATGAGAGAGGCCTGTAATTTTCATCATAGGTACATGTCAACTATGACAGACAAAATTAGATTTTTTTTTCCAGAAAATCACATTGTAGGATTTTTAATGAATTTATTTGCAAATTATGGTGGAAAATAAGTATTTGGTCAATAACAAAAATTTCTCAATACTTTGTTATATACCCTTTGTTGGCAATGACACAGGTCAAACGTTTTCTGTAAGTCTTCACAAGGTTTTCACACACTGTTGCTGGTATTTTGGCCCATTCCTCCATGCAGATCTCCTCTAGAGCAGTGATGTTTTGGGGCTGTCGCTGGGCAACACGGACTTTCAACTCCCTCCAAAGATTTTCTATAAGGTTGAGATCTGGAGACTGGCTAGGCCACTCCAGGACCTTGAAATGCTTCTTACGAAGCCACTCCTTCGTTGCCCGGGCGGTGTGTTTGGGATCATTGTCATGCTGAAAGACCCAGCCACGTTTCATCTTCAATGCCCTTGCTGATGGAAGGAGGTTTTCACTCAAAATCTCACGATACATGGCCCCATTCATTCTTTCCTTTACACGGATCAGTCGTCCTGGTCCCTTTGCAGAAAAAACAGCCCCAAAGCATGATGTTTCCACCCCCCATGCTTCACAGTAGGTATGGTGTTCTTTGGATGCAACTCAGCATTCTTTGTCCTCCAAACACGACGAGTTGAGTTTTTACCAAAAAGTTATATTTTGGTTTCATCTGACCATATGACATTCTCCCAATCCTCTTCTGGATCATCCAAATGCACTCTAGCAAACTTCAGACAGGCCTGGACATGTACTGGCTTAAGCAGGGGGGACACGTCTCGCACTGCAGGATTTGAGTCCCTGGTGGCGTAGTGTTACTGATGGTAGGCTTTGTTACTTTGGTCCCAGCTCTCTGCAGGTCATTCACTAGGTCCCCCCGTGTGGTTCTGGGATTTTTGCTCACCGTTCTTGTGATCATTTTGACCCCACGGGGTGAGATCTTGCGTGGAGCCCCAGATCGAGGGAGATTATCAGTGGTCTTGTATGTCTTCCATTTCCCTAATAATTGCTCCCACAGTTGATTTCTTCAAACCAAGCTGCTTACCTATTGCAGATTCAGTCTTCCCAGCCTGGTGCAGGTCTACAATTTTGTTTCTGGTGTCCTTTGACAGCTCTTTGGTCTTGGCCATAGTGGAGTTTGGAGTGTGACTGTTTGAGGTTGTGGACAGGTGTCTTTTATACTGATAACAAGTTCAAACAGGTGCCATTAATACAGGTAACGAGTGGAGGACAGAGGAGCCTCTTAAAGAAGAAGTTACAGGTCTGTGAGAGCCAGAAATCTTGCTTGTTTGTAGGTGACCAAATACTTATTTTCCACCATAATTTGCAAATAAATTCATAAAAAATCCTACAATGTGATTTTCTGGAATTTTTTTTCTCAATTTGTCTGTCATAGTTGACGTGTACCTATGATGAAAATTACAGGCCTCTCTCATCTTTTTAAGTGGGAGAACTTGCACAATTGGTGGCTGACTAAATACTTTTTTTCCCCACTGTATGTTCACATTCGCGCTAAGAAATAAGCAAGCAGCTTAACTCAGGAATATTATAAATAGCGCAATAAAATTTAATTTTATTTATTTATTTTAATTTTATTTTTAATCCGTCAACATAGCTCTCATTTATAAATTCAATGGATCTCAATCAAATAGTTTCATAGTTAAGCAACAGCCACTTAACAAACAGAATACTTTATTTATGTGTATGTCTCCCCCTTTCTTATTTTTGCAGCTCTAAGTCTGCGTGTCACAGCAGCTCAGTGCAGGCAGGGGAGTGGCACATTCGCTCCGCGCAACTCTAAACTCATAAAATCCCACACATGCGCAGCTCATTTACTAGTGCGATTTCAGGGTGAGAGGAGCTCTCCTGCAAGCAACTTTCCCTAAGTCAAACAGCAGACAGACCAGCTGTCCCTCCGTTTTTTCCAACACAGACAAACAGTAACACTGAACAAAACGCACAATACAAATCCTACTTCGAAGTTTCTTAACGTAACTATAGTCTATTTTCTCTCTTCTTGCTTCACTTATTTTACTCTAATCTGTAGATGTATAGTTATTTTCTTATCCATTACAAATCCTCTCTATACAATCATAACGTCCTCCCGGGGGCTCATAGATTTTAACAATTTTGAAAACGAATCCTCTCTATACAATCATAATGTCCTCCCGGGGGCTCATAGTGTCACGTACGTTAAGGAATGGGACGGACCAAGGTGCAGCGTGAACGGCGAACATGTTTATTAACAAAAAAACACACAAAACAGTAACCAAAACAACAAACTTAACCGTGACGGTCCAAAGGCTAACACACAAGCCTAAACTTGAACATAACAAAATCCCACAACGCAGGCAGGAAAACTGGTTGCCTAACTATGATCCCCAATCAGAGACAACGAGCGACAGCTGCCTCTGATTGGGAACCACACCCGGCCAAACATAGAAATACAAACCTAGAATATATTTACACCCTGACCAAAACTAGCTAGAGTTCTATAGGCCAGGGCGTGACACAGATTTTAACTATTTTGAAAACGAATCCTCTCTATACAATCATAACGTCCTCCCGGGGGCTCATAGATTTTAACAATTTTGAAAACGTTCTCTCAAATGGAGACTCATAAGGTTTTAACCCTAATTAACATATTTCCTTACAAAAACTAAAACCCCTGTTCTCAACCAAAACATATATATGTAAATATCTCTAACATAAATCTTATCATAGCATGAGTCGACACACAGCTTAAACACAGCAGAGACCTCTTTATTTGCACAAACACACACTCTTTCTCTCACCCACACATAATCAACAAGAATGCATCCATTCATACAATATCTAAAGCATGCTTCCGTCGCTCCTTTTTCTCCTTTTTCCTTCCTAAATTTGTGCTACCTCGAGTTGCAGATATTCAATGAGAGGCTACTTCGGACATATACATGGTCAACTACAGTGAGGGAAAAAGGTATTTGATCCCCTGCTGATTTTGTACGTTTGCCCACTGACAAAAACATGATCAGTCTATAATTTTAATGGTAGGTTTATTTGAACAGTGAGAGACAGAATAACAACAAAAAAAATCCATAAATACGCATGTCAAAAATGGTATAAATGTATTTGCATTTTAATGAGGGAAATAAGTATTTGACCCCTCTGCAAAACATGACTTAGTACTTGGTGGCAAAACCCTTGTTGCCAATCACAGAGGTCAGACGTTTCTTGTAGTTGGCCACCAGGTTTGCACACATCTCAGGAGGGATTTTGTCCCACTCCTCTTTGCAGATCTTCTCCAAGTCATTAAGGTTTCGAGGCTGACGTTTGGCAACTCGAACCTTCAGCTCCCTACACAGATTTTCTATGGGATTAAGGTCTGGAGACTGGCTAGGCCACTCCAGGACCTTAATGTGCTTCTTCTTGAGCCACTCCTTTGTTGCCTTGGCCGTGTGTTTTGGGTCATTGTCATGCTGGAATACCCATCCACGACCCATTTTCAATGCCCTGGCTGAGGGAAGGAGGTTCTCACCCAAGATTTGACGGTACATGGCCCCGTCCATCGTCCCTTTGATGCGGTGAAGTTGTCCTGTCCCCTTAGCAGAAAAACAGCCCCAAAGCATAATGTTTCCATCTCCATGTTTGACGGTAGGGATGGTGTTCTTGGGGTCATAGGCAGCATTCCTCCTCCTCCAAACACGGCGAGATGTGTTGATGCCAAAGAGCTCGATTGTGGTCTCATCTGACCACAACACTTTCACCCAGTTCTCCTTTGAATCATTCAGATGTTCAATGGCAAACTTCAGACGGGCCTGTATATGTGCTTTCTTGAGCAGGGGGACCTTGCAGGCACTGCAGGATTTCAGTGTTTCACGGCGTAGTGTGTTACCAATTGTTTTCTTGGTGACTATGGTCCCAGCTGCCTTGAGATCATTGACAAGATCCTCCCGTGTAGTTCTGGGCTGATTCCTCACCATTCTCATGATCATTGCAACTCCACGATGTGAGATCTTGCATGGAGCCCCAGGCCGAGGGAGATTGACAGTTATTTTGTGTTTCTTCCATTTGCGAATAATCGCACCAACTGTTGTCACCTTCTCACCAAGCTGCTTGGCGATGGTCTTGTAGCCCATTCCAGCCTTGTGTAGATCTACAATCTTGTCCCTGACATCCTTGGATACCTCTTTGGTCTTGGCCATGGTGGAGAGTTTGGAATCTGATTGATTGATTGCTTCTGTGGCAGGTCATTTTTATACGGGTAACAAGCTGAGATTAGGAGCACTCCCTTTAAGAGTGTGCTCCTAATCTCAGCTCGTTACCTGTATAAAAGACACCTGGGAGCCAGAAATCTTTTTGATTGAGAGGGGGTCAAATACATATTTCCCTCATTAAAATGCAAATCAATTTATAACATTTTTGACATGCGTTTTTCTGGATTTTTTTGTTGTTATTCTGTCTCTCACTGTTCAAATAAACATACCATTCAAATTATAGACTGATAATTTATTTGTCAGTGGGCAAATGTACAAAATCAGCACGGGATCAAATACCTTTTTCCCTCACTGTATATACCGAGAGGTAACATACAATTGAATTTGTATTCTACAATCTCCAGTTCCTTGAACTGACCCGAAAATTCACCTAGTGACTTTTGAGGATTTGCGGCCCATCTAATGATCGCCTCGTTTGAGGGCTTCTGTAGATCAGTTCCTTTTCCATTCTATTCCGTTATTTTATTCCTTTTCCCTTTAATTTTATTCAAGCCAAATATTCCCAGTGCCCAGTGTTATCAATTCCTATAGACACTCCCCCCTGTTTGCGTTGGACAACTTTAGAAATTTAGAACGGATTCTCATCCCACAGCAAATAACAGCAAGGCGCACACACAAGTTCTTAACGGTGCATCCCCCAATGCACACACAGTCACACGAACTGACCAGCGCCCAAAGTTGTGAGAAAGCTCACCTTATCTGCCGGCCTCTGTAGCGGGAGTCAGCTCGGAGCCCATGATGCAACGCTGAACAGACGCAACTCGTCCCAAAATCCTCATCGCCAATTTCTGTGGTGGCCGAACAATGCTGCTGAGATGCTGTGTTGACAAGGATTCCGCTGACACTGTACTTGATTATAACTTTTATTACATCAAGGATTTCAGCATCAATTTACAGACTTCTGCAGAATCTGGAGAACAACTAACCCAATCTCAAATATGATTATTCTCCCTGTCCTTTGTTCAAAACCTGGTATATATCCTATGTAACATAAGATGGGTGTTTTGAATAGACCAATCCCTGGCCTCCACATATCCCCATGTCCACTGTCTTAGGGGGCCCCTACAGTAATACTTTCCAGATGTTTCAGCAAAGTAAAGTAGAGTCCATTTAACCAACAATATGAAAACCTCAGCCAAAGCTATAAATGTTCAGATAATACAGAGGCTGGGCAAAGAGTACAGCCAAATTTGAGCAGGTACACTGTAGCATCAATCATCCGGACATTCCAAAATGAGAATAGGTACGAAATCTACTCTCACTAGAAAATTGCAGTACTGCATATCAATACAGTACTCAATGAGTACAGTAGTACAGTATTGCCTGTGGACTGTTCTGTAGCATTGTAAAAAATAAAGTATGTTTCAAGTATTTGGGAAATGTATTTCTACTTTGTATTTACAGCATTTTACTATTTGTTTGGCAGAACTGAAAGATTACCAACACAAGGTGGTCGGGAACGTGTTCTGTCTCCTGAACAGGAAACTGAAATCATGAACATGGTCCTAGAAAATAACGCCATAACATTACGGCAAATACAAAGAAAAATAATAGAAAACAATGAGATATTTCAAAATATTGATAGGGTAAGCTTATCAACACTGGACCGTGTCTTGTGCAGAAATAATCTCAGGATGAAGCAGGTCTACAGGGTGCCATTTAAACGCAATTCAGAAAGAGTCAAAGAATTGCGCTATAACTATGTGCAAGTGAGTCCTATACAATCCCACAATTGATGCATACTCTCAACACTGTATAAATTATACATATTTCAGTATTGTAATCATAATGATTGTGCTTCACAATAGTGACCACTCCATGTCTATTTCTGATATTGTCATGTGTGTTTCAGAGAGTCCTTGAGCTAGAGGTGGCTGCAGTGGAGCACCAGTTCATCTTCATTGATGAGGTTGGATTCAACCTCACAAAAAGACGAAAGAGGGGAAGGAATATCATCGGCCAGCGTGCCATTGTTCAAGTCCCTGGCCAGCGCGGAGGGAACATCACAATGTGTGCAGCGATTACCCACCACGGCGTCATCCATCACCATGCTACCCTTGGCCCCTACAACACCGCCCATCTGATCACATTCCTGGACACCCTACACAACACACTCATTCCACCAGATCAGGTAGATGGCCCAGAGCAGCTCAGGTACGTTGTCATTTGGGACAACGTAAGTTTCCACAGGGCTGCTCTGGTTCGTAACTGGTTCACTGCCCACCCACGCTTTTTAGTTGTTTATCTCCCTCCATATTCTCCATTCCTCAATCCTATTGAGGATTTTTTTCTGCCTGGAGATGGAAAGTGTATGACCGAAATCCACAAACGCGTATACCTCTTCTCCAAGCTAGGGAAGACGCATGTGGAGATATAGCAGCTGATGCTTTTCATGGCTGGAATCGCCATGCTAGGCGATATTTCCCCCGCTGCTTGGCCAGGGAAAACATTGCTTGTGATGTGGATGAGGTGCTGTGGGCAGACCGCAACAGAAGAGAGGATGCAGCATAGTTTTTTTTTTTTTGTACTGTAACTGTATACATTAAATTATTCTGTTTTGTATGTAGACCACTGTATGTGCAACTTTGTGTTGGTTGGGAATGGGATGTACACTGTGTACATTGTTTTTGTGGGAAAAATGAAATATATTTGTTACCGTGTATTTGTGTGTTCTGAGTATAAAAAAACAATATTCTCAAATATTTTACAACACACTTATGTATGTACTGTCTGTAGTAATGGCAACACTGAATCAAAAAAAGGCCTAAGTCATTATGATGAATGGAGAATAAGTGTTTTCCATTCATCATAGTGTTTTACATTGAGCACATCAGTGTTCAACTGGTTCTTATAAATGTCTATTCATATGATGGTTTGTGTGTGTCATTTGAAAACAAAATACCATTTTGATAAGAAATAACATTGTTTTGAATGTAAAGTTTCATTTTGCTTGAGAATTTAGGGGTTTTGCCCATTGTGTGTGTGTTTTTGATTTGTGTGTAGAGTTCTGAGAATATGAGGCATGCTTTCAGAAAATGTGTGTAAACAATCAAGAAAAACTGTAAATTAAATTAAAAGGAGTATTCCTGATGCCCGCCGTTTGGTGAGACGTAGTCATGGTGGCAATGGCGAGACGTAGAATACCGTGTCTGTCTTGTTGAGCTTTGAGACAGTTTTTTCCTGATAAGGTCAGGTTAGCTTATATTTGCTATTCTGTGAGGCCCTATGTTCCGAACCTGCTTCAGGTGCTTTAGGTGCCAATGATTTGTACATGTTGCAACAGTATGTAGAAGGGAGATCCAAAGATGTGAGAAATGTGGAGGAGGGCATAGTACAGTTAGGATAGAGAAATTACTGTGTGTAAACTGTGGGGGTGCCCATGCAGCTGGGGCTCCAAAGTCTCCTGTGCGAGAGAGACAGGTTGAGATCGAGTGGGGCAGAAAATGTCCTATGGTAAGGCAGTGAAGAGAGTAGAGGATAGCCCAAAGGTGAGTAAGTCAACTGGGAAATATTTGGATGTGAGAGATTTTAGTGCAGAAGATCTACAGGAAGTTTTGAGAGAAGACTTTCCATCCTCCCAGGCCAACGGT
The DNA here is from genome assembly GCF_020615455.1 of Coregonus clupeaformis. NCBI lineage: Eukaryota > Metazoa > Chordata > Actinopteri > Salmoniformes > Salmonidae > Coregonus > Coregonus clupeaformis. The sequence goes on from NC_059225.1 coordinate 39,721,754, forward strand.
TTAGGGCCAAGTGGGATGGGGTGGTGGGTTTTGGGAGGTAGTGTATAGGTGTAGGGTTAAATGGTGGTGCAATTAAAGTTTTTCCCATTCTCCCTTTTTTTGGGGGACCAAAATGTGCAATCCGCACTTCGACCTGCGAAAGGCCGCAATACGCAACACAGCATCTAGTCTGGGTGGCGGCATGTAATTGCTGCAAAAGGTGGCTCTACAAAGTATTGACTTTGGGGGGAGTTTCGGGGGGTGAATAGTTATGCACGCTCAAGTTCTGTTTGTTTGTTTCACAATAAAACATATTTTGCTTCTTCAAAGTGGTAGGCATGTTGTGTAAATCAAATGATACAAATCCCCCAAAAATACATTTTAATTCCAGGTTGTAAGACAACAAAATAGGAAAAATGCCAAGGGGGGTGAATACTTTCGCAAGCCACTGTTTGTACTAAGTTTACCGTAAGTTATATAAGCGTACTTGGGAGGTCTGGAAAACAAAGCATGCACTGGAGCGTACTTTATCATTCCCTTCGCTGGGGAGGCTATCCCATAACACCTTGCGACACAGCAAAAATGAATGGCTGTAAAATGTAAGTATTACGTTTATTTATTCACCAAATTATTACTTTAAAATGTTTTATTCAAATGTTGAGTCACTGCTGTTTATCAGCACCCTAGCAAAGCTAAGTCAGTTAGCTCGTCGGACGCGATGGCTAGCTAGCAGGCGATCGTCTCCTGGTTATCAGCTGTTTAGAGATGAACAACTAAACAAGCTAATCGTAAAATCAGCTGTGTTGTGAATAACCAAACAGTTTTAAAATCCTAATTAGTGAACATGCTAGCCAGCTAATGACAAATCTAGCAAATCGTTTTTTTTATAAAACATTTTCAGAGACAGATGGCAGCTGATGCGTTCATTTCACTCCATGGCATTGGCAGGACAAAACAGTTCTGCCTGCCTGACTGGTTTGGAGGTAAGACATTTTAACAACATCTGATTTAAAATGTACTGAAATGCAGCTAGCTGTGTTCTGTTCAATCTTGCTAGCCAGTCAAGTTATTTGTGCATTCTTACATGATCAGCCAATACATGCATGCAGTGTCTGTTTACATAACGTTAGCTAACTTTCTTCTTGTTACTTTCCCCTCCCCTCGTGTTTCACCATAGCATATACAGAAAATGTTTTGAAATGAAATGATCAATTAAAAGTAAATCGGTGCCAACTTGATCAAGCCTATGAATATGCAAAACTGTTTACAAAACCATTGCACATTAACAAAGGTAGTTGTGGTTCTCAGCAACTTGATCCAGTGCCTGAAATTTGAGCAGTGAGGTTAATTTCTCCCCTTTTTCTCCCCCTCTGTTCTCCTCAGGTTGAAGCACATCCCACCCCATCACCCAGACAGATGTAAAGAACGTAGGAACCTCCCGTCCACCAGGAAAATCACCCTATCCCAGGAGTTTAGTCAGAAATGTATTCAGCATTACTATGTTAGAAGTAGATCCACATGTTATTCTGTATCATGCAGAATTGTCAGCTCATATTTCAAGCTCATTCTAAAATACAGACGTGTGGGTGATTTCTGCCCCAGGGTACTGCACTGTGTGCAAGGTTTTATTCCTGCTTAGCACAAACATAAATTTAGACCACACTTAGTTGAATGAGGTGTTGGTGAAGGGCTGGAACAAAAATCTGTAAACTCCTGTCCTGTGTATAAAAAACCTGTGGCTGTCATGTCAAAATGTGTACTCAAGTACCAAACAAGCCTTTGAATGTTAATATCCTTGATGTCTCAAACTTGGGGATGCTAAAATGTTTATTATTTTCTACTGAGCCATTTACTTTATGTTCGTATTCTTATAATTTCTTATTTCTTACTGTTGTTGCATTATTGAAAAGGAGCCTGCAAGTAACCATTTCGTTGGACCATGTATATCCTGTACATACGACTAATACAACTTGAAACTTGACTTATTTTGTGCAATGGACTGTTCTAAGGATTAATGCACAGATACAGGAAATCCAATAAAAGGGTTAATATTTATTAAAAATGAGTGTTGATGTCTCCCCATGGTTCTGGTTTTGAGGCTTGGGCATCTGGGGTCTGCAGTTCATCTGTCTAATCCCCTGCAAGGAGAGAACAAGGCATTCATAATATTAAAATGGTGTATTTATTTAATTTAATATATTCCTATTTGATATGCATGCATATAATTAGATTGTACATATTCTCCTTTATAATATGCCAGTGTTGGTTTTGTATCCAATGCATTTAGCTTACATTAGGATGAAGTAGTCTAGGCCTTCTAGTCCAGTTGTGTTGCATCATATCGCCTATCAATATTTCTTATCAATGCATAAGGTGAATATAAAACCAACCTATCTTGAACATCAGTGTCATTTAATAATATGCATGGATGTTATAGTTGTATGAATTTATCAAAATACAAGACTGCTCTGGAAATAAAACACCAGCAGTGCTAATGCAATGCAATATTAGCTTCACAGTGAAACACCACTATTCTGGCTATTTATTACTCTTAAACAGTAAGCAAAATAGCTTATTTCGCTATTTCAAATTAGCTTCTGCCTCTATATAATGCATGAAAGCGTACCTGTCATACGTCCACAACGATGTAACAGCAGACCAAGCAATTTGCGATAGGTGAACCCCACAAAATTATTCTGGTCAGTGTCAGCTTAATTCACTAACACTAACAGGTACTGAGAAAATCGATTCTGATACTTGTTTACTTGTTATTTGTGTTAAATATTTCCATTCTGGGATCGTTGTTCACTAAATTGCTAGCACTAGTTGCTCACGCTGCTACATTGGCTACAATGTAAACAGACGTAGCTGGCTAGCATAAAAGCTAGCTTTGTTGACTCCAGTGCATGATGATGCAGTTTCCTGTTTAGGTTAGAGGTCATACAAGACAGTACGCTCTTTCACCCTTGAAAGAACATGAGAACACAAGTGTGCATTTTGGAACACAGCCACAGTTTGAAGAAGCATGTGTTCAAACAAAGCTTTGAACGGGAATTCGTTTTTGGGACAAGATGGCGAGTACGCCCGAATGGTTGTCGGATTTGGAGATGCTATTGGGAGAACCCATAGATGTTTGTAAGAAGGCAGGCAGGAAAAAAATGAAGAAGTTTAACATTTTAAGAGTAAATATGGAGTGCTGCAGATGGAAATTGAACATGACGAGAGTGAGGATGAATGAACTACGGTGGCAGGTGCAGTGAAGACCGCCGAGTTTGAGCCTCATCCTGATGGTGATAAAGACGATTTTGGTCCAGTGGGAGTGAGCTTTTTGTAGAGAATGGCTGATCCTTCTGGCGTCAGGTTGAGTGGAGAAGAGGTTTGGGAATGTTGAGTAGATGAAAGTGACTCGAAGCACCACGTGACCGGGGACAAGAACTGTGACTTGCTTTCCTCTCTAGAGCAGGGCGCCGTTGAAAGGAATGATAACTGGAGTGGCTTTAGGTGTTGAGGAGGGTCAACTGAAGTTGAAGATTTCCGGTCTCTGTGACGCCCGCCGATTAGTGCGACGCAGTCCCGGTGGAGAGCGTGATGAAACAGAAGATACTGTCTGTACTAAACTTGAGTTATGATGCACTCTTTACCAGATAAAGTTAAGTTAGGATATGTTGGTAATCCCGTGAGAGCTTTTGTCCTGAACCCCTTACAGTGTTTTAGGTGTCAAACTTATGGTCATGTGGCAGCAGTGTGTAGGAGGGAGATTCCTAGATGTGAGAAGTGTGCAGGAGGACATGAGACAAAGGAATGTGTAGTATTGGTGGAAGAAGTTGTGTGTAAACCGTAGGGGTACGCATGGTGCTGGAGATCAGAGGTGTCAGGTGAAAGAAAGGCAGGTTGAGGTTGCCAGGATCAGAGTAGTGCAGAAGGTGTTGTATGCTGAGGCAGTGAAGAGAGTAGTAAAGGAAGATGGGTCAATGGTGAGGGATCCTAAGAGGATCCCTGTGAGTAGGCCGAGGCCAATAGAAAGTGATAGGATAACATGTGCTTCAGTTGTAAATTTTACTGCCATGGTTGTCAATTGTACCACAGGAATGGAATGTAAATCATAGAGGATAGATATTGTGGTGGCAGCTACAGAGAAGGACTTGAGTGTACAAGATTTTGCTGCAGAAGAGTTACAATATGTTTTAAACGATAGTGTCCTGTCCTCCCAGGCTGCTGGCCTGAGTAGGATCGGATAGGGCCAAAGTAGTGAAATAGTGGTGAAGTTTTAAATGGGGGTTAGTTAGTTGGCCGATATTTTCACTAAGTGTAATGAATTCAAACTACAGAATAGTAGGCTGATAGACAGCCAATACATTATAACATTTGTCTGGATAACTTTGTTTAACATTTTAATTTTTCTGAAATTCACTGAGGATGGTCCTCCCCTTTCTCCTCTGAGGAGCCTCCACTGGTTGGTATGTAGTCAAGGAGGACAGTCATGTACAGTTGAAGTCGGAAGTTTACATATAGTGGGGAAAAAAAGTATTTAGTCAGCCACCAATTGTGCAAATTCTCCCACTTAAAAAGATGAGAGAGGCCAGTAATTTTCATCATACGTACACGGCAACTATGACAGACAAAATGAGAAAAAAAATCCTGAAAATCACATTGCAGGATTTTTAATGAATTTATTTGCAAATTATGGTGGAAAATAAGTATTTGGTCAATAACAAAAGTTTCTCAATACTTTGTTATATACCCTTTGTTGGCAATGACACAGGTCAAACGTTTTCTGTAAGTCTTCACAAGGTTTTCACACACTGTTGCTGGTATTTTGGCCCATTCCTCCATGCAGATATCCTCTAGAGCAGTGATGTTTTGGGGCTGTCGCTGGGCAACATGGACTTTCAACACCCTTCAAAGATTTTCTATGGGGTTGAGATCTGGAGACTGGCTAGGCCACTCCAGGACCTTGAAATGCTTCTTACGAAGCCACTCCTTCGTTGCCCGGGCGGTGTGTTTGGGATCATTGTCATGCTGAAAGAGCCAGCCACGTTTCATCTTCAATGCCCTTGCTGATGGAAGGAGGTTTTCACTCAAAATCTCACGATACATGGCCCCATTCATTCTTTCCTTTACACGGATCAGTCGTCCTGGTCCCTTTGGAGAAAAAAAGCCCCAAAGCATGATGTTTCCACCCCCATGCTTCACAGTATGTATGGTGTTCTTTGGATGCAACTCAGCATTCATTGTCCTCCAAACACGACGAGTTGAGTTTTTACCAAAAAGTTATATTTTGGTTTCATCTGACCATATGACATTCTCCCAATCCTCTTCTGGATCATCCAAATGCACTCTAGCAAACTTCAGACGGGCCTGGACATGTACTGGCTTAAGCAGGGGGACACGTCTGGCACTGCAGGATTTGAGTCCCTGGTGGCGTAGTGTGTTACTGATGGTAGGCTTTGTTACTTTGGTCCCAGCTCTCTGCAGGTCATTCACTAGGTCCCCCCGTGTGGTTCTGGGATTTTTACTCACCGTTCTTGTGATCATTTTGACCCCACGGGGTGAGGTCTTGCGTGGAGCCCCAGATCGAGGGAGATTATCAGTGGTCTTGTATGTCTTCCATTTCCTAATAATTGCTCCCACAGTTGATTTCTTCAAACCAAGCTGCTTACCTATTGCAGATTCAGTCTTCCCAGCCTGGTGCAGGTCTACAATTTTGTTTCTGGTGTCCTTTGACAGCTCTTTGGTCTTGGCCATAGTGGAGTTTGGAGTGTGACTGTTTGAGGTTGTGGACAGGTGTCTTTTATACTGATAACAAGTTCAAACAGGTGCCATTAATACAGGTAACGAGTGGAGGACAGAGGAGCCTCTTAAAGAAGAAGTTACAGGTCTGTGAGAGCCAGAAATCTTGCTTGTTTGTAGGTGACCAAATACTTATTTTCCACCATAATTTGCAAATAAATTCATTAATAATCCTACAATGTGATTTTCTGGATTTCTGTTTCTCAATTTGTCTCTCATAGTTGACGTGTACCTATGATGAAAATTACAGGCCTCTCTCATCTTTTTAAGTGGGAGAACTTGCACAATTGGTGGCTGACTAAATACTTTTTTTCCCCACTGTACACCTTAGCCAAATACATTTAAACTCAGTTTTTCACAATTCCTGACATTTAATCATAGTAAAGATTCCCTGTCTTAGGTCAGTTAGGATCACCACTTTATTTTAAGAATGTGAAATGTCAGAATAATAGTAGAGTGATTTATTTCAGCTTGTATTTCTTTCATCACGTTCCCAGTGGGTCAGAAGTTTACATACACTCAATTAGTATTTGGTAGCATTGCCTTTAAATTGTTTAACTTGGGTCAAACATTTCGGGTAGCCTTCCACAAGCTTCCCATAATAAATTGGGTGAATTTTGGCCCATTCCTCCAGACAGAGCTGGTGTAACGGAGTCAGGTTTGTAAGCCTCCTTGCTCGCACACGCTTTTTCAGTTCTGCCCACGAATGTTCTATAGGATTGAGGTCAGTGCTTTGTGATGGCCACTCCAATACCTTGACTTTGCTGTCCTTAAGCCATTTTGCCACAACTTTGGAAGTATGATTTGACTTCCTGACTGATGCTTCAATATATCCACATAATTTTCCCTCCTCATGATGCCATCTATTTTGTGAAGTGCACCAGTCCCTCTTGCAGCAAAGCACCCCCACAGCATGATAATAATAATAATGATAATAATAATAATAATTAATAATAATATGCCATTTAGCAGACGCTTTTATCCAAAGCGACTTACAGTCATGCGTGCATACATTTTTGTGTATGGGTGGTCCCGGGGATCGAACCCACTACCTTGGCGTTACAAGTGCCGTGCTCTACCAGCTGAGTTACAGAGGACCACATGAAGTAGTGTTTCACGGTTGGGATGGTGTTCTTTGGCTTGCAAGCGTTCCCCTTTTTCCTCCAAACATAACGGTGGTCATTATAACCAAACAGTTCTATTTTTGTTTCAGCAGACCAGAGGACATTTCTCCAAAAAGTACGATCTTTGTCCCCATGTGTAAACCGTAGTCTGGCTTTTTTATGGCGGTTTTGGAGCAGTGGCTTCTTCCTTGCTGAGCGGCCTTTCAGGTTATGTCGATATAGGACTCGTTTTACTGTGGATATAGATACTTTTGTACCTGTGTCCTCCAGCATCTTCACAAGGTCCTTTGCTGTTGTTCTGGGATTGATTTGCACTTTTCGCACCAAAGTACCTTCATCTCTAGGAGACAGAACGCATCTCCTTCCTGAGCGGTATGACGGCTGCGTGATCCCATGGTGTTTATACTTGTGTACTATTGTTTGTACAGATGAACGTGGTACCTTCAGGCGTTTGGAAATTGCTCCCAAGGATGAACCAGACTTGTGGAGGTCTACAATCTTTTTTCAGAGGTCTTTGCTGATTTCTTTTGATTTTCCCATGATTTTCAAGCATACACAGGTACACCTCCAATTGAATCAAATGATGTCAATTAGCCTATCAGAAGCTTCTAAAGCCATGACATCATTTTCTGGAATTTTCCAAGCTGTTTAAAGGCACACTCAACTTAGTGTATGTAAACATCTGACCCACTGGAATTGTGATACAGTGAATTATAAGTGAAATAATCTGTCTGTAAACAATTGTTGGAAAAATTACTTTTGTCATGCACAAAGTAGATGTCCTAACCGACTTGCCAAAACTATAGTTTGTTAACAAGAAATGTGTGGAGTGGTTGAAAAACAAGTTTTAATGACTCCAACCTAAGTGTATGTAAACCTCCGACTTCAACTGTATGTTTGCGAGCAGAGGATCACTGGTTTGTGCAGGACAGGGACAGTGGAGGAAGATATACTGTTTTTGCATTAGCACTACTCACCTGATTCAAATCATCAACACTTGATGATTAGTGGATCATTTGAATCTGCTGTTTAGTGCTAGGGCAAAACACATGTTTACACCCATTTGGGTCCCCAGGACCAGGATGAAGAAATACTGTTCTATCTAGACTAATCACATTCCCCACCTCACCTTTACCTGGCTACCGTATTTGGGAGACATGATCCAACTCTGTGAACACATTGACTATACTTCAATGGATGTTTGTTTCATGTACCTGTTTGATTCGTGTACACAGCTGATTCAAATAAGCATCATTAATCTTTGAATATTTGAATAAGCTGTGTAGTGCTAGGGCAAAAACCACAACATGCACCTAGGGGGGCCCCTAGGACCGAGCTTGGGATACCCTGTTGATACAGGGCTCTCCTGGACAGTTACCGTCTTGTAGGTTTTCTCCAACCGTAATCTAGTGAACCTGATTTTAATAACTAGCTTGTTGATAAGCTACAGGAGGGTAACTCTTCAGGAGATCTGAAACTCCACCTAGTCCCCCACCCTTTTCTTTTTAAACTTCTCTCCCTCTACTATAGCCGTCTTTGGTGATTGGACTAAGAGGGATATTAACACAGACAGCTTGCAGTTACTACATTTAACATTGTGTGATTCATCATTGCATCATCATTTAAAAATAAAGTGAATAATCTTTGTTTCATATTCCTGTTGGTGCTAAGGAGGTTCAGTAGGTTAATATGAACAGTACTGATGACTGTATTACAATCATGTAGGTAAGGTTGACTTGAGTGAAACTTGTTTTTTATTTTTTGATAGTGTAATACTTTCTGTAACTTCTCAACACCTGCTGCTTGCATTTCAATAGCGAAGTTATTTCTGAATCACACAATTGTCATAAAGTGAGGATACAGTGCCTTGCAAAAGTATTCATCCTCCTTAGCGTTTTTCCTATTTTGTTGCATTACAACCTGTAATTTAAATTGTTTTTTTATTTGGATTTCATGTAATGGACATACACAAAATAGTCCAAATTGGTGAAGTGAAATGAAAAAAATAACTTGTTTCAAAAAATTCAAAAAAATTAATAACGGTAAAGTGGTGCATGCATATGTATTCACTCCCTTTGCTATGAAGCCCCTAAATAGTATCTGGTGCAACCAATTACCTTCAGAAGTCACACAATTAGTTAAATAAAGTCCACCTGTGTGCAATCTAAGTGTCACATGATCTGTCACATGATCTCAGTATATATACACCTGTTCTGAAAGACCCCAGAGTCTGCAACACCACTATGCAAGGGGCACCACCAAGCAAGCGGCACCATGAAGACCAAGAAGCTCTCCAAACAGGTCAGGGACAAAGTTGTGGAGAAGTACAGATCAGGGTTGGGTTATAAAAAAATATCTGAAACATCCCACAGAGCTTCATTAAATCCATTATAAAAAAATGGAAAGAATATGGCACCACAACAAACCTGCCAAGAGAGGGCCGCCCACCAAAACTCATGGACCAGGCAAGGAGGATATTAATCAGAGAGGCAACAAAGAGACCAAAGATAACCCTGAAGGAGCTGCAAAGCTCCACAGGGGAGATTTGATTATCTGCCCATAGGACCACTTTAAGCCGTACACTCCACAGAGCTGGGCTTTACGGAGGAGGGCCATAAAAAAGCCATTGCTTAAAGAAAAAAATAAGCAAACACGTTTGGTGTTCGCCAAAAGCCATGTGGGAGACTCCCCAAACATATGGAAGAATGTACTCTGGTCAGATGAGACTAAAATTGAGCTTTTGGCCATCAAGGAAAACGCTATGTCTGGCGCAAACCTGTTTCAGTCTTCCAGAGATTTGAGACTGGGACGGAAGTTCACCTTCCAGCAGGACAATGACCCTAAGCATACTGCTAAAGCAACACTCGAGTGGTTTAAGGGGAAACATTGAAATGTCTTGGAATGGCCTAGTCAAATCCCAGACCTCAATCCAATTGAGAGTCTGTGGTATGACTTAAAGATTGCTGTACACCAGCGGAACCCATCCAACTTGAAGGAGCTGGAGCAGATTTGCCTTGAAGAATGGCCAAAAATCCCAGTGGCTATATGTGCCAAGCTTATAGAGACATACCCCAAGAGACTTGCAGCTGTAATTGCTGCAAAAGGTGGCTCTATAAAGTATTGACTTTGGGGGTGTGAATAGTTATGCACACTCAAGTTTTCTGTTTTGTTGTCTAATTTCTTGTTTGTTTCACAAAAAAAAATATGTTGTATCTTCAAAGTGGTAGGCATGTTGAGTAAATCAAATGATACAAACCCCCAAAAAATCAATTTTAATTCCAGGTTGGAAGGCAACAAAATAGGAAAAATGCCAAGGGGGGTGAATGCTTTCACAAGCCACTGTAAATGGTCCCGTGTGGCTCAGTTGGTAGAGCATGGTGTTTGCAATGCCAGGGTTGTGGGTTTGATTCCCATGGGGGACCAGTAAGGGGAAATGTATGCACTCACTACTGTAAGTAAATTAGGCAACATCAGTCAACAGCTATCTTACAACATTGCCTGCACATTTGTATGATTTTATGACGAGACTCCAAATAATATTGAAGATATGGCCAAAGTGAAGCTAATCATGGTAAGAATAGACATAGCTATAACATTCTACTTCTGTTTGATGAAATTGTCGTGGCATTATTCTATTGTATGTAATTTGAGGCATTGGTTTGATTTGATGCAACTAAATGAACGTTTGTAGCCAATCTGAGCTCATGTCTGCATGTTAGGTAGTTCATCTGCCTTTAATTTAATTGTGAATATAGAAGAGATAATAGAACAAAATAAATATGTTGAGGGTCAACATTGTCACAAGGAGTTACTTAGCTAGCTGCTCGGATGAGACATGAACCCAGGTTCCTGGCCCAGGAGCCTGGTTAGCTAGCTAGCAGCTAACGTTACAACGTCAATTAACGAAACAGATACAATTTCAATAATGTAGGCTATCTGGCTTGAATTAAAGTTTGAATATGGCTTAGATATGGCTGAGTCATATGTTTTCGGGATATGACATTAGCTAGTTAGCTTGTGTAGTGTTGCTAAGATATGAGAGTGGCTAGGTTTCAGTTTTGTGTAACAGCTCCATACTTAGAACATATATATTGCCAATGAGGACATAATGCATTTCTCACTTTGAATTAGACTGTATGATCTGTAATCCTAATTCAATTTTTTTCTGTTTCTCCTTCAACAAAAATGAAATATTAGCCTGTTAGCCCCCATGTACAGTACCAGTCAAAAGTTTGGACACACCTACTCATTCAAGGATTTTTCTTTATTTTTACTATTTTCTACATTGTAGAATAATAGTGAAGACATCAAAACTATGAAATAACACATATGGAATCATGTAGTAAACAAAAAAGTGTGAAACGAATCAAAATATATTTTATATTTGAGATTCTTCAAAGTAGCAACCTTTGCCTTGATGACAGCTTTGCAAAGTTTTGGCATTCTCTCAAGCAGCTTCATGAGGTAGTCACCTGGAATGCATTTCCAACAGTCTTGAAGGAGTTCCCACATATGCTGAGCACTTGTTGGCTGCTTTTCCTTCACTCTGCGGTCCAACTCATCCCAAACCATCTCAATTGGGTTGAGGTCGGGTGATTGTGGAGGCCAGGTCATCTGATGCATCACTCCATCACTCTCCTTCTTGGTCAAATAGCCCTTTCACAGCCCGGATGTGTGTTTTGGGTCATTGTCCTGTTGAAAAACAAATGATAGTCCCAGGAAGCGGATGGGATGGCGTATCGCTGCAGAATGCCCCATGGGGCGCCCCATGGGGCGGCGCACAATTGGCCCAGCGTCGTCCAGGGTATGGGAGGGAATGGCCGGCAGGGATGTAGCTCAGTTGGTAGAGAATGGCATTTGCAACGCCAGGGTTGTGGGTTCGATTCCCACGGGGGGCCAGTATGAAAAAATTAAAAACGAATAATGTAAGTCGCTCTGGATAAGAGCGTCTGCTAAATGACTAAAATGTAAATGTAACCATGCTGGTTAAGTGTGCCTTGAATTCTAAATAAATTATTGACAGTGTCACCAGCAAAGCACCCCCACACCTCCTCCTCCATGCTTCACGGTGGGAAATACACATGCGGAAATCATCTGTTCACCTACTCTGCATCTCACAAAGACACGGCGGTTGGAACCAACCATCAGACTTGCCCGTGTTTCTTGGCCCAAGCAAGTCTCTTCTTATTATTGGTGTCCTTTACATTTACATTTTAGTCATTTAGCAAACGCTCTTATCCAGAGCGACTTAAAGTTAGTGAGTGCATACATTTTCATACTAGCCCCCGTGGGAAACGAACCCACAACCCTGGCGTTGCAAGCGCTATGCTCTACCAACTAAGCTACACTGGGCCACAGTAGCGGTTTATTTGCAGCAATTCGACCAAGAAGGCCTGATTCACGCAGTCTCCTCTGAACAGTTGATGTTGAGATGTGTGTGTTACTTGAACTCTGTGAAGCATTTATTTGGGCTGCAATCTGAGGTGAAGTTAATTGCTGATTTCTGAGGCTGGTAACTCTAATGAACTTATCCTCTGCAGCAGAGGTATCTCTGGGTCTTCCTTTCCTGTGGCGGTCCTCATGAGAGCCAGTTTCATCATAGCGCTTGATGGTTTTTGCGACTACACTTGAAGAAACTTTCAAAATTCTAGAAATGTTGTGGATTGACTGACCTTCATGTCTTAAAGTAATGATGGACTGTCGTTTCTCTTTGCTTATTTGAGCTGTTCTTGCCATAATATGGACTTGGTCTTTTACCAGATCGCCCTATCTTCAGTATACCAACCCTACCTTGTCACAACACAACTGATTGGCCCAAACGCATTAAGAAGGAATGAAATTCCATACAAATCTCAAATATATTTTTATTTGTTTAACACTTTTTCAGTTACTACATGATTCCATATGTGTTATTTCATAGTTTTGATGTGTTCACTATTATTATACGATGTAGAAAATAATAAAAATAAAGAACAACCCTTGAATGAGTAGGTGTCCAAACTTTTGACTGGTACTGTAAATAGTTAGCTTTCTTTCATAATTTGCTGAAAAACATATCAGAGAAAATATTGTTTTTAATTACATGAACAACACCTTTCTTGGATATTCAAAAGGAAGGCACTTCAAATATGTAATCTTTATCGGTAATTCGGGCGTCACTGTTGACAACTTAGTTGAATTTCTTAAACGTCTTCTTAGTAAATCGCGACGGGAGAATGCTACATTTGTTTTCATCCTTCCAGCAAGAAAACTAGCAAGTGGATCACATCGCCATCTGCTGACTATTTAGGGAATTGACTTCTCAATTGGTGTTCCATAATATGGAATGTTGACAGAGAAAACGAGGGGAAAACTAACTTTTACATGCATTGCTAGCTCAAAACCTATCGTCGCGTCTATAATTTATTTGGTTGAGTTGTCAATTAAATTGAATTCAACGCGAAATCAAAAACATTTCACCATGTCATTGGATTTAGGTTATAAGTTTGGTGAGAAAAACAAGAAATACCCTCACGCAATCAGTTTTCCACATTGATTCAACATCAACACATTTAATTTTTTTGTTGTTATTATGTGTAAACAACATTGATTCAACCAGTTTTTGCCCAGTGGGATTGTGACCTCATATACATACTACACAGGAGAATACTATATTTTAGTCCAAATTTAAATTGTGTTCCATGAACAATGGAATAGCAAAATATGGAATACTGGCACAGGAGAGTCCACAGCCACCTCAATAATGTATGATTAGCCAGCTTTAAAGCATGTTAATGCCTTTGAATAATTAAAAACTGGCAGAATGTGTGGTGTAAGGGAATAGCCAGTGCAAGGTCTGCCAACTACCTCCCACATATAGACCTACACACCACACACACACACACACACACACACACACACGAGGAACACAACACACACGTTCAGGCACACTGATCAGTGCCCCCTGTCACGATCGTCGGTGAGAGAGGAGGACCAAGGCGCAGCGTTGAATGCGAACATATTTATTTATATAATGATCACACGAACAAAACGAAAACGTGACGTCCCTGGTTACATACACGAACCAACACGGAACAAGAAACCACAATGAATGAATGCCTAATGGCTACCTAAGTATGACTCCCAATCAGAGACAACGAGCTACAGCCGTCTCCGATTGGGAGCCACCCTGGCCAACATAGATATACAACAACTAGAACCAACACACAAGAAAACTCACACCCTGGCTCAACATACTAGAGTCCCCAGAGCCAGGGCGTGACAGTACCCCCCCCTAAAGGCGCGGACTCCGACCGCGCCAACCAAATACCACAGGGGAGGGACCGGGTGGGCACTCCGCCTTGGCGGCGGATCCGGCTCCGGGCATGATCCCCACTCGCTCTCTAACCCCCCAAAGTACCTCTGGTCCGGTCTGGCCCTGCTGACCGGAGCTGGACTGCACACTGGTGGAGCGGATTGCTCTAGCTCCGGCGTGAAGCAGCTGACCCGTGCTGAACCAGGCACCAGTGGAACAGGCACGGGCTGTGCCGGACTGACGACGCCCACCACTGGCTTGGTGTGGGGAGCATGAACGGCCCGAGCCTGGCTGACGAAACGCACCCGACTTGGTGCGGGGAGCAGGAGCGGGCCGAACCGGGCTGACGAAACGCACCACTGACTTGGTGCGGGGAGCAGGAACGGGCCGAGCCGGGCTGACGAAGCGCACCACTGACTTGGTGCGGGGAGCAGGAACGGGCCGAGCCGGGCTGACGAAGCGCACCACTGACTTGGTGCGGGGAGCAGGAACGGGCCGAGCCGGGCTGACGACGCGCACCATTGGCCTGGTACGGGGAGCAGGAACAGGCCGGACCGTACTGGGGACACACACCACTGGTCCTACGCAGGGATCTGGAATGGGCCGGACCGGACTGGTAACACACCCCAGTACCTCTCGCCGTGCCTCTACACCTTCCATCCCCTCTTCGACCAGTGGCCCCCGTAACCTGGCGGCCTCCTCTGCCAACCCGCTGGGCCGTTCTGCCGCGGTCTCCTGCTGGCCCGTCGTCCACTGCGTTAGCCCCCCCCCTAAAAAATTTCTGGGCGTCTCTCCTACCCGTGGACCAGGTCTCCATGTCCCTCGCCAGCCTTTCGCCCTTCTGCTTCCATGTCAAGCCCTTCTCTTCCTCACCCGGCTTGACCCAGTCGAGGAGGCGAAGGAGATCTGCTAGAGATCTCCCTGGCGATGGCTCCTGGACACGCTGCTTGGTCCAGTCTTGGTGGTTTCTTCTGCCACGATCGTCGGTGAGAGAGGAGGACCAAGGCGCAGCGTTGAATGCGAACATATTTATTTATATAATGATCACACGAACAAAACGAAAACGTGACAACCCTGGTTACATACACGAACCAACACGGAACAAGAAACCACAATGAATGAATGCCTAACGGCTACCTAAGTATGACTCCCAATCAGAGACAACGAGCTACAGCCGTCTCCGATTGGGAGCCACCCTGGCCAACATAGATATACAACAATTAGAACCAACACACAAGAAAACTCACACCCTGGCTCAACATACTAGAGTCCCCAGAGCCAGGGCGTGACACCCCCACCCCCAATTGCACACCAACACCCAAACATATCATACTCATGAACACCATTACCTCCACTCGCGTGCTGACTGTATATATGATTAGCCAGCTTTAAAGCATGTTAATGCCTTTGAATAATTAAAAACTGGCAGAATGTGTGGTGCAAGGGAATAGCCAGTGCAAGGTCTGCCAACTACCTCCCACATATAGACCTACACACCACACACACACACACACAGACGAGGAACACAACACACACGTTCAGGCACACTGATCAGTGCCCCCACCCCCAATTGCACACCAACACCCAAACATATCATACTCATGAACAACATTACCCCCCTGTATATATAGCCTCCCTACTGTTATTTTATTTTACTTCTGCTTTTTTTCTCAACACTTTTTTTGTTGTTGTTTTATTTTTACTTTTTTTGTTAAAAAGAAATGCACTGTTGGTTAAGGGCTGTAAGTAAGCATTTCAGTGTAATGTCTGCACCTGTTGTATTCGGCGCATGTGGCCAATAAAATTTGATTTGATTTGACACCTAGCACCTGACAGCCCTGCACTGGGTCAGTCCAGGCAGGGCTTGTAGCCCCATCTCCCCATGGGAAACCCCACAGTGAGATAATCCAAATGTTGCTCGAAAAGCTGAGGACTCTGTAATGACCACAGCTTGCCAGGCAATTCATTTGTACAGTGGTAACTAGCCAAGAACAAACAGACACAGTTTAGTGCAGATACCCACCAAACTGGCAAACGTCCAGCCCAACTCCATCACTAAAAAGTCTCCAAGGAATTGCTTTAAAACCACTCCAGGCAGATGCCTATCTATTAAGCTATGGCTGGTCATTTTACTGCGGTGAAATTAGGCTTAATTAAAGCTCAAGAGATTGTCTCTGACCTTACGCACAAAAGCAAACCTGATGCCAGGAGTGAAGAGCCATTTGTATTCGTTTGTTAGCCCCACAACCTCATGAGCTAGTTTCATAACACTGTTTTTCCACAGCAGCACTGGTGTCCTTCCAGCCTTTTAAAAAACTGTAAGCACTAGTGTTTGAGAAGCAAGGCCATTAGGAAGGTGGAGTCATTGGGTTACTTCCATTTAGAATAAATCATACACCTGTGACGAGTACTGAGGAGACGAAGAGGCAGGACGCAGACGCAGGAATCAACAAGGTAAAGGTTTACTTAACAATGAGAAAGAGAATAAAAAGGAAGAAACTTTAAAAGTTCTTGAAATGTTCCGTATTGACTGACCTTCATGTCGTAAAGTAATGATGGACTGTCATTTCTCTTTGCTTATTTGAGATGTTCTTGCCATAATATGGACTTAGCCCTATTTGGTAAAATACCATCTTCTGTATACCCCCCACCTTGTCACAAAACAACTGATTGGCTCCAATGCATTAAGAAGGAAAGAAATTCCACCAATTAGCTTTTTAGAAGGCACCTGTTATTTTAAATGCATTCCAGGTGACTACCTCATGAAGCTGGTTGAGAGAATGTCAAGACTGTGCAAAGCTGTCATCAAGGCAAAGGGTGGTTATTTGAAGAATCTCAAATAGAAAATATATTTTAATTGTTAAATACTTTTTTGGTTACTACATGATTCCATATGTGTTATTTTATAGGGTTGATGTCTTCACTATTATTCTACAATGTAAAACATTTTAAAAATAAAGAAAAACCCTTGAATGAGTAGGTGTGTACAAACTTTTGACTTGTAGTGTATATGCTTAACTGTAGAAGAGTGTAGGTCTATGGACGTGTTTATAGTCACAATTGACATGCAAGTGGCAGCTACCTCACCCACAGTGGCACGGTTCCCCTGAAGGCTCATCCCACCCGCTGCTGAACATGGAAATCCGCAGATGCCTGGGTCCCCAAGCAAAGAAAGTGATAAAAATGTTTGCAGCTGACAGCTACCATCAAGCTCTGATGAATTGGAGAGCATTCTAGGGTTTGAGCTAAGAGCTTTGGCACTGAGATATTGCTTGGAAGGCAGAGTCAAAGACATAGCTACAGCTACATTTGGCTGCCATCGCCAGTGAAAATGCCTCACTTATCTGTCATTGGACATTAAATCAAGATACAAATGGTTAAAATATTGTCCAGCGAGGCGGTTATACTCACATTATTGTACCCAGCTTAATTTGTGGACACATATCTGTGTTCCATTACATTCCATATGATATGACAGACTAATCCAAGAGTTCAGTTATCAGTTAACTTCACACATTGTGTATCATATATAGATGTATGTGGAATATGGCACAGTATCTGCATGAGGAAAATAGGTTTACAAGTAGTGTACTGTTTCATAACCTTAATTGTTAATGTATTCCTTAGTTACATTGTAATGTTATTGAAATATCATAGTTGAGGTTCAAAGACTGATATGGATAAAGTAGGGATGAATAACTATTCCAAAGAGACAACACTTTTCCCATGTTGATCTATCTACAATGTCTACCATTAAATGTTTCAAAACCTTGTCCTTTCAGAGAATACACTTTTTACAGTCATGTAACTGTAACAATTTAGTAATTTAATTCATGTTTGAAATCCCTTAATCGGTAAGTTGCTCCTGTGTAGGCAGATTCAAGGTTTGCACATAGCACTATTCCATTCTTTGCAATGCAGAAGGGATTGTATCTTTCTTCTACTTTGAGCCTGTGGGAAGTTGGAAAGGGTTTACAGTTCCCTTCTTGCATCTGGCACTATTCCCCTCACTCCATAATGAGGATTTCATAGCTGGATAAATGAATTAATTTGAGGGATTTTGAATAGGAGATGATATGGCATACATTTAAATCTCACTCGCGCAAGCATTCACCTTCAGCTGTTTTCCAGGGGCCACAGTGTTTATTTTTCAACTGCCAACAAAAGTAGGGCATCATGTCACGCCCTGACCTTGAGAGCCCTGTTATTTCTCTAGTTAGTTTGGTCAGGGTGTGAATGCTAGTTGATCTATGTTATATATTTCTATGTTGGCCGGGTGTGGTTCCCAATCAGAGGCAGCTGTTGATCGTTGCCTCTGATTGGGGATCATACTTAGGCAGCCAGTTTGCATACCTTAGTTGTGGGATCTTGTTTCTGTTTGGCTTGTTTGATGTGTTTATTATAATAAACGACTATGTACGCATACCACGCTGCACCTTGGTCTGATCATTTACACAACGAACGTGACACATCAGCATTTAATGCAACATCCAGATGGCTCAATTCGAAGAAGATAATGTTTAATTCTTATTATGCGTGAAATTATTTTCGGTACAGTTTAGGTGTACTTTCAATGGGCCGGATGTGCAGGCTGACTGGCATCGTTTCTTTCCCGCTCATCAAGTTGGATAGAGTCAAGGATATGTTTTGTAGTATTCTAAAGGCCTACTGCAACATGTAGCATGTTTTCATTTCCCTTACAATACATTTGATTAGTAATAGAGTTACTGTAAAGAAAACAGTCCCATAAAATGTAAAAGAGAATGGTATCAACCCGCAAGGCATATGGTCAAATTATTAACATAAGCGCCAACGCTGATAAATAGGCATAACACAAACTCATCATTACACTATTGTTGTTCTAAATTAATTCAACCTCTTCACCCTCATCATTCAGTTAGGCCTAATTTAAATTATATTGTGAAGTACCTTGCACAATTATCGCCCATTCCATCTATTTGTCATTCGTTCAGTGGGCTGGCATCGTTTGCGTCCCTTCGCACATCAACTCGGCTAGAGTCAAGGATATGTTTTGGAAACAGTTTGTTATGGAAAGTCAATGCTGTCTGTCTGCCTTGCAAGATGGCCTGTAGTATTAATACACAAATCATTGTGCTATTCAAAGGCTGTTACATTCCTAGGAACTATGGGCAGCAAAGTTATACAAACCATTTACATTACTTGTTGAGTCAGACGATTTCCATATCAACAGAGTTGATTGGAATTTGTTTCAATACAGCTCATGCAAACAAAAACAGTAGACAGTAAAAACAGTATCACAAAAAAAAAAAAAAAAACATCCATAAAAACATTCATATTTGATCAATACTCTAGATCTCAAGGGCCACTGAACATACTAGTGACAACTGCTAACCAGAATAGTATTGTCCTCACTTAAGTCCCTGTGAGAGGAAGCTACTTGACTATTGAGACGCAACCACAGTGTGTGTCCTCAAGGTGAAGAGGTGTTGAAGGGGACCCCGGGGTCAGTTGGAGGCGAAGGGGGAGAAGTCCCCCTTCGCTCGGTTTTCGTAGTAACAGGAACTGCAAGAAGTCGGCCATCATGGCGCGGAGATCCAGGTGCTGCCGTATGTATGAGGCATGTTCAGCCTTCAACTCCTCCTGTTACACCATGTGTAACACACACAAGTCAGGTCATGTTAGAAACTTAGGGGTTAGTGGTTTGAGAGTAAGGAGCTAGGCCAGGGTGAGAGTAGGGGGTAATAGGTAGGGTGTAGGAAAATACTTAACATGTCACCTTTCTGTCCAGGAAATTGGAGTGCATTTGCATTTCCTCCTAACACACCAGACACCTCTTCTCAAACACTGGTTTATCATCCCTCATCTCTGACACAAGTACACCCAAACATGTAAATAGGGGAACACTCCTAATAGTATGTGTGTGTGTGTAATGTCCTCTTACCCATCAGGTAGCAAGTAGCAGTGCCAACACTGAGGGAGGTCTATTAACCTGAGCCACGGTGCACCCGGCTATGGCCAGTGACATGAACGGGCAAAAGTGGTGAGGGAGAAGCGCCCTTCTCAAATCGAACAGTAATCTGCGCCATCGGTCATTTTGTCAACAAGGCAACATGGTGCATCGTTAGAATGGACTGGAGAACAGCGAACAGAACAATTGAGTGGAATTCCCCCACTAAATTTAACGTACCAGTCGCCAGCCAAACGAATGCAAAGCTGTATGATGAGTCGGGAACTGAAGTTGATTGAGAAGTGTTTGAGGAGGTGCTGACACAGCGAAGTCCTGGTGTTTTCACAATCACACTGGACAACAATACTGATAGTGGTATGTGTTGGTTTTTCACAGTAATAAAGTTAGAAGAGGGTTTAACTGTCAGCCTCTCCCTTGGGGTAGTCAAATGGATTAATAAAGTACACTTCTTGTCAGGACATCACTACCACGCCATGTGAGGGAGACATATGCTCAAGGAATTGTCGCCTTGTGCCCTTACTTCAAAGACCCCTACAAAACTAAAGGATATGTGAGTATTAATTGGCCAAAATGTTTTTGTATAGGCCACTTTTTGCATGGGTTTTGGATTGCATGTTACACAACTTGCAATTGTTGTCTGATTAGGAGTGTTAATGTAGTGAGCAAAGTGTTGCTATGACTTTTCCATTGTGTTTAGATCAGTGAATGTGTTCTCCATTTCTTCAAGGAACATTATTTTCAAACTGGAAATGGTTACTTGTCCTGGAAAATCAAAACCATCCATCTAGCCAGTCATTCAGCAGTGGCCCAACAGCTGAGAGAGAGACTTCATCCCATCCAGAGATTACCCTGAGTTATGAAAAGTGCAGGGAGGCCATTTCCCTCATGAAGCATTCTTCTGATGAGGCCACCATCAAGCAGAAGCTGAAGATGACATTTGAATACAGACAGAAGATGACTCATGACCCAAGTAAATGCTGCGAGTTGCTGACTGAATTTCCACGGTTCATGGATATGAAGGGCCTGGAAACTCTTCAAACTCAACATTTCAAAATAGATGTACATTGATTTTTAATCTTTAGATCAAGTAGTAATGTTATTTAGTTACAGTAGACTTGGACCACAGATGTAAACTAAAACTATTCATTTGGACCAGTTGACATAGCCAACCAGGGCAGAGTGTAGCCAACAAGCTGGCAAAGTAATGCATGTTTTAATACTGTTGTCAACCTCTCAAGTGTTTGAGTATATGTGAAATGTTGGCAAACAAGCTTGCTTGCATAAAACCAATGTTTTGTTCTGTCTGTATGTGCCATTTAAAATTTTGCAGATTGAACAGGATTTTGTGACTCTATTTGGAGAGCACTTCAGCCAGGTTTTTGGAGCAGTGGCCAACTGCGTTCAAGCAAAAGATAATTGAGCAAAGCAGAGGCCTTGCCTCCACAGATGAACATCAGGAGCTGATCCAGGCGGCAGAATGGCTGGCAATGAAAATAAAACTGACACACATACTGCAGGTAAAATTAACATAACCTGAGACAGAACAGAATCACCTTATCGGCCTTCTACCTTGAATCCAAAAATGGAGAGTTTAATTGCTTTGGCAGTTTTGTAAGTATTGTGCTACTGTATTACATATTGCTCAGTATCTTTCTATGTTTAGGATGGGACAATAACCTCTCCTCCATCCTCCTCTTGCTCCATTTGATTCCCCCTTCATCACAAGGCTGCAAAAGACCAGGCAAGGTGTCTGCCTCTCAAGCTGAGAAGCATCTCATCATATTCAAAAAGGTTTGCATTAGTCTCCTTATCTGAGTACCTAGTGTCACAGTTTATTGAATCCAAGCCACCATACTACTGGTGAATTTGAAATAATGGTAGTGTTTCTTTTGTTGTTTTTGTCTTCAGTAAGGAACACCTTGATGCCATTGTCCAAAGCAGTCAACCGTACCTCCGTGCTGTCGGGAACAAGAGGAGCAGCATCCATAGTTACTTCATCATCAAGGACAAGCAAGCTCTGCCATGCAACTCTACAAGCACTCTTGGTGTCTTTGATGAGCTCTTCAAGACATACTTTGTGTTTGGGACCTCTTACAATCTGATGCTACACAGTATGTATACAGTGAGGGAAAAAAGTATTTGATCCCCTGCTGATTTTGTA
This sequence comes from Coregonus clupeaformis, assembly GCF_020615455.1. Classification (NCBI taxonomy): domain Eukaryota; kingdom Metazoa; phylum Chordata; class Actinopteri; order Salmoniformes; family Salmonidae; genus Coregonus; species Coregonus clupeaformis. The sequence continues at coordinate 39,744,052 of NC_059225.1, forward strand.
CGTTTGCCCACAAGACAAAGAAATTATCAGTCTATAATTTTAATGGTAGGTTTATTTGAACAGTGAGAGACAGAATAACAACAAAAAAATCCAGAAAAACTCATGTCAAAAATGTTATAAATTGATTTGCATTTTAATGAGGGAAATAAGTATTTGACCCCTCTGCAAAACATGACTTAGTACTTGGTGGCAAAACCCTTGTTGGCAATCACAGAGGTCAGACGTTTCTTGTAGTTGGCCACCAGGTTTGCACACATCTCAGGAGGGATTTTGTCCCACTACTTTTTGCAGATCTTCTCCAAGTCATTAAGGTTTCGAGGCTGACGTTTGGCAACTCTAACCTTCAGCTCCCTCCACAGATTTTATATGGAATTAAGGTCTGGAGACTGAATAGGCCACTCCAGGACCTTAATGTGCTTCTTCTTGAGCCACTCCTTTGTTGCCTTGGCCGTGTGTTTTTGTTCATTGTCATGATGGAATACCCATCCACGACCCATTTTCAATGCCCTGGCTGAGGGAAGGAGGTTCTCACCCAAGATTTGACGGTACTTGGCCCCGTCCATCGTCCCTTTGATGCGGTGAAGTTGTCTTGTCCCCTTAGCAGAAAAACACCCCTAAAGCATAATGTTTCCACCTCCATGTTTGACGGTGGGGATGGTGTTCTTGGGGTCTTAGGCAGCATTCCTCCTCCTCCAAACACAGCGAGTTGAGTTGATGCCAAAGAGCTCAATTTTGGTGCTTTCTTGAGCAGGGGGACCTTGCGGGCGCTGCAGGATGTCAGTCCTTCACGGCGTAGTGTGTTACCAATTGTTTTCTTGGTGACTATGGTCCCAGCTGCCTTGAGATCATTGACAAGATCCTCCCGTGTAGTTCTGGGCTGATTCTTCACCGTTCTCATGATCATTGCAACTACACGAGGGGAGATATTGCATGGAGCCCCAGGCCGAGGGAGATTGACAGTTATTTTGTGTTTCTTCCATTTGCAAATAATCGCACCAATTGCTGTCACCTTCTCACCAAGCTGCTTGGCGATGGTCTTCTAGCCCATTCCAGCCTTTTGTAGGTCTACAGTCTTGTCCCTGACATCCTTGGAGAGCTCTTTGGTCTTGGCCATGGTGGAGAGTTTGGAATCTGATTGATTGATTGCTTCTGTGGACAGGTGTCTTTTATACAGGTAACAAGCTGAGATTAGGAGCACTCCCTTTAAGAGTGTGCTCCTAATCTCCGCTCGTTACCTGTATAAAATACACCTGGGAGCCAGAAATCTTTCTGATTGAGAGGGGGTCAAATACTTATTTCCCTCATTAAAATGCAAATCAATTTATAACATTTTTGACATGCGTTTTTCTGGATTTTTTTGTTGTTCTTCTGTCTCTCACTGTTCAAATAAACCTACCATTAAAATTATAGACTGATAATTTCTTTGTCAGTGGGCAAATGTACAAAATCAGCAGGGGATCAAATACTTTTTTCCCTTACTGTATCTACTAAGGAGTACTTTAAAAAGGCAACTGATTACCATAAGTGAAATATATAAGCAAATTATCTCTCTGTTCCCAAGCCCAGATAATGGATGTTATTACATCAAAATGGATAATGCTATACCTTTCTCTTGTGCGAGAACTTGTATTAAACCATCACCACCAATCTCTGTAGAGAACTTGACCCAATTTGGAAACCCTTCCTCCTCTTGAACCTCCTAGGGCTTTATTGCAGACCTTCAATAATGAGAGATAAGACAAATGTTAGTGATATGAAAAGACTTGAGTGTCCCAGGGAAGCATGACCCTCAACTTCTATAGGAGGGGCACCGAAATCAAATCTCACCTAGGGTCCCAAATCGTCTTGAGCTGACACTGCTCCTGTCTCATGTGGAAATACACTTTAATGGAAGTGTTTGAGTTTGTCTGATGTTGCTATTTGCACTGTAATGCACTGTAAACATTTTAATATTTGATAAAACTTTCAGCCTATATTCAGTTAGCAAAACAGGCTTTTAAAAATTCAAACAGATTGAGTAATCAAAGTAATAACTGACAGATTGATTATCAAAATAATTGTTAGTTGCAGCTCTAAAAACAGTAATCAAAACACATTTGTAACAGCTTTTACCTCATTTGCCTGAATAGTGTAGGCTCACAAGAATAATAAATTAGGGCAGCAGCAGTGGTGCAAGACTCCCCAGTCGTGCCATGGTGCCTTTCCTGGCCTGCCACCATGACAATTATCCTAAATACAGTGGGGGAAAAAAGTATTTAGTCAGCCACCAATTGTGCAAGTTCTCCCACTTAAAAAGATGAGAGAGGCCTGTAATTTTCATCATAGGTACACGTCAACTATGACAGACAAAATGAGGAAAAAACATCCAGAAAATCACATTGTAGGATTTTTAATGAATTTATTTGCAAATGATGGTGGAAAATAAGTACTTGGTCAATAACAAAAGTTTCTCAATACTTTGTTATATACCCTTTGTTGGCAATGACACAGGTCAAACGTTTTCTGTAAGTCTTCACAAGGTTTTCACACACTGTTGCTGGTATTTTGGCCCATTCCTCCATGCAGATCTCCTCTAGAGCAGTGATGTTTTAAGGTTGTCGCTGGGCAACATGGACTTTCAACTCCCTCCAAAGATTTTCTATGGGGCTGAGATCTGGAGACTGGCTAGGCCACTCCAGGACCTTGAAATGCTTCTTACGAAGCCACTCCTTCGTTGCCCGGGCGGTGTGTTTGGGATCATTGTCATGCTGAAAGACCCAGCCACGTTTCATCTTCAATGCCCTTGCTGATGGAAGGAGGTTTTCACTCAAAATCTCACGATACATGGCCCCATTCATTCTTTCCTTTACACGGATCAGTCGTCCTGGTCCCTTTGCAGAAAAACAGACCCAAAGCATGATGTTTCCACCCCCATGATTCACAGTAGGTATGGTGTTCTTTGGATGCAACTCAGCATTCTTTGTCCTCCAAACACGACGAGTTGAGTTTTTACCAAAAAGTTATATTTTGGTTTCATCTGACCATATGACATTCTCCCAATCCTCTTCTGGATCATCCAAATACACTCTAGCAAACTTCAGACGGGCCTGGACATGTACTGGCTTAAGCAGGGGGACACGTCTGGCACAGCAGGATTTGAGTCCCTGGCGGCGTAGTGTGTTACTGATGGTAGGCTTTGTTACTTTGGTCCCAGCTCTCTGCAGGTCATTCACTAGGTCCCCCCGTGTGGTTCTGGGATTATTATTTTTTTGTGATCATTTTGACCCCACGGGGTGAGATCTTGCGTGGAGCCCCAGATCGAGGGAGATTATCAGTGGTCTTGTATGTCTTCCATTTCCTAATAATTGCTCCCACAGTTGATTTCTTCAAACCAAGCTGCTTACCTATTGCAGATTCAGTCTTCCCAGCCTGGTGCAGGTCTACAATTTGGTTTCTGGTGTCCTTTGACAGCTCTTTGGTCTTGGCCATAGTGGAGTTTGGAGTGTGACTGTTTGAGGTTGTGGACAGGTGTCTTTTATACTGATAACAAATTCAAACAGGTGCCATTAATACAGGTAACGAGTGGAGGACAGAGGAGCCTCTTAAAGAAGAAGTTACAGGTCTGTGAGAGCCAGAAATCTTGCTTGTTTGTAGGTGACCAAATACTTATTTTCCACCATAATTTGCAAATAAATTCATTAAAAATCCTACAATGTGATTTTCTGGAATTTTTTTCCTCATTTTGTCTGTCATAGTTGACGTGTACCTATGATGAAAATTACAGGCCTCTCTCATCTTTTTAAGTGGGAGAACTTGCACAATTGGTGGCTGACTAAATACTTTTTCCCCCACTGTACCTGTGGGAAACACCGGTCTGGATGGGTGGCAAAGCAAGCTAAATGTTGAACATCTTGGAGAGCCCTTTTAAGCTGTCCAGTAAATAATACATGAAATATCCCAAAAGCCTGATTATTAAAAACACCCTTTTACATACAGTTAGTAAGTGAGCTAAAATTCACTCAGAGTGAATATAGGTAAACAAAGCTAGTGGCTTTTTCAGAGTAAAAATTGCTCATAATTCTGTTGTGATCGACAACTGTAACAATCACAATGCACCTCTCACCTTTCTCAGGCTTTTCATCATTCTTGTCAGGGTCCTTGAGCTCCGTGCAATGCCATCCTCTATAATATCAACTTGCCTCAAGTTTAGCCCCTGTGCAAATCTGCAATATTGCAACAAAGAAATTAACAAATCAGATCAATAGTCTATGACAATAGAAACCCAAATATTTTTTCCTAAATGAAACCCACGACAGGCCCATTGAGACCCAGCTTTTGGTAAAACCACCTTAACTTGCCCTTAAACCACATTTAAGAGACCTGCTCGCCATACCTTGCTCCACTTCTGTACTAACCTATGCCATGGAATACTAACTAACAGGTAATTACTTAGCAGTACCTTGTGTATGGTTGCTATGCTTAATTTTGGGGGGGCTGAAAGAGCATGGACTTTCTGTGGGTGACAGCTATTAACAAACAAAGGGGTCAAAATGATGTTGTTGTTTTTTTTACCTTGGTAGCAGTAGGAATAGATCCACATTGTAGGAAATAGGAGTACAAAAGCTTTCCAGACAGACATTAATCATCTTGAGTTGTAGGCTGTAGGCCAAAGGTAGACCAGAAGGGTGTGCGTCTCCTAAGCTCTTCACTCACTCTACATGGGCTTGCAGTCCAGAGTATCCAATGTAGCCAGGACACAGAGGAGCGCGAGCCCTTGTAGAAAAACTGGAAATCAAATGTCTCGAGTAGCACATACACAATTATGAAGGACACTGGCCACTGGAAAGCTTAGATTATTCTCTTCAATATATGTTCATTTTTATTTATTATGCTGGTGAAATAATATATGGGTCAATGTCCAGGGTTACATGCTATTTCCAGCTATGACTTTTCTTCTTGATACTACTTTTACTTTTCATGTTACAGACCATTTAATACCCCAAAAGCTCCCATAGACTCCTATTCAATTTCCTCCAACATTCCAAACGGGCTATTGTTAAGTCTGATGAGTTCTAGCTCTTGTAATTTCAAATTAAAACAGCTCCTGAGTACTTTAAGGGCTGCTTAACTACCACTTTGATAACATTTTGTCTTTCTTTCTTTCTTTCTTTCTTTCTTTCTTTCTTTCTTTCTTTCTTTCTTTCTTTCTTTCTTTCTTTCTTTCTTTCTTTCTTTCTTTCTTCTTTTCTTTTTTCTTCTTCTCTTCTTCTTTCTTTCTTTTTCTACTACCCTAACTGCCCCAACTACTCTAAGTACCTCAACTACCCCAACTACTAATGAATGGAATTCTGTGGGAGATATGATTTTAAATCAGCTCATGCTCATTGTTTAAGCTAGAGACTCCCCTTATCTTTCCAGAGCCTGTAAGAGCCTTTCAAATTTGGAACCATTAACCAGAATCGTTGAGGAATCGGATCTTTAAGAATAGGAATCAATTAAATCTTATCAATAACAAAACGTAGCATATGTGTGAGTGCCATTGAGTGGGAAATGGAGGGATTAAATTAAATGCTTTGATAGCCCTATTGTTTAATTACCTTAACACAAATAATGTGGGGAGAAAATGACTTGTTTAACAGGTTGTGGCGGGTCATCGGCGGGCTGCACACACCGCAAATAGGGCTATCTTCTGTATACCCACCCTACCTTGTCACAACACAACTGATTGGCTCAAACACATTAAGAAGGAAAGAAATTCCACAAATTTTCTTTAAGAAGGCACACCTGTTAATTGAAATGCATTTCAGGTGACTACCTCATGAAGCTGGTTGAAAGAATGCCAAGAGTGTGCAAAGTTGTCATCAAGGCAAAGGGTGGCTATTTGAAGAATCTCAAATATAAAATATATTTTGATTTGTTTAACACTTGTTTGGTTACTACATGATTCCATATGTGTTATTTCATAGTTTTGATGTCTTCACTATTATTCTGTAAAAAATAGTAAAAATAAAGAAAAACCCTGAATGAGTAGGTGTGTCCAAACTTTTGACTGGTAGTGTATCTGGGGAAGGGTATAAAATAATAAATGCTATTGTGTTCAGATTTCAGCAAGCACATTAATACATTACTTTATGTTTTATACGTTAACAACAAAAAACCCAGACTACATCTCAAAAAGTTCCAAGAAGGTCCTGGCGACCTACAAAAAGAAGGAAGCATATCCACTGCTTTCCACAGCGTGGGTGTGGATCGCAACACTATGGCGATGAGTGCCTCTCTGGCAGAGATCATGATAGTGGCGCCGGATTTCATTCGTTCACAGCCAGCGTTTGACAGCTCAAAAGAGACGCTCAAGCAATATGCAAGAAGGATCTCCAAAAATGCAACAGCAGAGATGAGTGACGCTATAAAAGAGAAGAGGCGTAATGAACTTCCCCCTATCACTTATAAGTTCAAATAAACACTGATTATGCACACTCATCCACACACAATTATGATAAATGTTAAGAAAATGTTGAGCAATGTAATAAAGTAATGACTTTTCAAATAAGTTACATTACACGTTATGTTGGCTGACAATTTGTTAGCAGCAGTATGTACCGGTATGTTAGCTAGCTACCTAAAGTAATGTTCGTTGGCTAGTAATACATCTGGATTGCCAGTATATTAACTATATGCTATCTAACTACCCAACGTTTACTAACTTGATCATTCACGTCATTCTTAGCTTAGCTAAGTGGTTTAGTCGTTGTGCGTTCTCAATGGACATTGTTAATTCACTCTGGCTATCTACTCCGATTTCAGAGCATTTGTCTGAGTGTGCCAGAGCGCAGAATAACTGATGGATTTACAAACGCAATCTCACTCCACCAATCAGGCATTTATGTTAGTGTGGCCAGATGGAAGCCACTCTTCAGTAAAATACACATGACGGCCCGCTTGGAGTTTGCCAAAAGGCACCTAAAGACTCTCAGACCATGAGAAACAAGATTCTCTGGTCTGATGAAACCAAGATGGAACTCTTTGGCCTGAATGCCAAGCGTCAAGTCTGGAAGAAACCTGGCACCATCCCTCCGGTGAAGCATGGTTGTGGCAGCATCATGTTGTGGGGATGTTTTTCAGCGGCAGGGACTGGGAGACAAGTCAGGATTGAGGCAAAGATGAACGGAGCAAAGTACAGAGAGATCATTGATGAAAACCTGCTCCAGAGCGCTCAGGACCTCAGACTGGGACTTAGATTCACCTTCGAACAGGACAACGACCAAAAGCACACAGCCAAGACAACGCAGGAGTGGCTTCGGGAAAAGTCTCTGAATGTCCTTGAGTGGCCCAGCCAGAGCCAGGACTTTAACCCGATCAAACATCTCTGGAGAGACCTGAAAAATACTTATGTAAATGTAATATTTCAGTTTTATAATTTTAATACATTTGCAAAATTTTCTAAAAACTTGTTTTGATTTGTCATTATGGGGTATTGTGTGTAGATTGATGAGGGAAAAAAACGATTTAATAAATTTTAGAATAAGGATGTAACGTCACAAAATGTGGTAAAAGTCAAGGGGTCTGAATACTTTCCGAATGCACTGTATTAATGCAAGTGGACTGCTGATTGACTCGAGCGCATCCTCGGGAGAATTCCATCCATCATAGCATGCACGTTTGAATTTTTTTCTCTCCAATTTATGCTTTGGCCACATACCAGTATTGGACAAGTCAACATCATTATTTGGGTATGAGCTAACACAATATGAACTTTTAAAAGCAAGATTTTCACTAAGTGGGACATTCTGTCATGTCTATTGACATGACAGAATGCCTTTGTTTTGATAGTATGTGCTAAAATTGTAACACATGCCTAATTTGAAGCACTAAATAAATATTTTTGGAACATGATGCAATTGTTCTGTTGGGATTCATTGTTATTTTGTACTTCCAGAAAGCATTGTTTTTACACTGGACAGAGTAACCAGAAATGTAAATGTTAGCACTAATAAAGAGTTAACTCTAGATTAACCCTAGTGTTGAATAGAAATTAAACTGTGAGTGTTAATTCACCCCAAGTGTTAAATTTGAGAGACACTAGCAAGTGTAATGCAGTTTAAATTTTTTACACTAGAGTGTTACATTAACAATAAACATTTTACACTAGAATCAGACTACCTTTTACACTCTGTAGATTGGGACCATGTGTTATCCGGGGTGGTGTTAAAATGAACTCTTTAAGTGTTGATTTAAGTGCTGCACCTCCGCGGTCCCTACACAGGGCACACAAACACACACACACACCACAAACACACACACATTCAATTCAAGTAGCAATCAAGCAAACACATCATCACATAACTAGCTAGTAGCCTATAAGTAAATAGAGACACACAATAGCAAGTAGCAAGTCCACCGGTACAGTAAAGCTACAGTAGCGTTAGTTAGCTACTTAATAAATGTTAACCAATCCGTAAGTGGAACCCGAGAATGGCTAAACATTGAATCCTTCCGGATGGAGCAGGAGTGAGTCTGATGATGCCTTCTCTTGTTTCGACAAATCCTGCAAGGAAACATGCACATTTGACTCAGACACAGGTGCATGTTTTAGAGACTGACACTAAGTATAATTGAAATGGAACGTAGGCTAAGTCATTCTATTACATTCATTTCCATTCTACTATGGTTATCAATGCCATTTTTCAGTAGCAGTAGGAATACATCCACATTGTAGGAAATAGGAGTACAAAAGCTTTCCAGACAGACATGAATCATCTTGAGTTGTAGGCTGTAGGCCAAAGGTAGACCAGAAGGGTGTGCGTCTCCTAAGCTCTTCACTCACTCTACATGGGCTTGCAGTCCAGAGTATCCAATGTAGCCAGGACACAGAGGAGCGCGAGCCCTTGTAGAAAAACTGGAAATCAAATGTCTCGAGTAGCACATACACAATTATGAAGGACACTGGCCACTGGAAAGCTTAGATTATTCTCTTCAATATATGTTCATTTTTATTTATTCTGCTGGTGAAATAATATATGGGTCAATGCCCAGGGTTACATGCTATTTCCAGCTATGACTTTTCTTCTTGATACTACTTTTACTTTTCATGTTACAGACCATTTAATACCCCAAAAGCTCCCATAGACTCCTATTCAATTTCCTCCAACATTCCAAATGGGCTATTGTTAAGTCTGCTGAGTTCTAGCTCTTATAATTTCAAATTAAAACAGCTCCTGAGTACTTTAAGGGCTGCTTAACTACCACTTTGATACCATTTTATTTTCTTTCTTTCTTTCTTTCTTTCTTTCTTTCTTTCTTTCTTTCTTTCTTTCTTTCTTTCTTTCTTTCTTTCTTTCTTTCTTTCTTTCTTTCTTTCTTTCTTTCTTTCTTTCTTTCTTTCTTTCTTTCTTTCTTTCTTTCTTTCTTTCTTTCTTTCTTTCTTTCTTTCTTTCTTTCTTTCTTTCTTTCTTTCTTTCTTTCTTTCTTTCTTTCTTTCTTTCTTTCACTACCCTAACTGCCCCAACTACTAATGAATGGAATTCTGTGGGAGATATGATTTTAAATAATCTCATGCTCATTGTTTAAGCTAGAGACTCCCTTTATCTTTCCAGAGCCTGTAAGAGTCTTTCAAATTTGGAACCATTAACCAGAATCGTTGAGGAATCGGATCTTTAAGTATAGGCATCAATTAAATCTCATCAATACCAAACCGTAGCATATGTGTGAGTGCCATTGAGTGGGAAATGGAGGGATTAAATTAAATGCTTTGATAGCCCTATTGTTTAATTACCTTAACACAAATCATGTGGGGAGAAAATGACTTGTTTAACAGGTTGTGGCGGGTCATCGGCGGGCTGCACACACCGCACAGTCAGGTTCAGCAATCATTATCTTCATGTGTAACTGGAAAAGGTTTGTTCTGTAGCATATCACTAACTCTCCCTGTATGTTTCAGGGGACAACGTTAACAAGATGTGTGAGTCAGACAATAGCTCAGATTTGTCAAGCTCAGACAGCTCGTCATCAACTGACAGTGAAAAGAAGAAGAAGAAGAAGAAGAAGAAGAAGAAGAAGAAGAAGAAAGAAAAAGAAAAAGAAAAAGAAAAAGAAAAAGAAAAAGAAGAAGAAGAAGAAGAAGAAGAAAAAGGAAACGGCTAAATGCAGAGGTGTGTGTCATGACACTGCACAAATGTAAATAATGTATTCATTGAAATCAACGAACATTCAACACTTTTTAAGTTTTTAAAGGCAAGCTAGCACAGTCAAGCTGTCATATGGTATGTATATTCATAGAACACTAATGAAAAAAAGTTTCAATTGAAAGTTCTCTCAATACTACCATAGAGTACAAATTCAGCAATTGCCCACACCCACGGAAAATCCCAAGGTCACGTCGGAAAGGCCCGATGATTGTAAGGGGAACAAAAGCGGCCAGCTCCCTCTCTCTCTCCCAGCAAAATTACTATGTTTTACAACGAAGGTCAAACGTCTTTTGAATTACTGTCAGCTATTTCAACAAAAGCACATTATAGTCTGCATACATGTCAATACATACAGTACCTACTGTTTATGTCAACACATATTCCTGTTAATTTACTAAAATCAGTTTGTAGTGCAGCTAGCTCACTCCTGCACAGGCTAGCCAGCAATGGGTTATTAGATGGTAAACTTTGAGCTAGCATGAGTTAGCCTTGTTTCGTTACTTGGGTTACCCTCCTGTTATAAAATAGTGCATTATGGGTACAGTTCTGAAACAAGGTCCAGATGCAGTAGAAAATTATGAGGGACAATCTACATTTTACCTTTAAAACACTCAAATAAATGTGTACTTTTGGGAAATTTCAAGCGTGGAACCTTTTCTTTAATGGCAAGTATGTAATTACATGGTAATATTGTTTAGAGCCATAGGTTCTTACACAGGTGGCACAAGGTATAGGGGAGGGAGGACTCAGGGGGAGGCATCCTGTTATAACATGTTTCAAACTGTAATTACATTGCAATTACTGTTTAACTACATTGTTGTTACTAAGAGCATTACTATGTGTTACTATATAACATCAACTTAAGGATAAGTGTTATCATGTTTTATAATTAAACATACATGCTGAAGTTGATTTGGTTTTCTAGCTTAAGCTTTATTTGAGTTATGGAAGAAGGAAATATATAAATATGTACAGTACCTGTCAAAAGTTTGGACACACATTTTTTACAATGTTTTACATTTAAAATAATAGTGAAGACATCAAAACTATGAAATAACACATATGGAATCATGTAGTAACCAGAAAAGTTTTAAACAAATCAAAATATATTTAATATTTGAGATTCTTCAAATAGCCACCCTTTGCCTTGATGACAGCTTTGCACACTCTTGGCATTCTCTCAACCAGCTTTCCCTGGAATGCTTTTCCAACAATCTTGAAGGAGTTCCCACATATGCTGAGCGCTTGTTGGCTGCTTTTCCTTAACTGCCGTCCTACTCATCCCAAGCCATCTCAATTGGGTTGAGCTCGGGGGATTGTGGAGGACAGGTCATCTGATGCAGCACTCCATTACTCTCATTCTTGGTAAAATAGCCCTTACACAGCCTGGATGTGTGTTGGGTCATTGTCCTGTTGAAAAACTACACGTGCGGAGATCATCTGTTCACCCACACCACATCTCACAAAGCCACAGCAGTTGGATCCAAAAATCTGAAATTTGGACTCCAGACCAAAGGACACATTTCCACCGGTCTGATGTCCATTGTTCGTGTTTCTTGGCCCAAGCAAGTCTCTTCTTATTATTGGTGTCCTTCAGTAGTGGTTTCTTTGCAGCAATTCGACCTTGAAGGCCTAATTCACACAGTCTCCTTTGAATAGTTGATGTTGAGATGTGTCTGTTACTTGAACTCTGTGAAGCATTTATTTGGGCTGCAATTTCTGAGGCTGGTAACTCTAATGAACGTATCCTCTGCAGCAGAGGTAACTCTGGGACTGACATTCCTTTGGCAGTCCTCATGAGAGCCAGTTTCATCGTAGCGCTTGCTGGTTTTTGCGACTGCACTTTAAGAAACTTTCAAAGTTCTTGAAATGTTCCGTATTGACTGACCTTCATGTCTTAAAGTAATGATGGACTGTTGTTTCTCTTTGCTTATTTGAGCTGTTCTTGACATAATATGGACTTGGTCTTTTACCAAATAGGGCTATCTTCTGTATACCCACCCTACCTTGTCACAACACAACTGATTGGCTCAAACACATTAAGAAGGAAAGAAATTCCACAAATTATCTTTAAGAAGGCACACCTGTTAATTGAAATGCATTTCAGGTGACTACCTCATGAAGCTGGTTGAGAGAATGCCAAGAGTGTGCAAAGTTGTCATCAAGGCAAAGGGTGGTTAAATATAAATATAAAATATATTTTTATTTTTTTAACACTTGTTTTGGTTACTACATGATTCAATATGTGTTATTTCATAGTTTTGATGTCTTCACTATTATTCAACAATGTAAAAAATAGTAAAGATAAAGAAAAACCCTGAATGAGTAGGTGTGTCCAAACTTTTGACTGGTAGTGTATCTGGGGAAAAGCATAAAATAATAGATGCTATTGTGTTCAGATTTCAGCAAGCACATTAATAAATTACTTTATGTTTTATATGTTAACAACAAAAAACCCAGACAACATATCAAAAAGTTCCAAGAAGGTCCTGGTGACCTACAAAAAGAAGGAAGCATATCCACTGCTTTCCACAGCGTGGTTGTGGATCGCAACACTATGGCGATGAGTGCCTCTCTGGCAGAGATCATGATAGTGGCGCCGGATTTCATTCGTTCACAGCCAGCGTTTGACAGCTCTAAAGAGACGCTCAAGCAATATGCAAGAAGGATCTCCAAAAATGCAACAGCAGAGATGAGTGACGCTATAAAAGAGAAGAGGCGTAATGAACTTCCCCCTATCACTTATAAGTTCAAATAAACACTGATTATGCACACTCATCCACACACAATTATGATAAATGTTAAGAAAATGTTGAGCAATGTAATAAAGTAATGACTTTTCAAATAAGTTACATTACACGTTATGTTGGCTGACAATTTGTTAGCTACGCTATCCTTACAAACCGCATAGCATATCATTACAGCAGTATGTACCGGTATGTTAGCTAGCTACCTAACGTAATGTTAGTTGGCTAGTAATACATCTGGATTGCCAGTATATTAACTATATGCTATCTAACTACCCAACGTTTACTAACTTGATCATTCACGTCATTCTTAGCTTAGCTAAGTGGTATAGTCGTTGTGCGTTCTCAATGGACATTGTTAATTCACTCTGGCTATCTACTCCGATTTACATTTACATTTACATTTTAGTCATTTAGCCGACACTCTTATCCAGAGCGACTTACAGTTAGTGAATACATATTTTTTTTTTATACTGGCCCCCCGTGGGAATCGAACCCACAACCCTGGCGTTGCAAACGCCATGCTCTATCAACTGAGCTACATCCCTGCCGGCCATTCCCTCCCCTACTCTGGACGATGCTGGGCCAATTGTGTGCCGCCCACGAGTCTCCCGGTCGCGGCCGGCTGCGACAGAGCCTGGATTTCAGAGCATTTGTCTGAGTGTGCCAGAGCGCAGAATAACTGATGGATTTACAAACGCTCAACACCCGACGAATATAACCTGTGTCAGTAAACGTCGGCAAAAAAAGTTTAATTAAATTGTTGCAAGCAGCACAGTGACAATCACCAATGCTCTGGATAACATGAAAACAGCCTAACCAGCTTTGCTAGGCGAGTAAAATGGTCAGAGTGAGGTGTTCTCTCATTTGTGTCTGGAAGTAGCAAGCAAGCTAGCCAACATTAGCCAGTTAGCTTGGGTGCTTGACTGCCTTTGTGAGGTCAGAACGCTCGGATCAACCCTACTCCTAGGTCAGAGCGTCCAGTGTGCGCTCTGAACGCTCCGAGAGCGGAACGCTCTGAATTTACGAACGCACAATCTGACAACGCTCTGAATTTACGAACGCCCAGAGCGCACTCTTGCACTCCGGATTGAATTCACGAAAACTCCTGAAGTCATGTGATGTCTAGTTAGTAATGTGTTATGCTAACAAGCTAGCAAGAGGTTGCATAGCAACAGCATCAACTTCCGGTAGACAGGTGAAGCGCTACTACGCTCAACTGAAAGCATACAGTTCGTTTACAGTATACTAAAATGAACTAATAGTATATAGTATGTAGTATATACTCGTGAAATACCCTAAAAATGTTAAATAATATTAAATGCACATTGTAATTACACTTAAAAGTGCTGTAACAACATTCTTTCTAGATTGACATGGATTGCCATTGATCACAACTAAAAGTACTGTACTGGGTGTTTGCCATCATTGTAACATAGTAACTACGTAGTTCTGTAATTACATGAGTAATTCATGATGTGTTTCACTTTACATTAAGTTGCTAGTTCCTGTGTAGAACATTATAGTTGCTATAACAGTTATTCTACACTGAAGTGTATTTTCCCAATGATTGTAATAAAAAGGTTTACCCTACTGTGTTTCACTTTACTTGAAGCTGCTTGCTAATGAGTACCTACATTAAAATTATACATTATATTATTTTGAACAACATTTCACTTGCATTACACCTTTGAAGCCAGGGAAATAAACCCTTACATCCCTTTTCAAAGGCAGTTACATAGTATTTACAAAGGTTATACCATTATGTGTTTCACTTTACATTAAGTTGCTTGCTCCTTGGTAGGTACATTATAGTTACATGCATATCCATTGTAAATACATTGCTCTTACGTTTAATTCAGTATATCCTTTAAGCCAAATAATATGGAAATACGATAACTGAAGCTGTAGTTATTGATAGGGTGTGCAGTGTTACAACAGCTGACGGAGTCCTAGCCCAGCTTATCTTAGTGGTAGTGACTTCTGTAGTTAACAAGTTACATAATAGTTACATAATAGGATGCATTGTTTACATGGTGTTACACAGGAGACTACAAAAGTGTAATTACAGAACATGTTAGTTACATTTGGAACAAGACATCTTGTAATTACAAATGCATAAATCATGAGTAATTACACATGTGGAATAACCTCCGACAAGCTGAATTGTAATGACATGTCCTTGTTCCACTTGTGTAATAACCTATACCGCTAAACCCTTATTACAGTGTAATTACATAGTAGTTACATATAATTACTATGTTAAATACATGTATTACTATTTAGTTACATATGAATTAATGTACACTTAAGGTAAAGTGTTACTGGATTGTATATTAAGAGACATCCCCTCTTCTCCAAAGAAAATAAATGTTTGCAAATTCAACTGTTTTATGATGACTTTGAGACAGCCAATCCATTGGGATCAAAGAAGGGTATTCACAAGATGGGGGGTATATACTTCATTTTGAGACATTTTCCACCAAAATTGAATTTATCTTTATTCAATATACACGTATGTGCGCTCTTCCATGCCCAGGACCTTAAAACTTACGGATTTGATGCCATACTAAAGCCAATGGTCGTGTTCATGGCAGTATTGTCCAAGTTATTGGTGATAATCTTGGTATACATTGCCTCTGTCGTTTTGTAGAATAATATAGTGCCCGGTACTGCTGTCGTTTTTGCCTCACTTAGAAGGGGGATTTTCAAACTGTTCTGTGAAGATGACCGAAGTGTAATTTTGCGAATAAAAGGCATGCATTCAGACCATTGTCAAACTATACAGTCAAATCCAACACTACCTCATGTATATGGTGTGAAACATGCTTGTTTATTGAACTCTCTGCAGTACTTCAACACAGCTGACAACTTCGCTGTTGATATTATGCGCAACATTTTAGGAGTTGCACTGTTTGAGGTAAAACTTTTGTTACAGTATGTACAAGCTAACTTTTTGACTGCCAAATATTTTTTGGGTAGAATACAGTCATTTAACGATGGCCACACAGAGAGAAGGAATCGTCCACTTGCAGTCAAAATGGATGATGAAAGCAATGCTTTGGGCCTAAATGCTATCCATTCTTGGTGTATTCTCCGCAATATGCCATTGATATTTGGTGAACTGGTTCAGAATGATGATAAATATTGGCAACTGCTACTGTTACTACTACAGATCATGAATATTGCGTTTTCTCAAGTATTAACGAATGGTATGACTATCCATCTAAAACACTTAATTGCTGAGCATCATAGGCTCTTCAAGTATTTGTTTCCTGATAGGAATCTTTTGTCTAAACATAATTTCATGATACATTATCCTAGGTGTATAAGGAATATCGGGTCGATTCTTCACACACGGTGTATGCATTATGAAGCTAAACACAACTTCTTTAAAACACAGCCAAAGAGTTACAAAAAACATCACCATGACACTAGCCAAAAAGCACCAACATCACATGGCATATAAATGGGAATCTTTAAGCCATTACAGATTAGCCATAGGTACAGGCATCTTGGTCCAGTTCAATGGCATGAAAGAAGGTCCTGAGATTGCTGCTAGATTGAATGTCTCAGTGCACACAAATGTTCTCTCAGTGAAATGGTTAAAGCACCAAGGTGTTGACTATCACCTTGGCTTGATTGTATGTGTTGAAGTAATCATCAATGTGCCATTGTTTTACAAAATCAAGGAAATTGTTGAGAAAGATGAGCAAGTTCTATTGGTTGGCTCACCCCTTGAAACTCTTTGTTTTGATGACCAATTCCATGCATTTAAAGTCTTATTGAAGCGAAGTGGGCTGTATAAGGTATTTGATGTCAATGACATTATGCACTACAAACCATTTGATTTACAGATGGCTTATGGATCAAATTATATTTGGTATGTGGTTCCATACTGTCACATATTGCAACTTTGAGTATTTTGCTTTATTGATGTAAACATGGTGTACAGTACATTTTGTTGTTGAACTGAAGATGTCCAACTCATATGCAACTTTGCTTGTTTTTTGTTTTATTCATCATTGTCTTACCTTGCTTATTATTTAAATTAAACCATGTCCAGTGCTTAAAAAAATAACAATGTTGAAATGAAAACACGTTTAGTTCATAAAATAACTGCCCAGTATTTACAGATTTCTATGAATATGAGTAAAATAGTTTCCCTCCAAAACATTGTAATTAATGATGTTAAAAGCAGCTTTTCTTTGTTGGAATGTTGGGTGGGTATATACTGGTCATTACAAATACAGTGCCTTCGGAAAGTATTTAGACCCCTTGACTCTTTCCACATTTTGTTACATTACAGACTTATTCTAAAATTATTATTAAAAATAAAAAATATACACACAATACCCCATAATGATAAAGCGAAAACAGGTTTTTAAAAATAAATAAAAACATAAATACCTTATTTACATAAGTATTCAGACCCTCTGCTATGAGACTCGAAAATGAGCTAAGGTGCATCCTGTTTCCATTGGTCATCCTTGAGATGTCCACCTGTGGTAAATTCAATTGATTGGATATGATTTGGAAAGGCACACACCTGTATATATAAGGTCCCACAGTAGACAGTGCATGTCAGAGCAAGAACCAAGCCATGAGGTCGAAGGAATTGTCCATCATTCTTAAATGAAAGAAGTTTGGAACCACCAAAACTCTTCCTAAAGCTGGCCTCCCGGCCAAACTAAGCAATCGGGGGAGAAGGGCCTTGGTCAGGGAGGTGACCGAGAAACCGATGGTCACTTTGACAGAGCTCTAGTGTTCATTTGTGGAGATGGTTGTCCTTCTGGAAGGTTCTCCCATCTCTGCAGCACTCCACCAATCAGGCCTTTATGTTAGTGTGGCCAGATGGAAGCCACTCTTCAGTAAAAGGCACATGACAGCCCGCTTGGAGTTTGCTAAAAGGCACCTAAAGACTCTCAGACCATGAGAAACAAGATTCTCTGGTCTGATGAAACCAAGATGGGAACTCTTTGGCCTGAATGCCAAGCGTCACGTCTGGAAGAAACCTGGCACCATCCCTACGGTGAAGCATGGTTGTGGCAGCATCATGTTGTGGGAATGTTTTTCAGCGGCAGGGACTGGGAGACATGTCAGGATTGAGGCAAAGATGAACGGAGCAAAGTACAGAGAGATCCTTGATGAAAACCTGCTCCAGAGCGCTCAGGACCTCAGACTGGGACGAAGATTCACCTTCGAACAGGACAACGACCAAAAGCACACAGCCAAGACAACGCAGGAGTGGCTTCGGGAAAAGTCTCGGAATGTCCTTGAGTGGCCCAGCCAGAGCCAGGACTTTAACCCGATCAAACATCTCTGGAGAGACCTGAAAAATACTTATGTAAATGTGATATTTCAGTTTTTTATTTTTAATACATTTGCAAAATATCTAAAAACCTGTTTTGATTTGTCATTATGGGGTATTGTGTGTAGATTGATGAGGAAAAAAAACTATTTAATCAATTTTAGAATAAGGATGTAACGTAACAAAATGTGGAAAAAGTCAAGGGGTCTGAATACTTTCAGAATGCACTGTATTAATGCAAGTGGACTGCTGATTGACTCGAGCGCATCCTCGGGAGAATTCCATCCATCATAGCATGCACGTTTGAATTTTTTTCTCTCCAATTTATGCTTTGGCCACATACCAGTATTGGACAAGTCAACATCATTATTTGGGTATGAGCTAACACAATATGAACTTTTAAAAGCAAGATTTTCACTAAGTGGGACATTATGTCATGTCTATTGACATGACAGAATGCCTTTGTTTTGATAGTATGTGCTAAAATTGTAACACATGCCTAATTTGAAGCACTAAATAAATATTTTTGGAACATGATGCAATTGTTCTGTTGGGATTCATTGTTATTTTGTACTTCCAGAAAGCATTGTTTTTACACTGGACAGAGTAACCAGAAATGTAAATGTTAGCACTAATAAAGAGTTAACTCTAGATGAACCCTAGTGTTGAATAGAAATTAAACTGTGAGTGTTAATTCACCCCAAGTGTTACATTTGAGCGACACTAGCAAGTGTAATGCAGTTTTAAAAAATTACACTAGAGAGTGTTACATTAACAATAAACATTTTACACTAGAATCAGACTACCTTTTACACTCTGTAGAGTGGGACCATGTGTTATCCGGGGTGGTGTTAAAATGAACTCTTTAAGTGTTGATTTAAGTGCTGCACCTCCGCGGTCCCTACACAGGGCACACACACACACACACACACACACACACACACACACACACATTCAATTCAAGTAGCTATCAAGCAAACACATCATCACATAACTAGCTAGTAGCCTATAAGTAAATAGAGACACACAATAGCAAGTAGCAAGTCCACCGGTACAGTAACGCTACAGTAGCGTTAGTTAGCTACTTAATAGAGACACACAAACCCTTTCTAACATTGGCTAGATAGCAAGTAGCAAACCTACCGGTACAGTAACATTACAGTAGCATTAGCTAACTAGTTAGCTAGGGTCGTCACTAGTTGCCACAGCCGCAAAGTCATATTACCCTGCTTTTTTCTACAATTTCTCTTATTCAAATCTGATTTTAAACCTAACCCTAACCACACTGCTAACCTGATGCCTAACCCTTACCTTAAATTAAGACCAAAAAGCTCATTTTTGTTTTCATGAATTTGTACTATATAGCCAAAGATATTTTGACTTTGTGGTTGTGCTATCTAGTGGAAACCGTTAGCTAGCTAGCTAGTTAGAGAATTAAGTTAACTTATGTGCACAGCTGCTAGGTTAACGTTAGCTGGCTAGATTACTATTGTCAAGTCACTCAACTAACTAGCTAGCTTGTCTAGCCACAATCAGTTGTGATCGTTTGGCCACGAACACAAATTACACTCACCTGAGACTGTGTGAGATGAGATCACTGAGAGTAAGTCCCGGACGAGAGCGAGTGAGTGATTTCTAATGTTTTTCTTTCTGCGTGTGCATGTGATAAACGTTTGTCCATGTAACAGCATGAATAGGGTGGCAGGTAGCTTAGTGGTTAAGAGCATTGTGCCAGTAACCGAAAGGTCGCTGGTTCTAATCCCCGAGCCGACTAGGTGAAAAATCTGTCGATGTGCCCTTGAGCAAGGCACTTAACCCTAATTGCTCATGTAAGTCGCTCTGGATAAGAGCGTCTGCTAAATGACAAAGAATATAAAACGTTAATAACTTTGGCTGTGAGTGATGAAAATAAATCATCCTCAAAGGTGGATGTTGTTGCTAATTTGTTAGCATCACCCTTTTCTAACTTAGCCTACAAATAATGGTGAGTGGCACTTGTTTTTTGTTGCAGCTCACTTGCTGTTAGCTATCTCTTTGAAAATAATGACTGTGAAACATTGTTGTATTTAAACTTTAGATCACCGGTTAGTGTGATGAACGTGATAAAATATATTTGCAATGGGAAGTAAAAGCTGGTTTGTTAATTTAATTTTGGAAATGAAGTGGTTTTGCTTTTGTGTTGTTATGATTTCATGGGACCTACTGGAGTTAATGGGCTGCTTATTCTTTAACATTATTTGATGCTGTATGTGACTGCTGTTGCCTGTCTATCAGCCATGTCTATGTGTTTGACCAAAACTGGCTCTCCTTCAGCGCCATGGAGTGCACAGGTATTATGGTCGCTGTACTTTCACACCACGAGCCTGTCACCTTTGATGTGACACTGTTGATGTCGCTATTGGTGATAGTGGTGTTAGGCCACCATTGGTTGTGTAAACAGTGTGTTTTCTGTCTGTCACATATTGTGTCCGTGCCAGTTCTGTCTCTGTGTGTGCGGCAGCCTGAAGCACGGCCAGTCCTGTTTGATTAATTCATAATGGGAAGGCCCTTTCCTGTTTCAGCATGACAATGCCCCCGTACACAAAGCGAGGTCCATACAGAAATGGTTTGTTGAGATCGGTGTGGAAGAACTTGACTGGCCTGCACAGAGCCCTGACCTCAACCCTTTCGAACACCTTTGGGATGAATTGAAACGCCGACTGCGAGCCAGGCCTAATCGCCCAACATCAGTGCCTGACCTCACTAATGCTTATAAATTAGCAGCAAAGGGGTGACCAACTCCATATTAATGCCCATGATTTTGGAATGAGATGTTCGACGAGAAGGTGTTCACATACTTTTGGTCATGTAGTGAATAATGTCGGGCAATTTTTGTTTTGTCTTAAAGTTAATTTCCTGCAATTCTGCACATTTTGCCAACGGGGCGGAGAGAAAATGTTGCAATTTTATAACTAACTTCATGCAGTTTCTACTCATTTTGCCATGAGGGCCCGCCAGTTGCCCATCCCTGGTCTAGATAGTCTGTAGACCATCTACAGATGGACTATCCAAATAAAGTGTTAAAATGAAATTATGTGTCAAATTGTGATGGAAACTATTTATTTCGCAATTGTTGATAGAATAACATTTGGAGTCTTGCGATGCTACTGTATGTTGTGTGGTCCTCTGACTACAACTTGAAAAAGCATACACCGTTTATTAGGCTACAGAGATGAAATGAGTTATAATGAACTTCACATCATGGTGAAAGTGCATGGTGATGTGTTTGATGCGCTTTCCAATAAATATCGAGGGTCTTAATTTGTATGCTAGTGACATGATGATGATGATAGCTGCCAATTAAGAAATAAGAATGATCTTGCTCTTATCCATCTCATCATATAACCTAACCTGTCCACTTTATCAGTGAACTGTTGTCTAGAGAGCATGCGCAAAACCGTTTGCGTGACAAAACCATGAACACATTGAACTTGTGTTTTTTATTCGGTACATGAGAACTTTAGCGTTAAGTGTTATTTTTTATGTGCACTGCATCATCACGCACAGCCTTTTATCCACAACAAGCCAGTTTCGATGGAAACAAACCTCTGGTGGGAAAATGTGCATATTTTTTCATGCTGATTTTTAAATATTTGCATGAAAATCTGTCGCAAATTGGATGTAAACCTAGCTAGTGACAGGAAATTAGAATTGCATCTGAATGCAATTTCAAAGGCTACATCTGTGTGAATGCGCAAATTTGATATGGGTCACATATAAAACTAAATGTAGACAGTTGGATATTAAAGGTGCAATATGCAAAAATCACTCCACCATTTTCTAGTTGCTAAAATTCTAATTGTTTGCCTAATTTCAGTTTAAGTGACAAAACAAGAGAATCATTGTAGAGAATCATTGTACCATCTAAACCTATGTGAAATATATTTTCAGTATTTTCAGCTGTTTGAAGCTGGTGTACAAAACCGAAAGTAAAAAACAACGTACGAACGAGAAGCATAGAAATAGCGCACATAGAACAGATCTACCGCATCTTAGACATGCTTTCAATGAGAATGACAGATCTATAACTAACATTTCTATGTGAATTCGGTCAGGTCTCCCCCCAAATAAGTCACATATTGCATCTTTAAGAGGTTAAGAAAAAAATCTGAATTGGTTCTTAGGGTGGTTTTGTAAACACAGTGGTCTACACGACACTGTCACAAATATCCTCAAAGCAATTCCCATGTGATTCCATAATTAGACCTCTGAGCCACTTATAATTTCATTACCCTCGATACGTGCATTTAATATGTTCTGTGATAACCTTTATTGTCATATTCATCGCAATAACACCCTTGGGGGATACAATAGGTTGGATGTGAACAATGACAGATGAGCATAGTTTTCCAAAAGGCTATCCTGTCACCTCTCCAAAGGGGGGCCCTTTGTCTTATAATGACTCTATATCTGAATCTCTTGGAGCAGGGAGATGAGGATACCATACTAAACCACCACATGAATGACTGTGGAATTCTTCATAAAGAGAAGGGGAGGAGGGAGGAGAGGGGAGATAAAGATATGTGACACTATTAAAGGTAACTTTTGATATTATGACATTGAGGAAAGCACTCTCCACAGGGGTTGAAATTAGCTGTACGTTACTGTCTTTATATTTTATATTTTTGCTGGCTCAATAGTCTCACTAAACCCAGGGGGAAAAGAGTGTCGAGACCAACAGAAACATTCATTAGACTGGTACATTCTGCAGCAATCTGTTACCCCAGATCCGAGTGGCAGCCTATTCAATAGGTGCATCATAAAATTGCTCACAAACCAGCAAGAAACTGAAGGAAACATAGCTGTAAAAGACTGCCACTCCTTCAGAACATTCGTTATATTCATTAGAGGCAGAAAGGGGAGAATTATTTAAAAAATGATGAATGCTCCCACGTCCGGGGGAATACAATTTAGAAATAATTCAGTCTTTGACAATATTCCTGCAGGAAACTGTGGTGTTCAAGATAACATTCTGAATCTGTTATTTTTTTCCAGAACTAGTGGCAAAAAAAGCAAGCACTGAATTCTCCATCTGCTCAATTAAGAGAGGGATGTCCATGGTAAACAACAGTATTGGAGGAAATGCGTTCCATATTATGCAGAGAGGACCACCTGGCTGAACTGTAAGTTATCCTATTGTGTTCATGTTTGGACATGGCTTGACTGGCAATTTTTTTTTGGCTAAAACCTATTTTCATTATACCGAGTCGTAGACCTGATTTAGTCATAACATGTTTACATAATGAGGTCTGCTACGTAATAACAGTAGCACCCAACTGAAGACCCTCGACAAGCTTTAGTGACACTCTTAGGGAAACAGACAAATAGCAAACAACGCCAAAATAAACAGGTAACTACGTCAAATGAAGGAACATTCGTGATTTGGTTTCAGGGGAGTAAGTCGGCAGGGGCAAGTGATATACAGAGCTCTTGGCTGGCCTTATTGATTTTCACTCTGCGGGAATCGGCGATGAAAAGGACATTAGTGTCTCAATACATTTCTCCACTTTTAATTCAATTGAGTCATGGGTGTCTGGGCAGTGTTACAAGGCCTGGGCTCTGGCTCACACTCAGCCATCAGAACATAATCTTCCTGAGTGCTGTTTCATTGTAGCAACATAGGCCCCCACGGCAGAACATTAACCAGAAAACCTGGCTGCTCAGAGCTCGATGCTGGAGATTGGTGTCGAATGCAAAGCTGGTGAAGAAACGGTTAATCTTTGATTGAACTGTCAGTCGTTGGCTTAGACAGAGCAGACAGTCATAAATATGGGATGACATTTGATATAGCTTGTCACAAGAACCCCTGGTGTGAATTGTTTCATATTTGGCCATCAGATTTAGGCCATGGGGGATTGCTAAAATGTGATGAATGATTCACATTTGTTTGGGGCTTGTCAACACTTTTTGGGTTGTATGTATCTTTATAGCTGCTGCATTGCGTAATACCAGTCATACTGTTTGTCTACTCAGTCCAACATGCATAAATGTACTGGGCCTAGAATTGCATTGTCACTCCAAGTGAGTGGCATGCATGTGTCTTTTAAAGCACAGCAATTCAAATCAAATGGGGGAGAGACAGAGCTGCAATTTCCTGTGCCTAAAAACCTATTCCTCCACTTAGCTCTACCATGTTCTGTCCAAAATGTGAATAGCAAAGAACCATAATTATAATCTTTCTATTTTGCTCATGATCATTTGCCTTTCCAAACAGTCTGCAAACAGAAGACAAACATGTTTGTTGATATGCTTCTGTGACTGATGTCAATGGGAATAAAAGCTTGGGTTTGTTAAATAATCAATTATTTTGTAATGTGAGGAGAATATTATATAGTATTTTGTACTACTACCAGTAAAATATGAATGGCACTGCAGTGTACGGTGTCTATATTAGGACAGTCACTCTGACACAACTTCATGGAAGTGTGACTTTGTCCTAATATGGACACCGTAATAGTGCTGTGTGGTTGTGCCAGTCCAATCAAGAGAGAGACCAGTCCAGTACAACAAACCACAGAACACTAGTAGAAGCTAGTGACTGGAAAATAGCCCAATAACATTAGTGTGTCACTCCATCCTTTTCTGTAAAAGAGATTGATGTTGTCCAAATACTATTATTACGTCTGTAAAAGTGTTAGTCTTGCCAAACGCTTCAGTCTTTGATTATAGTATTATCTATAATAGAATGTCACTGAAATGCTAATTGTCAGGAGTAGCACTATCCCTCACAATGGACTGAATTATGAAACATATGAGTGTGCGTCCGTGCCTGCATGTACTTGTGTGTAAACGTATTTGCACACATCCACACATTAATTTGATGTGTCAGTCTTACTTCACATCCAAGAGGTTGGCCGTGTCCTAATACCCGTACTTGCATTCTAAATAGTAGTCATTGTGGGTATATGAAAAAAAGATATACAGCTCTGGAAAAAATTAAGAGACCATTGCAATTTTTTCTTAAATCAGCATCTCTACATGTATGACAGCCATTCCATTCCAGTGTCTGTTGAATTCCAACACAGGCACACCTCATTCTACTGAATTAGGTACTGATTAGGTGATCACATGAACCAAATCTTATTTAACGAGGAAAAGTATAAAAAACACTGCTGTGGTCATCACTATCCTCTTGCAATAGGACCAGATGGCAAAAACAGTGCTAATAGTACCTCAAAAGTAATATTAATCAAAAAATAACTAATGACCATGCCAAAAGAGTTGAAAAGGAAGGTTTTGAGTGAGGAAAAGAAGGGTTCAATTCTGGCTTTACTGGCAGAGGGATACAGTGAGCGTCAGGTTGCTTCCATCCTTAAAATTTCAAAGACGGCGGTTCATAAGAACAAGGTCAAGCAGCAGACATTGGAGACAACAAAGCTACAGACCGGCAGAGGGCGAAAACTACTCTCTACTGACTGGGATGACCGCCAACTCATTCGAATGTCACTCAACAACCGTAGGATGACATCAAGTGACCTACAAAAATAATGGCAAACGGCAGCTGGGGTGAAGTGCACGGCGAGGACGGTTCAAAACAGGCTCCTAGGGGCAGGGCTGAAGTCGTGCAAAGCTAGAAAAAAGCCCTTCATCAATGAGAAGCAAAGAAGAGCCAGGCTGAGGTTTGCAAAATACCATTAGGATTGGGCTGTAGAGGACTGGAGTAAGGTCATCTTCTCTGATGAGTCCAATTTTCAGCTTTGCCCAACACCTGGTCGTCTAATGGTTAGACGGAGACCTGGAGAGGCCTACAAGCCCCAGTGTATTGCACCCACTGTGAAATTTGGTGGAGGATCGGTGATGATCCGGGGGTGCTTCAGCAAGGCTGGAATCGGGCAGATTTGTCTTTGTGAAGGACGCATGAATCAAGCCACGTACAAGGTTGTCCTGGAAGAAAACGTGCTTCCTTTTGCTCTGACATTGTTCCCCAACTCTGAGGATTGGTTTTTCCAGCAGGAAAATGTGCCATGCCACACAGCCAGGTCAATCAAGGTGTGGATGGAGGACCACCAAATCAAGACCCTGTCATGGCCAGCCCAATCTCCAGACCTGAACCCCATTGAAAACTTCTGGAATGTGATCAAGAGGAAGATGGATAGTCACAAGCCATCAAATAAAGCCGAGCTGCTTGAATTTTTGCGCCAGGAGTGGCATAAAGTCACCCAACATCAATGTGAAAGACTGGTGGAGAGCATGCCAAGACGCATGAAAGCTGTGATTGAAAATCAGGGTTATTCCACCAAATATTGATTTCTGAACTCTTCCTACGTTAAAACGTTACTATTGTGTTGTTTAAAAATAAACGTGAACTTATTTTCTTTGCATTATTCGAGGTCTGACAACACTGCATCTTTTTTGTTATTTTGACCAGTTGTCATTTTCTGCAAATAAATGCTCTAAATGACAATATTTTTATTTGGAATTTGGGAGAAATGTTGTCAGTAGTTTATAGAATAAAACAAAAATGTTATTTTTACCCAAACACATACCTATAAATAGTAAACCAGAGAAACTGATAATTTTGCAGTGGTCTCTTATTTTTTTCCGCAGCTGTATATAGTACGTGAAATTTAAAAAAATGTAAAAGCTAGGATGTCATATTCATTTTGTCTTTTCATCTAGTAGAATTCGCTGCATACTATTTAGGAAGAAAATTGTATTTGTGTCTGACAACAGCTGATAATCAGCTGATAATTAGATATGGGGACCGAAATGAACAAATGGCACGAAACAATGCAATCGCGCATCTTCGGATGGGGCCACAGTGTCTCCGGACCGCTCCTGTCAGCCTCCAGTATTTATGCTGCAGTAGTTTATGTGTCGGGGGGCTGGGGTTAGTTGGTTATACCTGGAGTACTTCTCCTGTCTTATCCAGTGTCCTGTGTGAATTTAAGTATGCTCTCTCTAATTCTCTCGTTCTCTCTTTCTCTCTGAGAACCTGAGCCCTAGGACCATACGTCAGGACTACCGGGCATGCTGACACCTTGCTGTCCCCAGTCCGCCTGGCCTTGCTGCTATTCCAGTTTCAACTGTTCTGCCTGCGGTTACGAAACCCCTACCTGTCCCAGACCTGCTGTTTTCAACTCTTAATGATCGGCTATGAAAAGCCAACTGAGATGTATTCCTGATTATTATTTGACCATGCTTGTCACTTATGAACATTTTTGAACATCTTGGCATGGTTCTGTTATAATCTCCACCCGGCACAGCCAGAAGAGGACTGGCCACCCCTCATAGCCTGGTTCCTCTCTAGGTTTCTTCCTAGGTTTTGCCTTTCTAGGGAGTTTTTCCTAGCCACCGTGCTTCTACACCTGCATTACTAGCTGTTTGGGGTTTTAGGCTGGGTTTCTGTACAGCACTTCGAGATATTAGCTGATGTACGAAGGGCTATATAAAATAAAATTGATTGATTGATTGATTAGATTACGCATTTTAAGTATGGGTGAGCCTAGTATGTCCTAAATTGTAGGCCGTTTGGGTATGTGAAAATAGGAACATTTTATAGTATGTGAATTTTCAAAAATGTTGTATGCTTTAAATGCATTATAAATGCCTGGATGTTATACTCATTTCGGCTTTTCAACTAGTAGAATTCAATGCACACTTTTCAGGAATTTCACACCCACACAATGCATTGGAACCAGATAAGAGGCGGGCTTCAAGTTTTGATAGCTAGTTTTCTTCAAGTAAACAACAAAACAACTTGGAGCATGGCGAATAGCAAAGCTTCTGCGGTGGTGTTCAAATGTAAGTAGATTTTGTTCTTCTTAAAATGATCACAACTATTTCATCATACATCTTTGAAAACAGATATGCAGCCTGCTGCCTGCCGTGCCTTTAGCTACGTGCATTAGCTAGCTAGTAGGACTAGAAGTTATACTGACTATTCGAACAATAACGTTAGCTACAGAGTTACTTGCTGTTGAGCGACAACTTCATATTTAACGTTAGCCTAGTTAGTTAGCTAGCTAGCTACTTGTTGTAAATACCAGAGATTGTGTTAAAACTGTTGCAGGGTCTGAAGACATTTTAACTTAGTGGTTAACAACTCATTCAACCTGTTCAACGGCAAGAGAAATGTCGCAACAAAATGTTTTGAGTAGGTCATGTTGCCATAGCTATCTTGCCACTGGGTGTTATGTACCATAGTCCACAGCGGTGTTTGTCCCAACACTTCTCTTTTCATCTAATTCTTCTGATTTGTCATTTTATCTGTGTTGAGCTGATTGCAATGTTCATGTTATGCAATATTTGTTAAAGATGTTTTACTTTTATCCATTTTTCTCCCCAATCCAATTGTTAGTTACAGTCTTGTCCCATCGCTGCAACTCCCCTACAGACTCGGGAGAGGCCAAAGTCGAGAGCCATGCGTCCTCCGGAACACGACCCTGCCAAGCCGCACTGCTTGTTGACACACTGCTCGCTTAACCCAGAAGCCAGCTGCACCAATGTGTCGGAGGAAACACCGTTCAGCTGGTGACCGAAGTCAGCTTGCAGGCGCCCGGCCAGCCACAAGGAGTCGCTAGACCGCGATGGGACAAGGAAATCCGGCCAAACCCTCCCCTAACCTGGACGACGCCTCATGGGTCTCCCGGTCACGGCCAGCTGTGACACAGCCTGGGATCGAACCCGGGTCTGTAGTGATGCCTGGTAGAGCAGCTGGTTGAAAACCATTGAAAATGTCAAATGTTTATTCTATATATATATGTATATATATACAGTACCAGTCACAGTATAGACACACCCACTCATTCAAGGGTTTTTCTTTATTTTTACTATTTTCTACATTGTAGAATAATTGTGAAGACATCAAAACTATGAAATAACACATATGGAATCATGTAGTAACCAAAAAAGTGTTAAACAAATCAAATTATATTTGATATTTTAGATTCTTCAAAGTAGCCACCTGTTGCCTTGATGATAGCTTTGCACACTCTTGGCATTCTCTCAACCAGTTTCATGAGGTAGTCACCTGGAATGCATTTCAATTAACAGGTGTGCCTTGTTAAAAGCTAATTTGTGGAATTTCTTTCCATCTTAATGAGTTTAAGCCAATCAGTTGTGTTGTTTCAAGGTAGGGTTGGTATACAGAAGATAGCCCTATTTGGTAAAAGACCAAGTCCATATTATGGCAAGAACAGCTCAGATAAGCAAAGAGAAATAACAGTCCATCATTACTTTAAGACATGAAGGTCAGTCAATCCGGAAAATGTCAAGAACTTCAAAGGTTTCTTCAAGTGCAGTTGCAAAAACCATCAATCGCTATGATGAAACTGGCTCTCATGAGGACCGCCACATGAAAGGAAGACCCAGAGTTACCTCTGCTGCATATTTTAGATTCTTCAAAGTAGCCACCCTTTGCCTTGATAACAGCTTTGCACACTCTTGGCATTCTCTCAACCAGCTTCGTGAGGAATGCTTTTCCAACAGTCTTGAAGGAGTTCCCGCATATGCTGAGCACTTGTTGGCTGCTTTTCCTTCACTCTGCGGTCCAACTCATCCCAAACCATCTCAATTGGGTTGAGGTCGGGTGATTGTGGAGGTCATCTGATGCAGGACTCCATCACTCTCCTTCTTGGTCAAATAGCCCTTACACAGCCTGGAGGTGTGTTTTGGGTCATTGTCCTGTTGAAAAACAAATGATAGTCCAACTAAGTGCAAACCAGTTGGGATGGCACATCGCTGCAGAATGCTGTGGTAGCCATGCTGGTTAGGTGTGCCTTGAATTCTAAATAAATCACAGACAGTGTCAGCAGCAAAGCACCCCTACACCATCACACCTCCTCCTCCATGCTTCATGGTGGGAACCACACATGTGGAGATCATCCGTTCACCTACTCTGAGTCTCACAAAGACATGGCGGTTGGAACCATAAATCTCAAATTTGGACTCTTCAGACCTAAGGACAGATTTCCACCGGTCTGATGTCTATTGCTTGTGTTTCTTGACCTTCATGTCTTAAAGTAATGATGGACTGTCATTTCTCTTTGCTTATCTGAGCTGTTCTTGCCATAATATGGACTTGGTCTTTTACCAAATAGGGATATCTTCTGTATACCAACCCTACCTTGAAACAACACAACTGATTGGCTCAAACTCATTAAGATGGAAAGAAATTCCACAAATTAGCTTTTAACAAGGCACACCTGTTAATTGAAATGCATTCCTGGTAAATACCTCATGAAGCTGGTTGAGAGAATGCCAAGAGTGTGCAAAGCTGTCATCAAGGCAACAGGTGGCTACTTTGAAGAATCTAAAATATCAAATATAATTTGATTTGTTTAACACTTTTTTGGTTACTACATGATTCCATATGTGTTATTTCATAGTTTTGATGTCTTCACTATTACTCTACAATGTAGAAAATAGTAAAAAATAAAGAAAAATCCTGGAATGAGTAGGTGTGTCCAAACTTTTGACTGGTACTGTATATTTTCACCAAATCTATGCAAACTTGTATTGTTCTTAAAGATTTTAAAATTGCTAAAGTTATCCCCCTCTATAAATCTTGGGATCCACGATCTTCTACAAATTATCACCCAATATCTGTACTACCATGTTTTTCTAAAATCCTAGAAGAATTGGTGTATAAGAGAATGTTAAACATTTAAATCAGCACTGTATTCTATATCAGCAGCAATATGGTTTTCCTAAAAACTACTCCACAGATATGGCTCTTTTGCAACTTGTGGATAAAATCTTTACAGCTCTTAACATCAATGAATACACATGGCATCTTTTTAGATTCATCCACAGCGTTTTGACATGGTTGATCATGAAATATTGATTTCTAAATTGCATCATTACGGTTTTCAATATTATACATATAATTGGTTATATAGTTATGTTTATGATAGAGAACAATTTCTTTATGCTAACGGCTGTGCATCTACCAGGGCCAAGATATCCTGTGGTGTGCCACAGGGTTGGATAATTTGACCTTTGTTATTACTTATCTATATCAATGACCTTGCTGCTGTGTCTTCTACCGTACTTCCCATTCTCTTTGCTGATGATCCCAATTTGATTTTATCACACAATGATTTTGATTCACTAATTAATGAAGCCAACTCAGGTATGGCCACATTTTCTGAATGGTTCCAGATAAACAAATTATCTTTAAATGTAAAAAAATCCAACTTTATTGTATTAACTAGTAAAGCCAGAATCTCAATTGGTGGGAATGAAATGGAACAAGTCACATCCACTAGATTCCTCTGAGTTCTACTCGATTAAACGTTATCCTGGAAAGATCATATTCAATTTGTCTGTAGCAAAATGATAAAATCTGTTGGTATCATCAGAAAAATTAGTGGTTTGGTTCATCAGGATTTCTTCTTAACTCTATACTATAGCTTAATTTACCCATATCTCATTTACTGTAATATTGTCTGGGTTAGTACATATGCCTCCTACCTACACAAATTACTCATCATACAAAATAAATGTGCAAGACTAGCCACCTCCTATAATTACCTGGCTCCATCTGCACCTTTGTTTAGGAAACTCAATATCTTGTCTATTTACGACAATGTACGCCAATTATGCACTATCATCTACAAATACTCATACCTCCCAGACAGTTTACCTAAACCCTTCAATGGATTCTTCCAGGTTAATTCTGAAATCCATCTATATAACACTGCGATAACCTTCACCCTCCACACTGCCGCACCTCACATAGTCAATTCTCTATCAGATACAGAGGTACCATACTCTGTAATTCTTATCTCCACATTGCCAAAACCTCATCATCCCTCAATAACTTCAAGCGAAGACTGGGGGTCAGCCTGATGAACCAAACTACCCAATAATGCCCTCCATGTAGCCTAACTCTCACACTTATAATAATAATATATAATATGCCATTTGGCAGACGCTTTTCTCCAAAGCGACTTACAGTCATGTGTGCATACATTTTTACGTATGGGTGGTCCCGGGGATCGAACCCACTACCCTGGCGTTACAAGCGCCATGCTCTACCAATTGAGATACAGAGGACCACCCATACTTACACACACACACACACACATGCACACACACGTATTCAAATATGTTTTTTTCTTGTTTGCTGAGTATATTATGTACAATTATAATTAATATGATTTGTTTAACTGATTGAACAAACATTATAATTTTTTTAAACTTATATTTGTGGTGTGGTTTTCAAATAAGCCCTTTTGGGCTTCTAACCTCACCTGCACACCTTTTTTTACCAGTTTTTATTTTTATCTGTATTGTTTCGTCTTTCACTTATTTTCTTTGGTGCAAATAAAGAAAGCCTTAAAAAAACGTAAAACCTCTAATGCAAGTTGTGGGCTTCCGGTGACGCAACTAAGGCAATGGCTGCCTGATTTTTCGTACTGCACATCGGTTGGGTTTTCCCCCCCTAAATTCTATTATTTACTCTGAGCATTAGAGTAACTTACACTAAAATGGAAAAGGGGAAAATAGGAAAAGGTTGTGGAGCTACAACGATAGTCCGTGACAATACAGGAGAGCTAAAATCATCGATGAAACAGAGATGGCTAATGCTAGCTCAAACAAGCTAACAGCAGCAAAATAACCCTCATTTTGTGAGGTGATAAAGGAGGAATTGTGAGAGGTGCTCGCTGGGTTTCGAGAGGAACTTCGAGAATATATACGAAAATAACTAAATGAGTTCAAGAATAACATTAACCAGAAACTCAAAGAAAACAAAGAAGAACTTCACAACATATCTACAAGAATGGGGATGCAGAACAGCGCATTAGGGAAATGGACACATGGAACACTGCCGTCAAGGACGCACTTGTACAGTCTTTGAAAAGCCAACACGCACTACAGGCAAGAATGACAGAACTCGAAGGTTTTTCACGTCGTAATAACATTAGACTTTATTCCGTGGTAGAGGGCGCAGAAAAAGACTCCATGCCCAAATTCGTGGAGGGTCTATTCAAATAAATACTTGAAGACGACACTGACCTGGGAATCGAGAGAGCACACCAAGCTCTGACCTCAAATCCCCCCAGCGGCGCCCCACCTAGATCCATAGTTGTACGGTTCCTGCAATTCTCAGTCAAAGAGAAAGTCCTCCGCGCAGCCTGGAAAAAGCCTGTTAACTTCCAAGGCCAACGAGTGTTCTTTGATCATGACTATGCGGGAGAGATACTGAAAAGAAGGAAGGAATACACCCCTATCAAGTTTGGCACTAAAAGAGAAAAGGATTCGTTCCCGGCAAAAATGATGGTATTTCTGGATAATGGCCCGGTTACATACGAGCATGCAGACGAGGCGGCTGAGGACCTGAAGTCGAGGGGCATCCCAGTGGAGTATACCGCCAGGAGAAAGGAATCTTCACCGGCGGAAAGAGGTCCTCCCATGGACCGTGGTCGGCGAGCAGAGTCGCGGAGAAAGAGGGAAGTCACCTCGGTGAGAGGACGTTCACATTTGAGAGAGACTCAGGCATTTCCAACGAGAAGATGGAAAACATTTAATCGGATTTAACGGACTTAATAGTCACCGCGAGCTGTTAGACATATTGGGTTGTTACGGTTGACATTGCAATAGGTAAAAAGTCTCCCCTATTTTTCCCCACTGCTGAGCAAGGGTGAGTAGCCAAAAGTACGTGGCCTTTATGGACACATTATGTATGGTCACATTAATAACATATCTATTAGCTAATGATGAATGACAGTGACAACGAGGTGACAGAAGGGCATGTCATGGGGAGGATTCATGATATGCACGCATGACCTATATATTTTTCTCTTGTAATTAACCGATGTGTGTAAGCGACGAAAAGGGTACCCTTTTTATTTTCGGTTCCAACAGGTCATTTGCGACTGCGTCACATATTTTGATATTTGAGCGAGGGGCCCCTCCAGCGGTCAGGCTCATCCCCTCAAACTCCAGAGGCAAGAGACAGTCTTTTTTGGTTCATGTTAAGTGCAGTGCGCAGGCTTTTTTGGTTTATATCGATGCATCATCGGGAATTTAAGGTCATAAGTCTCAATGTAAACGGATTGGCGAGTGCCATCAAGAGAAGTAAGGCAATAGCAAAGATGAAACGGGAGAGAGTTGACATACTATTCTGGCAGGAAACTCACTTATCCCCTCCTGAACACGAGAAACTCAAGAAAATGGGATATAGGAATACAGTTTTTTCTTCTTCTAAAATGGGTAGAAGGGGCGTTGCAATCTTGATGCCAAATTCAGTTAATGTTAAGTTAATATCAGAAATAAAGACAAGGAGGGTAGATTTATCTTTGTTAAATGTAAACTGGATAACAAGAAAGTTACATTATTTAATGTCTCTCTCTCTCTCTCTCTCTCTCTCTCTCTCTCTCTCTCTCTCTCTCTCTCTCTCTCGCTTCTCTCTCTCTCTCTCTGAGGACCTGAGCCCTAGGACCATGCCTCAGGACTCCCTGGCATGATGACTCTTGTCTGTCCACGTCCCCAGTCCACCTGGTCGTGCTGCTGATCCAGTTTCTGAAGTTATGCCTGCGGCTATGGAACCTTGAGCTGTACACCGGGCGTGCTACCTTGTCCAGGACATGCTTTTTCAACCCTCTCTCCCTCTCTCTACTGCACCTGCTGTCTTGACCTTTGAATGCTGACCTATTGCAACCTCTATAACCACTGTGATTATCATTTGTCCCCGCTGGTCATCTATGAACGTTTGAATATCTTGAAGAAAGATAAGGCCTTAATGGCCACGTACCCTTATAATCTCCACCCGGCATAGCCAGAAGAGGACAGGCCACCCATCAGAGCCTGGTTCCTCTCTGTTTCTTCCTAGGTTCCTGCCTTTCTATGGAGTGTTTCCTATCCACTGTGCTTTTACATCTGCATTGCTTGCTCTATGGGGTCTTTGGGGTTTTAGACTGGGTTCCCTTGGTGACAACTGCTGATATAAAAAGGGCTTTATAAATAAATGTGATTTGACATTGAGGTTCAACTGGCAGTAGGGACCTCTTTGCTCCACTAGAACTCTGCAGGGGGACCATATAAGCCAAATAATTAGAAGCCTTTCAAGCATTTCTCTCTTTATTTATGATTACATCTAAGCAATTTGATAGAGCTTCGGCTACATTACCTGGCTACTTAAAATACAACTACATACAGTGCTTTTAGAAAGTATTCATGCCCCTTGACTTTTTCCACATTTTGTTGTGTTACAGCCTGAATTTAAAATGGATTCAATACCCCATAATGTCAAAGTGGAATTATGTTTTAAGAGCATAATGGTGGCTGCATCATGTTCTTTTTTATTTACCTTTTATTTAACTAGGCAAGTCAGTTAAGAACAAATTCTTATTTACAACGACGGCCTACACCGGCCAAACCCGGACGACGCTGGGCCAATTGTGCGCCGCCCTATGGGACTCCTAATCACGGCCGGTTGTGATACAGCCTGGAATCGAACCAGGGGGTCTGTAGTGATGCCTCAAGCCCTGAGATGCAGTGCCTTAGACAACTGCGCCACTCGGGAGCCCTTATGGATATGCTTGTAATCGTTAAGGACTGGGGAGTTTTTCAGGATAAAAAAGAAATGGAATGGAGCTAAGCACAGGCAAAATCCTAGAGGAAAACCTGGTTCAGTCTTCTTTCCAACAGACACTGGGAGACAAATGCACCTTTCAGCAGTTCAATAACCTAAAACACAAGGCCAAATATCACTGGAGTTGCTTACCAAGACGACATTGAATGTTCCTGAGTGGCTAGTTACAGTTTTGACTTAAATCGGCTTGAAATTCTATTGCGACTTGAAAATGGCTGTCTAGCAATGATCAACAACCAACTTGACAGAGCTTGAAGATTTTTTAAACGAATAATGTGCAAATATTGTACTATCCAGGTGTGCAAAGTTCTTACCGACTTACCCAGAAAGACACACTGCCAAAGGTGATTCTAACATGTGTTGACTCAGGTGTGTGAATACTTATGTAAATGAGATATTTCTGTAGTTCATTTTCAATACATAAAAAAACATGTTTTCACTTTGTCATTATGGGGTATTGTGTGTAGGTGGGTAAAAAATATATATTTAATCAATTTTGAATTCAGGCTGTAACACAGCAAAATGTGGAATAAGTCAAGGGGTATGAATACTTTCTGAAGGCACTGTAATTCACTTTTGATGTGTCATTCTCATTCATAGTCATCTGTAACAACATGTGTGTCCCACATTAGCCATGCACTGTAGCTAAGTTTGACCATAGTATGTACTGTATCCAACTCTTCTGTTCTGTTGTCATGTGCATAACGTTACAATACATGGGACAGTGCGAGTGTCCCTTGTCAACCTAGCTAGCTAGCTACTGTATCAAATATCCAGTAAGTTTGCTATCTAATGTTAGCTAGCTAGCTAGCTAGCTAAGTCAGTACCGTAGCCTGTAGGTAGCCAACCTTGCTACAATAATTTAGTGATCATAGCTAAATTTTTACCATTCCCTTCAGGCTGTGCCTTGTAACGTTAACGTGACAAATCAAGAAACTATAATAGCAAGTGGTAACGACAGTAATGTTAGCTAGCTAGCTAGGTCTAGCAACATAGGTTATTTATCAGGTATGTTGGAAAACCTTAGTAAGCTAGCTAGCTAACTTCACCTCAAGAGAGTCTAGTAGTAGCAGCAATTGTTGTCAACATAGTTAGCTAGCTACATAACATTAACAAACCATCAATGAGATAGACAGGAGGAAAACTCGTATCCTCAGGGAACTCGACCTCTGACATTCCCTTCGCCTCCTGATGTTGGCGGCAATCACAGAATGGACAGTATACATGCGTACGGTACACTCAAGTTTACTCCAAGTACGTTGTTCCAAATACTAGCTAGCTAACATTAGCTACTTAGTTAACGTTAGCCCAAAAACAACACTCTGGTGTTATTGAAAGGTCACTGTGTAGCTCTACAGATTATCCTTTATAGCTACGTGAAGCCGTAACTGATGGTGTGTTCAAGACAACAGCGAACTCTGACTATGATTTTTTTTTTTATGGTCATCCAACTTGAAATTACAAGACGGAAACTCGGGCATCATCTTAGAGCTCCGACTTCTGCGACCTGAAGATCACTGATGTCACGATTTTTCCCAGTCTGAGCTCGTTTCATTTCTGAGTTCCCAGTTGTCTTGAACTCATGAAAAGTAATAAATTACGCCCGTGGCATACTGCATACCTTTTTACTAAACAGTACGTGCTAAATAGTTCGTAGTATGATTAGTAC
This sequence comes from Coregonus clupeaformis, assembly GCF_020615455.1. NCBI lineage: Eukaryota > Metazoa > Chordata > Actinopteri > Salmoniformes > Salmonidae > Coregonus > Coregonus clupeaformis. The sequence goes on from NC_059225.1 coordinate 39,781,523, forward strand.
ACAGTATGCAGTTTAAGTGAGTAGTAGGCAAGCCAGATTTTGGACATGGTTGTTGTCTACAGAGCATCATTTCTGAATTTGCTGTATGAATTATATAAGAGTGAGCACTCATTAGGTGCTGATTCATAGCCAGATCAAGCCCTTCACCCTCGTCCATCTGTCCTAATGGTCCAAATGCTCTACATGACCTGCATGGCCTTTTTATTTCAAAGTGAACTGCAGACATTGCTCCTGGGTACAATGAGACAGATACCATGTCAGCTGTATGAGTATAGAGTTATACTCTATGTATTTCTAATTAGAAGTCATAAAGGTAGCTGAGTTACTAAAAAAAGTCTGAAAGTTTGAATTGACTGAAATGTGAACGTTATTCTACATTCAGGAGTATGCCGACTCTGAGATGAGTAGAGAGTACAGTATTACTTTATTGATCCAATCTTGGGAAATTGTTTTATCACCTCTAGCATGATCAATGGTTACAAGGACAAGACAGGGATCAATGACATATACATAATAACAAAACACATTAATACATAGGAAATAGTGATGTGCAGTTTGCAAACGATTTGTTCTATTTGAACAACAGTTTTTACTGACTTGAGAGTCATGATTTGGTTTTCCGAGTGACTCGTTCATTTTAGTCGTTCATTTGACATGCTGGCCACAATGAATTCTACAGCAGGAATAATACTTTCTCCTCCGGCTCAGTGGTTCCGGAGACGTGCTCCGACCTAGGAACATAAGCTCTGACCAGCAACTGTCTATCATGCACATGAGGGAATATAGATCATGCTGCAGGCAGCATAGAGGAGAAAAATACATGTTTTGAACTGATAGTTGATCACATGGTTCAAGAATGAATGTTATTAATTGACTATTGAATGTTACTCAACGGACACAGCTTTGTAGATCCAAAACATACACATTGTGCCTCTGCTCAACATTCGAACGTTTGGGGCGCTTCTGTAGTTCACAAACGATATTGTACTAATCTCCTTCGTGGCAGTCAAGCAGTGTCATTCCTCCATGAGTCATTCCCAATCTAATCTGGTTGCGGCCGCAACTAGCCTAGACCTCGTTTCAATGGTATCAATAAAAAATCGTATTTGTATGCCTAGCAATCACAAACGTACATAAGTAAGTAGCCATAAGAGATGGCTAAAGGGAGGACCATTTAACCCCTTTACCAAAGAAACCTTCTATCTACAAATATCTACTATTGTTAAATGCTGTTGTCTATCCTACTACAACATTCGTATCAAGAAGTCATCATAAATCATCACATTCGTTAAAAAAGCCTCATGGCTGTGGGTAAGAACGACCATCTCTAAACCTCCCTGTGGAGCTTATGGGCAGGATGAACCTGCTGCTAAAGCAGCTCCTGTACTGCATTAGGGTCCTGTGGAGCAGGTGCATGTCATTGTCCATGATAATGTGTGTCTTAACACCCAGCCTTTTTGTGAACATGTCATGCATAGATTCTAGACTGCAGAAGTATAGCACTGGTTTTCTTGATGATGTTAATGATTTTGTCAAGCTTATTTATGTCTTCCTTGGCAAGGTTAACTTTCCAGCACACGATGGCATAGCTCAACACACTATTCAGGATGTTACAACTCCCTGGCCGGCTCAGCCGGGGGATGGTAGCCACTGCTGGGGCTAGAGAGTTTGTGTCTCGAACTCCCAGGGCAAGAGAGAGGGGTTTAATGAGGGTTTTCTACAGGTGTGTTAAAATGTATCTTAACACCAAAGTATGTGTGGACCAAATGCAGACAACGGAAAAAAATCACTGTTTGGTGATTTTAGACCAACAAAGGAACCATCCAAATAGGGTTGATGGAGTTATGATTAGGTTGCTTTATTCCAACATCACCTGGTTACTAGAGGCCTTTCCAAAACATTTAAAGCATTTCATGAATAATAATTATACAACTGTGGAAAATAATGCAATCTGCAGTCAATGTTTGTGGAATTTTGGTGCCATAATAATTAGACAAAGTTTAGATGGTTACTAATGAGGGTGAGTTTTCTGCTTTGATTGCATTTCTTTATGTGCAACCTAAATGAGTAAATCAATCAGATTGTCTGTGAAATCTAATGTAGCCGGCATTTGAGCCCCAAAAGAAGGACGTATCTATCTCAGGGTCACCCTACTGGGCTCTCATGAATGTTTTAAAAGGTCTGGTCAGGCGAGAGGTCGCTGTCACTTGGACAGTCTCCAGGGAAACAGACTCGTCTCGGGAGAGAAATGTGAAGAAAGGCCATCCCAGCCCTCTCAGATTCCTTGACATATGATATTGGTGACACTCTTCAAAAAGTGTCACCAGAGCTCGGTTTTATTGTTTTTGTCACGGTTTACTAAGCCAGAACCCAGAAGCAGACCAGGACAAGGTGAGTTGAAACGAAGGTGAGTATTTATTTAACAGATTCAAAAAAACGATGTAGAATAATCCAGGGGACAGAGCGGACGGCGGAGATGAGTTGGTGGAGGTGCAGTGGTAGATCCAAGAATGGCTCGGCAGCCGCCGACAACCAGGCAGGGGTTGGGTGAAGGTTCCGGGAGATGACTGCAGATAGAAACAAAACGGAGGTAAGTACACGGCAAGCCAACAAGGTGCAAAACAACAAAACTAACGCTAGAAACTCCAAGGCTGATACACTGACAAACATACTGTTCATGGCTAACGATCCGGCAGGGAATGGATGTCAGGTCAGGGCTTAAGAAGGGTGATGATCAGGACCAGGTGTGCAGACCGCTAATGAGATGCAGGTGCGGTTAATCGGGAGATCTCCCGCCTAGCAACGTCGCCCGGCAACCAGGCCGGGAGCGTTCACGAACCCTCAGGAAACTGGAGATTCCGAGCAGAAAAATGGCAACACAGGCAGGAACCGACTCAGGATGCAGGGTTCATGACAGTTTTGGAATGTTTTGAAAGTCTCTGAAAAAGTGTTCTATTGAAATAGTTTGGTTACTAGCAAGCTACCTTTTGAGTTTGGATCCCGCGACACGGTTGGCATTAGTTTCTGGGACCGCTGCTAACTGTCCATCCTGTCGACCTAGGGTCAGATGAGCTGCTTGGAGTAGCAGCTAGCCTATCTGCCACTGTTACCTATCAAGCTAGTGGGGTTTCCTTGAGGGCTTGAACGCAGCCCGCGATGCGGTTAGCCCTTATGGCTGGAACCACGGATTGTCCCGGGCTTGTGACTATCTAGATCCCTGCTGTTAGATGCTCTTTCCATCTTCTGTGTGACCTGCCCTGTCTGGAACTGTGAAGAGTAAGACCAAAGCCAGTGGGAGAACCGTTGAGGACAGTAGTGTCTCTCTACACAAGCAGTTGTTACAACAACAAGAACATAGCTTCAAGTGTTGTGTCCAAATACTGGTGGAGTCAACTAATAAAATGATGGACGACCTGATCAGAGAGGTCCAGGACCTGAAGAACAGTTTGCAATTCTCCAAGGGTCAGCTCGATGAGTTTAAAAAAGAAATTGGCAAGATGACAGCAATCTGTAAGACATTGAGAGGAAATCAGTTATGTATGTGAATCCATGATAACAATGACGGAGAAATCAGATTATCACTAGGGACAATCAAGGCAGAACAACATTGTTGTGGACGGAATTGCAGAATCTCCACATGAGACCTGGACAGAGTCTGAGGACAAAGTGAGGGAAATGATCTAGGAGAAACTGAAGATGGACCACAGGAAGATTGAGGTGGAGTACGCCCACAGGATTGGAAAACCCACCACCGGCCCAGGTGACAGGCCCAGGCCGATATTGGTCAAGTTCCTGTGGTTCAAGGACAAGGTAGCTGTTCTGGAAAGAGCCAAGAACTTGAGAGGAACCTACATCTTCCTCAATGAGGACTATCCTGAAGCTGTGCGCCAGAAGAGAAAATAACTAATCCCGGCCATTAAAGCTGCCAGAGCGCATGGGGACATTGCTTACATCCGCTATCACAAGCTCATTGTCCACCCTCCCTCATATAGGCCTGGAAGGGATGAGAGAGCCAAGCCTATGGGTTTGTACCTTCAACCCCGCAGCACACACACAAACTGATTAATGGACTGCTGAATGTTTTTGTGTTTTTGCTTTTGCTTTGTTTGTTATTTTCCATATGTCTTTCTCTGAGAAGCTACCCAGGAAAGGGCCATATTAATATTTATAGCATTAGAAAAAAGTTTAATGGAATCAATAACTTGCTAACATCAGATAACATTTATATATTAGGCATTTCTGAGACTGCAGTAGCAATACAAGGATATAACACCTACAGAAGACACATGAATGCTTATTGGGGAGTGTTGCTATATATACACTACCAGTCAAAAGTTTGGACACACCTACTCATTCAAGGGTTTTTCTTCTTCAATTATTACATTGTAGAATAATAGTGAAGACATCAAAACTATGAAATAACACATATGGAATCATGTAGTAAGCATAAAAGTGTTAAACAAATCAAAATATATTTTATATTTGAGATTCTTCAATATATCTCCATATACTTCCATACATTTTTTCAACTGTTACCAGGGGACCTTCAGACGAGTCTTGGATGGCCATTTATCAGATTAGCTGTACCTACTTCAGATGAGTCCCAAGACGCTTGTTGGGGTTGTAGAGCAAAACGGAGAACATTGTGTTTGCGAGAGTATCATCTTTCCGTAGAGAGGTCATAATAGTTTCTAGGCCAAACGTTCAGACAATTTTGGGAGAAGACTGATTTTTGGGATGTTTCATGGTCTGACAAACACCGCTCTAGCTCTGTCACCTTTCACCGCAGATGCGGAAGTGCAACATCGGCGGATGCGGTGGATTGATATCTCTAGCTTAAACTGACTTCTTTTTTTATTATGCTAATTCGATTTCTGCGGGGGTGCGGACATCGACTCTAGGGCAAAATAAGGAGCATCCAGACACTGCATTTCATGAATTTATGAAATTCGAATCAGATGGCTTATTCATCACAAAACCATTTGATGTTGCCAATTATTTTAATGACTACTTCGTTGGTAAAGTGGGCAAACTTATGCAGGAAACGAACAGTGAGCCATCGTATTCATGCACACTGAATCAGTCAGGTCAGGGCCCTGGTGAGGATGACAAGCACGCAGATGAGGTTCCCTGAGACGGTTTCTGACAGTTTGTGCAGAAATTCTTCGGTTTCATCAGCTGTCCGGGTGACTGGTCTCAGACGATTCCGCAGGTGAAGAAGCCAGATGTGGAGGTCCTGGGCTGGCGTTGTTACACATGGTCTGTGGTTGGGAGGCCGGTTGGACGTACTGCCACATTTTCTACAACAACATTGGAGGCAGCTTATGGTAGAAAAATTAACTTTAAATTATCTGGCAACAGCTTTGGTGGACATTCTTGCAGTCAGCATGTCAATTGCATACTCCTGCAAAACTTGAGACATATGTGGCATTGTGTTGTGTGACAAAACTGCACATTTTAGAGTGGCCTTTTATTGTGCCCAGTACAAGGTACACCTGTGTAATGATCCTGATGTTTAATCAGCTTCTTGATATGCCACACCTGTCAGGTGGATAGATTATATTGGCAAAGGAGAAATGCTCACTAACAGGGATGTAAACAAATTGGTGCACAACATTTTAGAGAAATATGCTTTTTGTGCATATGGAACATTTCTGGGATCTTTTATTTCAGCTCATGAAACATGGGACCAACACTTTACGTGTTGTGTTTATATTTTTGTTCAGTAGGCTATTTAAATGATAATGCCAGAGAAGCCGGTGTTTGGAAGATATATGTGACCGACCGGCTCGATTCGGTCTTATGTAGCAACATTTGAAATTGTGTTTTTTACATTGGATAAAAGTAGAGACTCAGAGCTAGAAAATTGTATATCATACACTACAGTTGAGAAAGTAATTCTGCTATGAAAGTTGATAAACTTGTAACCCAACTTTTGAGAAAATGGCCCTTGAATGTTCTGGTAAACCTACTGGAGAGCTCTTCTTTGTCTACACCCATTCAGCATCGTTCACACCCTCTTAAGCTATAGCCCCACCCATCTCTTTAAGGATTCACATGTGAGGCCATGTACAAAACAACCAAAGATTTCAAGACTAAAGGCTGGTTTATACTACATCTATCGGCAGTTGTCGCAGCGACATCATGAGCATTCTATTGTCGTCCGACATCAAACTTGTCGTTGTCGTTATGAAAAAGTATCAACACAAAAATGACAGGCTGCATGACATCAGCAGCCTGATGATCCAAAACAACATAACTGGTGTATTTTAACACCAATAAACCCATCCGTTTAAAAATGAATTTAGTATATGTCAATCTAGAAAACCAGGCAACTAAAAGCAACTTTCTAAACAATGTTTTGGTTTGTTTCTAGCTTGTTAGCTAGCTAATGTTAATTTAGCTGGCTAGCCAGTTCAAATAATGACCATACCATACAGCTGACAATGTCTTCACTTTAGCTAATTTGTCTTCATTATTACAGGAAAATATATTCACAGCAAGATCATTATTTACAAGTTAATGTCGAGCCAATTACAGAAAATACATTATGGTTGTGAGTGTGACGAAATTTTTGAATTTTAGAACTTGGATACTGTCTCGTTGGCCTAACGTTATATCCTAATTTGACTTTGGTGCAGGTCATGTTCTTCACATTACCGTCTCTGGTAAACACCTAACATATCGAATCAAATCTAAGATTATTTGTCACATGCACAGGATACAGGTGTAGTGAAATGGTTACTTGCATAGTGGAGTCTTTTGTTCAGACATGTAGCTCGCTAGCCAGCTAGCTAAACAATGAACCATAATCCCAACTCATAACGTTACTACCCTGCATGAATCTGCAGGTAGCTAGCCAACCAGGTTCAATGTTAGCTAGCTAGTTAACAGTACGCTTTAACTTGAAATTAAAATGACTTTCTGACCAAATTTGAAATGTGTAATATCTGAAAATGTAGCTAGCTAGGTTATCTTACCCGTATACATGGTTGGACGCTTCTCCCTCTCTGTCACGGATGCCATGGTTGCCCTTAGTTTGAAGATGTAATCTGGAGACAAGTGTTTTATACAACAGCCTTCTGTGTGTTCTATTTTCAACTCCCTCTGCATATTTGCAATCAAACAGTGTGTTCTCTTTTTCCAGAGAATCACATTGTAGGATTTTAAAATAAATGTATTTGCAAATTATGGTGGAAAATAAGTATTTGGTCACCTACAAACAAGCAAGATTTCTGGCTCTCACAGACCTGTAACTTCTTCTTTAAGAGGCTCCTCTGTCCTCCACTCGTTACCTGTATTAATGGCACCTGTTTGAACTTGTTATCAGTATAAAAGACACCTGTACACAACCTCAAACAGTCACACTCCAAACTCCACTATGGCCAAGACCAAAGAGCTGTCAAAGGACACCAGAAACAAAATTGTAGACCTGCACCAGGCTGGGAAGACTGAATCTGCAATAGGTAAGCAGCTTGGTTTGAAGAAATCAACTGTGGGAGCAATTATTAGGAAATGGAAGACATACAAGACCACTGATAATCTCCCTCGATCTGGGGCTCCACGCAAGATCTCACCCTGTGGGGTCAAAATGATCACAAGAACGGTGAGCAAAAATCCCAGAGCCACACGGGGGACCCAGTGAATGACCTGCAGAGAGCTGGGACCAAAGTAACAAAGCCTACCATCAGTAACACACTATGCCGCCAGGGACTCAAATCCTGCAGTGCCAGACGTGTCCCCCTGCTTAAGCCAGTACATGTCCAGGCCCATCTGAAGTTTGCTAGAGTGCATTTGGATGATCCAGAAGAGGATTGGGAGAATGTCATATGGTCAGATGAAACCAAAATATAACTTTTTGGTAAAAACTCAACTCGTTGTGTTTGGAGGACAAAGAATGCTGAGTTGCATCCAAAGAACACATTACCTACTGTGAAGCATGGGGGTGGAAACATCATGCTTTGGGGCTGTTTTTCTGCAAAGGGACCAGGATGACTGATCCGTGTAAAGCAAAGAATGAATGGGGCCATGTATCGTGAGATTTTGAGTGAAAACCTCCTTCCATCAGCAAGGGCATTGAAGATGAAACGTGGCTGGGTCTTTCAGCATGACAATGATCCCAAACACACCGCCCGGGCAACGAAGGAGTGGCTTCGTAAGAAGCATTTCAAGGTCCTGGAGTGGCCTAGCCAGTCTCCAGATCTCAACCCCATAGAAAATCTTTGGAGGGGAGTTGAAAGTCCATGTTGCCCAGCGACAGCCCCAAAACATCACTGCTCTAGAGGAGATCTGAATGGAGGAATGGGCCAAAATACCAGCAACAGTGTGTGAAAACCTTGTGAAGACTTACAGAAAACGTTTGACCTGTGTCATTGCCAACAAAGGGTATATAACAAAGTATTGAGAAACTTTTGTTATTGACCAAATACTTATTTTCCACCATAATTTGCAAATAAATTCATAAAAAATCCTACAATGTGATTTTCTAGATTTTTTTTCTCATTTTGTCTGTCATAGTTGACGTGTACCTATGATGAAAATTACAGGCCTCTCTCATCTTTTTAAGTGGGAGAACTTGCACAATTGGTGGCTGACTAAAGACTTTTTTCCCCCACTGTATGTAATCATGTAGTAACCAAAAAAGTGTTAAACAAATCAAAATATATATTATATTTGAGATTCTTCAAATAGCCAACCTTTGCCTTGATGACAGCTTTGCACATTCTTGGCATTCTCTCAACCAGCTTCATGAAGCAGTCACCTTAAATGCATTTCAATTAACAGGTGTGCCTTCTTAAAAGTTAATGTGTATATTTTTTTTCCTTCTTAATGCGTTTGAGCCAATCAGCTGTGTTGTGACAAGGTACAGAAGATAGCCTTATTTGGTAAAAGACCAAGTCCATATTATGGCAAGAACAGCTCAAGAGAAATGACAGTCCATCATTACTTTAAGACATGAAGGTCTGTCAATACGGACCATTTCAAGAACTTTGGAAGTTTCTTAAAGTGCAGTCACAAAAACCATCAAGTGCTATGATGAAACTCATGAGGACCACCACAGGAATGGAAGACCCAGAGTTACCTCTGCAGCAGAGGATACGTTCATTAGAGTTACCAGCCTCAGAAATTGCAGCCCAAATAAAAAAAGTAACAGAAACATCTCAACATCAACTGTTCAGAGGGGACTGTGTGAATCATGCCTTCATGGTCTAATTGCTGCAAAGAAACCATTAATAAAGGACACCAATAAGAAGAAGAGACCTGCTTGAGCCAAGAAACACGAGCAATGGACATTAGACCGGTGGAAATGTGTCCTTTGCTCTGGAGTCCAAATTGGAGATTTTTGGTTCCAACCGCCGTGTCTTTGTGAGACGCGGTGTGGGTGAACGGATGATCGCCGCATGTGTAGTTCCCACCGTAAAGCATGGAGGAGGAGGTGTTATGGTGTGGGGTTGCTTTACCGGTGATACTGTCAGTGATTTATGTAGAATTCAAGGCACACTTAACCAGCATGGCTAACACAGCATTCTGCAGCGATACGCCATTCCATCTGGTTTGGGCTTAGTGGGACTATCATTTGTTTTTCAAGAGGACAATGACCCAACACATCTCCAGGCTGTGTAAGGGCTATTTTACCAAGAAGGAGAGTGATGGAGTGCTGCATCAGATGACCTGGCCTCCACAATCCCCCAACCTCAAACCAATTGAGATGGTTTGGGATGAGTCGGCTGGTAGAATGAAGGAAAAGCAGCCAACAAGTGCTAAGCATACTTGGGAACTCCTTCAAGACTGTTGGAAAAGCATTCCAGGTGAAGCTTGTTGAGAGAATGCCAAGAGTGTGCAAAGCTGTCATCAAGGCAAACGGTGGCTATTTGAAGAATCTCAAATGTAAAATATTTTTTGATTTGTTTAACACTTTTTTGGTTACCACATGATTCCATATGTGTTATTTCATAGTTTGATGTCTTTACTATTATTCTACAATGTAGAAAATAGTTTTAAAAAATAAAGAAAAACGTTGAAATGAGTAGGTGTGTCATCAATTATTGAATTTTACCTTAACTACTATAGCCCATAGAAACGCATTGAATAACACATTCATAAATGGCAAAAAGATAGTAAAAAAATCTTGGCGGTGTGGAGATATTCCAGATTCTTATAATCGGTCCACACTAGGAATGGATGTTCCGCCCCTTCTAGCCAGTGTCTCCATTCCTCCAGCGCCATCTTGACCACAAGATGTTCCCGGTTACCAACATCATAGTTCCTCTCCACGGGATTAAGACGATGTTAAAGGAAAGCGCAGGGATGCAGCTTTTGGTCCTGGGCAGAACGCTGGGACAGGACGGCCCCCAATCCATCGTCCGAGGCGTCGACCTCCACCACGAACTGATGGGACGGGTCCGGATGGATTAAGATGGGGGCTGTAGTGAACCGATGCTTGAGATCTGAAAACGCCCGGTCAGCAGCTAGGGACCACGTGACGGAACATTGGGTGAGTGCAGAGAGGGGGGAAGCCAGGGTGCTGTAGCCCCGGATGAAGCGGAGGTAGAAATGAGCAAATCCGTCGGATGTGGAGAACATGCTCCTGAAATGAACGGAAAAAGACAAGGATGTCGTCAAGGTAGACAAACACGACCCGGTTCAACATGTCACGGAGCACATCATTGACCAGAGCGTGGAACACAGCAGGAGCGTTGGTCAGTCCGAATGGCATAACCAGATACTCATATTGCCCTCTAGCTGTGTTAAAGGCTGTCTTCAATTTGTCTCTTTCCCGTATCCGAACCAGATGGTAGGCGTTCCGAAGGTCCAGCTTCGAGAATACAGTTGCCCCCTGGAGAGGCTCGAAAGCCAAGGAGAGGAGTGGTAGCAGGTAACGGTTCTTTACTGTGATGTCATTAAGGCCCCGGTAGTCGATAGGGCGCAGGGTTTTGTACTTCTTCTCCACAAAGAAGAACCCTGCGCCAGCAGGGGAGGAAGAAGGACGAATGATCCCTGCCCCCAGAGAGTCCTCAATGTACCCTTCCATGGTATTGGTCTCCGGACCAGACAGGGAATAAAGCCAACTGAGGCAATGTAGTGCCAGGGAGGAGGTCAATGGCGTAGTCATAGGGTCTATGCAGAGGAAGAGATGTGCCGCAGACCTTGTTGAAAACCTCCCGGAGGTCCTGATACTCTGCGGAAACGGCACCAACCCAGGATTGAACCCATGGCCAGGTCGATCAGGGGGTGCATGAGGAGATTCAATGAGCAGGAACTGCATGGACTCACTGTGATTCCCTGACACTCACAGGTTGATGGGAATCATACTGTGAGTGACCCTGGCGTCCATGGGAGCGGAGAGGAGTTTTGTGGAGATACCCAGCTCCGACACCAGGGTAGTGTCCATAAAGCTCTCCTTTACCCCAGAGTCCATGAGCACCCGGAGAGATTTAGACCGGTCACCCCACAACAGGATAGCATGGAGAGGAGTATGAGTAATGGGAGATGGGGGACTCCCTGTATGGCCCACCAGCGACTCGTACCTACTGATGAGCCTGGGCTTTTTACTGAACAGGTGGATATGTAATGTCCTGAAGTTCCACAATACAGACAGCTTTTAGAGCTCAATCTGTGTAAACATTCCTCAGGGGACAATCTAGCCCTGCCCAGTTGCATGGGCGCCGGAGGAGGCGAGTCGACAGTCCTCAATGATTTCTGAGGGAACTCGGGTGACATCAGATTCTCTCGGGAATGCAGATGTCGGGGATTTCCGGGTTTTTTTTAATTTATTTTTTATTTCACCTTTATTTAACCAGGTAAGCCAGTTGAGAACAAGTTCTCATTTACAACTGCGACTTGGCCAAGATAAAGCAAAGCAGTGCAATAAAAACAACAACACAGAGTTACATATGGGGTAAAACAAAACATGAAGTAAAAAAAATACAACAGAAAATATATATACAGTGTTTGCAAGTGTAGCAAGTTATGGAGGTAAGGCAATAAATAGGCTATAGTGCAAAATAATTACAATTAGTATTAACACTGGAATGCTAGATGTGCAAGAGATTATGTGCAAATAGAGATACTGGGGTGCAAAAGAGCAAAATAAAGAACAATATAGGGATGAGGTAGTTGGGTGGGCTAATTTCAGATGGGCTGTGTACATGTGCAGTGATCGGTAAGGTGCTCTGACAACTGATGCTTAAAGTTAGTGAGGGAGATAAGAGTCTCCAGCTTCAGAGATTTTTGCAATTCGTTCCAGTCATTGGCAGCAGAGAACTGGAAGGAATGGCGGCCAAAGGAAGTGTTGACTTTGGGAATGACCAGTGAGATATACCTGCTGGAGCGCAGACTACAGGTGGGTGCTACTATGGTGACCAATGAGCTAAGATAAGGCGGGGATTTGCCTAGCAGTGATTTATAGATGGCCAAGAGCCAGTGGGTTTGACGACGAACATGTAGTGAGGACCAGCCAACAAGAGTGTACAGGTCACAGTGGTGGGTAGTGTATGGGGCTTTGGAGACAAAACGGATGGCACTGTGATAGTTTTTTGGAGGTGAGGGGAAAACCGTGGATGGGGGCATGTGCCCGGGAACAGACCTCCTCTCCCTACTGCATTCCCATAGTCGCCCATTGATCCTTATGGTCACGGCTATGAGGCTAGTGCCCTCCAAGACATCAGCGTTATAAGATACGCTATCTTTGAACAGTCCGAAGGAAACAAAGAGGGCTGCAGCTCGAAAATGAGGGAGCACTGGGAGAGAAATGCCGGCAGGTTCTGGGATCCCCAGCATAGCGCTCCGGAGGAGGTAAGCGGGGTTCTCAGGAAGCTGGGGTAGGCTGGGGAGAAGCGGAGTTACTGAGAGTCTGGGAGGTTTCCGTTGTGGCTTGCTGCCTAATAGATAGTCAGCTGAATTGTTCCAACAATGCACTGACGGCATGGTCATGGTGTTCCGCCAAGGTGTGGCATCCTTCCATACGGTTATGTAGTAACTCCTCGTGTCTTACAATGGTGGCTCCTTGTGAGGAGACAGTGTTGCAGAGCTGGTCCGAGTCTGCTGGGTCAGTCATGGCCAGTTCGTACTATCACGGCTCAGGATAAGACCCAGATGCAGACACGTTAGGCAGATGGTCCAAGTCAGAGATTTATTGAATATACAGGGGCAGGCAAAAGGCAGGTCGAGGACAGGCAGGGGTTAGTAATCCTGGTAATTGTTGGCAGACATAGATGGCAGGCAGGCTCAGGGTCAGGACAGGCAAAACAGGTTGTAATCAGCGAGACTAGAACAAAAACCAGAAAGAGGAAAACACACGGAGAAAGACGCTGGCACGACTTGACGGGACAAGACGAACTGGCAACAGACAAACAGAAAACGCAGGTATAATACACAGGGGATGATGGGGGGGAAATGGTAGACACCTGGTGGGGGGTGGAGACAAGCACAAGACAGGTGAAATAGATCAGGGTGTGACAAAACTAGTAGCTAGTTCATCTTGATCATGTGTTGTTTTTTCTTTCTTTCTAGAATCAATCAGTATCAAGGCAAAAATACAGATTGAGGCCTTCAGTCAAACTGAGGACAGATACATATTTGAGCACCAGATAGGTCAAGGCTTCTTGCATGTATGGCTTTGAGTTGTAAGTTACTCTCAAAAACATTTTGGGTTGTTTGGATGACCCAATTGCTGGGTTTCAGGCATTGGGTCAATAGTTGGGTTGTTTTCTGTAATTACAACAAGGTTGGGTTGTTGGTGCTTGGTTATTAAGGTTGGGCTATGGATATTTAACCCAGCCAGTGGGTTAATTCTCTTGACACCAGCACATGAAGTCCACCAGAATACTTGCAAGTATTCTAGTTCTAGTATGACTGAGTGACTGACAAGTGGAAAAGGGCTAATGTTATTTTGACAGACTAAAGGTGTTTTGGCTGACTGAAAACAGTAAGTAACAAACGTTACGAATTATGAATTTGATGGTAATTCAGGTTAAATAGGTTGTCCTATTATAATTAGGTAGCTAGCTAATGTTAGCTTGTGCGTTAGCTAGCTAGCTAATGACTGTTAGCCAGCTAGCCATTTTCTGTGCTAATATCTCTGTCTGTGGTAACGATGCTAGCTTACTGAAGTGAATATAACTAAATGTATGTTTTTTGTCAATGTTTGGCTAGCTAGCTAGCTAACTAACTATGTCAGTGTCTAACGGTAGCTAGCTAAATTTAGCTAGCTACCATAGCTAGCTCAATCTGACACTTCTTCTGGACTGTCTCGGACACTGTTTCACTTGTTAGCTAATGTTAGCTGGCTAGCTAAGTTACCATAGCTGGATTTGACTTATTCTCCATCTTGGTTAATTTAACCAAGCTATTTGGCACCGTTATCTCATGCTTGCATGGTGATTTTATTGAGTTAGCTAGCGTTACTGTACTGGGTTTCAATGGTTTCTGACTGTGGCAGCTTTAGTCGGACTTGTGAAGTTGAGGAGGATGGATGCAAATTCTGTTAGCTAGCTAATGTTAGAGTTTACCTTAAATTTGATGTAGGCAGTTTAGTTTAGCTAGCTACGTTTCTAATATTTCTTTATTTCTGTACTTAAAGGCCAATGAATGGAAAGCTTTGTAAGGATATGCTGAATGAGCGGAACCTGGCCTCTTTGATTCCAAAGTTTGAGGGTAAGTAACACAGAGAAATTCCTTTTTGAGAGTGAGGACAGAGCTTTGGAGGGGGGAAAACACTGATTTTCATTGACCCTGTGTAAAACAGCATCTACGTCTTCCACAGTTGTCATCGATATCCAATAGTTCAACCTTAATGGAATATTGAAAGACTTAACTTCACCAGAGCCTCTTAGAACCATGCAGCCACTTTGGGACTAGATACAGTGCATTCAGAAAGTATTAAGACCCCTTGACTTTTTCTACATTTTGTTACGTTACAGCCTTATTGTAAAATTGATTAAATAGTTTTTTCCCCTCATCAATCTACACACAATATCCCATAATGAAAAACCAAAAACAGGTTTTTAGAAATGTCTGCAAATGTATAAAATAAAATAAACAGATATCACATTTACATAAGTATTGAGAAACTTTACTCAGTACTTTGTTGAAGCACCTTTGGCAGTGATCACAGCCTTGAGTCCTGTTGGGTATGACGTTGGGTTAAATGCGGAAGACACATTTCGGTTTAATGCATTCAGTTGTGCAACTGATTAGGTACCCCCTTTTGCAGCGGAAGAGATGGACCGCTGTTGCTTTTGGACGACTCAACTATAGCCCGAAGTTAAAGAAGAACATAAAAGCCTTACACGCAGTGAGCATTCTGTAAACGCCACCTTTCTTATACACGAGGGGAGGTCCTCGGGACACACACATTAATACATAGGACTGTGGACACACCAAGCGGCACACAAAGCTTGAGCAGAAGCCAGGTCTTGCCAGGTACATGTTGAAAGATTTGTTGTGTATTTTGAAAACTGATTGTTAAAAGGAATTTATAATTTATTGAATACTTTCTGTTCACAACAGAGTCAAATGTGAGTGGGCAGCCCAGATGAAGTGGCTGAACAGCATCTGACAGGCAAACCAGGTTGCGGAGTATATGAAGGAGGCCGCGATCCTGAGGGCTCAGTGGACCAGACAGAATGGGGACAGTCGAGATAGTCCAAGAGTATCCGTGTCTGCTGGATACTGCAGGCATGGTGTTTATTTTTTTTTAAACAAAAATATTAGACTTGAATTTGATTCTGTTTGCTGTGATTAACTAGCCTGGCTGACGCGACCCTGTAACTCGCAACGCAGGGAGAGCTGTGACCACACTGGTCTGAAAAGGAAGACTACCATCATGTTCAATAGTTTGTAGGTCAAACCATTCAGACGCTACAGACGTTTTCGTGAGAAGACCGATTTTCAGAATGTCTCATGGTCTAACAAACACCGCTCTAGCTCTTCCACCTTTCACCGCAGATGCGGAAGTGCGACACCGGAGTGCGACATCGGCGGATGCGGTGGATCCAGATATCTCTAGCTTAAACTGACGGATTTTGATGGGTGCGTCAATCGACTCTATTAATGCAATATTCACTAACAAATTGTTCTACAGGTATTGATTGGTTCTCTCAAATGTATTTTATTCCTCGGGTTTGTATTTTAAAATCCAACCATTGTCATAGAAGAGGGCGGCGCTCAGGGGCTGTGGGTGTTTGAGTGAGAAAGACACAGAGGAGAGCCAACCAGTAAAAGCACAGCCCCCTAAGTTATCGACGCATTGTGCCGACAACATCCCATAGCCATTCCAGACTCTGAAATCAGGAGGACTTCAAGAGTTAGGTGTTAGCCAGACTAGGGATTAACTGCAATGGAAAAGTAATTGTTTGTCTGTCTACAACATAACACAATTTGAAGTAATTTGGGGCAGAAGTCTCACAAGCATTAGAAAAAGCATTGGGTGTGGATATGGTGGGAACATGTGGATCTGAGCAAGTGTGATGTCATTAATGTTTGTGGATATGTATGTAAATGTTAAACTGTCTATTGTTTTTGTCAATGTATGTTTTTGTTTGTCATCAAAACAAAGTAAAATAAAATATTACTAAACAAGTAATTGTCTGCTTTACTACAGATTGCTCAGGACTTCTACATTTTAAACCCGGACTGCTCGGGAAAATTTGATGTAGGCAGTTTAGTTTAGCTAGCTACGTTTCTAATATTTCTTTATTTCTGTACTTAAAGGCCAATGAATGGAAAGCTTTGTAAGGATATGCTGAATGAGCGGAACCTGGCCTCTTTGATTCCAAAGTTTGAGGGTAAGTAACACCGAGAAATTCATTTTTGAGAGTGAGGACAGAGCTTTGGAGGGGGGAAAACACTGATTTTCATTGACCCTGTGTAAAACAGCATCTACGTCTTCCACAGTTGTCATCGATATCCAATAGTTCAACCTTAATGGAATATTGAAAGACTTAACTTCACCAGAGCCTCTTAGAACCATGCAGCCACTTTGGGACTAGATACAGTGCATTCAGAAAGTATTAAGACCCCTTGACTTTTTCTACATTTTGTTACGTTACAGCCTTATTGTAAAATTGATTAAATAGTTTTTTCCCCTCATCAATCTACACACAATATCCCATAATGAAAAACCAAAAACAGGTTTTTAGAAATGTTTGCAAATGTATAAAATAAAATAAACAGATATCACATTTACATAAGTATTGAGAAACTTTACTCAGTACTTTGTTGAAGCACCTTTGGCAGTGATCACAGCCTTGAGTCTTGTTGGGTATGACGTTGGGTTAAATGCGGAAGACACATTTCGGTTTAATGCATTCAGTTGTGCAACTGATTAGGTACCCCCTTTTGCAGCGGAAGAGATGGACCGCTGTTGCTTTTGGACGACTCAACTATAGCCCGAAGTTAAAGAAGAACATAAAAGCCTTACACGCAGTGAGCATTCTGTAAACGCCACCTTTCTTATACACGAGGGGAGGTCCTCGGGACACACACATTAATACATAGGACTGTGGACACACCAAGCGGCACACCAAGCTTGAGCAGAAGCCAGGTCTTGCCAGGTACATGTTGAAAGATTTGTTGTGTATTTTGAAAACTGATTGTTAAAAGGAATTTATAATTTATTGAATACTTTCTGTTCACAACAGAGTCAAATGTGAGTGGGCAGCCCAGATGAAGTGGCTGAACAGCATCTGACAGGCAAACCAGGTTGCGGAGTATATGAAGGAGACCGCGATCCTGAGGGCTCAGTGGACCAGACAGAATGGGGACAGTCGAGATAGTCCAAGAGTATCCGTGTCTGCTGGATACTGCAGGCATGGTGTTTATTTTTTTTTAAACAAAAATATTAGACTTGAATTTGATTCTGTTTGCTGTGATTAACTAGCCTGGCTGACGCGACCCTGTAACTCGCAACGCAGGGAGAGCTGTGACCACACTGGTCTGAAAAGGAAGACTACCATCATGTTCAATAGTTTGTAGGTCAAACCATTCAGACGCTACAGACGTTTTCGTGAGAAGACCGATTTTCAGAATGTCTCATGGTCTAACAAACACCGCTCTAGCTCTTCCACCTTTCACCGCAGATGCGGAAGTGCGACACCGGAGTGCGACATCGGCGGATGCGGTGGATCCAGATATCTCTAGCTTAAACTGACGGATTTTGATGGGTGCGTCAATCGACTCTATTAATGCAATATTCACTAACAAATTGTTCTACAGGTATTGATTGGTTCTCTCAAATGTATTTTATTCCTCGGGTTTGTATTTTAAAATCCAACCATTGTCATAGAAGAGGGCGCGCTCAGGGGCTGTGGGTGTTTGAGTGAGAAAGACACAGAGGAGAGCCAACCAGTAAAAGCACAGCCCCCTAAGTTATCGACGCATTGTGCCGACAACATCCCATAGCCATTCCAGACTCTGAAATCAGGAGGACTTCAAGAGTTAGGTGTTAGCCAGACTAGGGATTAACTGCAATGGAAAAGTAATTGTTTGTCTGTCTACAACATAACACAATTTGAAGTAATTTGGGACAGAGGTCTCACAAGCATTAGAAAAAGCATTGGGTGTGGATATGGTGGGAACATGTGGATCTGAGCAAGTGTGATGTCATTAATGTTTGTGGATATGTATGTAAATGTTAAACTGTCTATTGTTTTTGTCAATGTATGTTTTTGTTTGTCATCAAAACAAAGTAAAATAAAATATTACTAAACAAGTAATTGTCTGCTTTACTACAGATTGCTCAGGACTTCTACATTTTAAACCCGGACTGCTCGGGGAAACTCACTGATAACTGGATCGTGGTCTTCAAGGACAAAAAACTTTGCATCGCCAGCCCAGAGAGAAGCAGGCCCAAGATATTCTCTTCAAAGTGCACGTATAGTTTGAAATGACCCTGTTGGTGGTGCCTCAGATGCTCATTTATTTTTTGCCTGATACAATCAAGTTATTCACTAAACATTTTTTTCTCCAGATACACAAGGTGACATCGCTTTAAGACTTCTGCCAGAGGTCCTCCCAACACCAGTCTACAAGATAGGCTGGAAGACATTCCAACCCAGCCTCAATGAGACCAGAAAGTCCTTCATTGACTTGCAGCCTGTAAGTTTAAATAGTGGATAGGCATAGGGAGATTGTTAGGAAAATTAGATGATGGCATTTTGTAAACTTTGAATGAAAGGAACAGCATTCCAAAATCTGTTACGCGTAACTGCACACTCCAAGACAGTAGGGAGGTTTCCATCCAATTTGAGACCGATTTTCAACTCTACTGATGGTTTTGTCACAAACTGTTGCGTTATGAAGCAAATATGCCCAGTCTGGTCTTGGCACAATAATGAATGGAAGATATAGGACTCAAACAGGGATTTGGTGTTGATATATGGCTATAAATTATACAAAATGAATTCTGTGATGGCATTGTCAGTGTTCCTCCATGTGTGCCTCATATTCAAAAATCAAATGATTTCTCTAACAGACTGGGACCAACATGGTTGAGTACATGCACCAGGCGGAGGTGACCAGACCCCCCTACCCATTTGTGTTGACTCTTGGGGACTGCTCACAGGTGTGTACAGTCATTAGTGGACCGGCATTGGAGCAAGGTACACTGCTTGGGGCACTGGATGTGTGCTTCAAGTCCTATTATGTGTTTGATATCAACTTTCCACCTTGCCCCAGCATGGGAATTCCTACAGACCACGGTGTATCAGCTGCCAGGAACAGAATCCCTCGCAGTAAGACTGTTGCGATTATGTATTTTGTGTGAGAAGTGACAGTCCTGTGAATTAATAGATCAATGGATGGATGAGACACGAGTGTCTCATTCCAATGCACTTAATGCACTATTTATACAGTGAGGGGAAAAAAAGTATTTGATCCCCTGTTGATTTTGTACGTTTTCCCACTGACAGACTTGATCAGTCTATCATTTTAATGGTAGGTTTATTTGAACAGTGAGAGACAGAATAACAACAAAAAAATCCAGAAAAAACGCATGTCAAAAATGTTATTAATTGATTTGCATTTTAATGAGGGAAATAAGTATTTGACTTAGTACTTGGTGGCAAAACCCTTGTTGGCAATCACAGAGGTCAGACGTTTCTTGTAGTTGGCCACCAGGTTTGCACACATCTCAGGAGGGATTTTGTCCCACTCCTCTTTGCAGATCTTCTCCAAGTCATTAATGTTTCGAGGCTGACGTTTGGCAATTCGAACCTTCAGCTCCCTCCACAGATTTTCTATGGGATTAAGGTCTGGAGACTGGCTAGGCCACTCCAGGACCTTAATGTGCTACTTCTTGAGCCACTCCTTTGTTTCCTTGGCCGTGTGTTTTGGGTCATTGTCATGCTGGAATACCCACCCACGACCCATTGTCAATGCCCTGGCTGAGGGAAGGAGGTTCTCACCCAAGATTTGACGGTACATGGCCCTGTTCTGGGCTGATTCCTCACCATTCTCATGATCATTGCAACTCCACGAGGTGAGATCTTGCATGGAGGCCGAGGGAGATTGACAGTTCTTTTGTGTTTCTTCCATTTGCGAATAATCGCACCAACTGTTGTCACCTTCTCACCAAGCTGCTTGGCGATGGTCTTGTAGCCCATTCCAGTCTTGTGTAGGTCTACAATCTTGTCTCTGACATACTTGGAGAGCTCTTTGGTCTTGGCCATGGTGGAGAGTTTGGAATCTGATTGATTGATTGCTTCTGTGGACAGGTGTCTTTTATACAAACTGAGATTAGGAGCACTCCCTTTAAGAGTGTGCTCCTAATCTCAGCTCATTACCTGTATAAAAGACACCTGGGAGCCAGAAATCTTTCTGATTGAGAGGGGGTCAAATACTTATTTCCCTCATTAAAATGCAAATCAATTTATAACATTTTTGACATGCGTTTTTCTGGATTTTTTTGTTGTTATTCTGTCTCTCACTGTTCAAATAAACCTACCATTAAAATTATAGACTGATAATTTCTTTGTCAGTGGGCAAACGTACAAAATCAGCAGGGGATCAAATACTTTTTTCCCTCACTGTAGCTCTGTTAAATTGACTTTTAGTTTTTTTATGCATTGGTGCCTACTTTTTGTCTAAAGTACGGTATGAGCTCGTTTGCCTTTAGTTCATTGACTGAATCGTGTTCTGTTAGCTTTTATTTTATCACAACAATTAATTTTAAATACAAACATTACATTTTGGGGATTGTGAAAAGTGCTTTATGAATATAATACAGTTATTAAGTAATGACTCATTAGTCCGTGTCCTTAGTAGAGTGACCTTCAAATGTACAACAGTAATATATATTTGTTCTGTGTAACAATGTTTTAACTCAACCCAAATGTAGACCATTATTGTATGGCAAAACGACATGGTGTGTGTGTGTGCTGTCACCTAAGATAGCTGAAGTGTGTCAGTGAATGTGAATATGAATTGATTAGCTCTGGCACTGTTTGATAGACAGATCTGTGTTAATACCGCTTAAGACAGACAGTGTCACACGCACGCATGCTTTGTTTTTTTTCAGATTGCAATCGGAATGTGCACAACAAGTTCAACTGAGGCTTTAGTCTGATGTTTGGACTGGTTGGTTCATGAAATAATATAAATACATTCTAATCAATCCTATCTCATGAAATTTTATCTTGTGAAATAATACATATTTAGACAATAGGGCTTTGTTTCAATGCGCTATTTAAAAATGTATATATTCTTGTACATTCTCTGACGTGATGTATATTCTGAAATGCAGGCAATAGAAATTAATTATTTGAAATTCAACATTGTATCTTGAGTGTGTCTGTGTAGGAAAGGGAGTGGGTGGGTGGGATGGTAGAGAAGGCAAAAATATGGCAGGATTTTTTTTATCAGGATGACACTGAAGATTGCATAAATTACCCAGCTGCTGGGCCAATCCACCAACCCAATTTGCTGGGTTTATGTCACAACCCAACACACTGGGTTGTTTTAACCCAGAAATATAGTCTAATTTACCTAGCAGTTGGGTCAAGCTTTCAACCCAAGGCACTGAGTTAGAAGCACAATCCAAACCCGCTGAGTTGAATTAACCCAATGCTGTGTTTGACCAATATTGACCCAGTTATTTATTAACCCAGCTTTGTTTTTGTAACAATTATTCATTTAGTAAAAATCATATGAATTGCCATATTAGGCATCTCAATTGTTCCCTTACTGGGCTCGAACCAGTAGTCCTCAGATCGTAAATATATGTGACCTCCCACCTGACAAACAGACCAGATTATATAAAAACATTGACTTTAGTACGAGAAATGGTATTGTTCTCTTGGACATCTCCCATCGTCATCGTGACACATCATCTGATAATATATTCATCATTATAGATAGATAGACAGACAGAATATTATCATTTTTATATTCTATCATTTTCATATTTTAAACGACCATAAATCATTTAAATTAAATCAAAACTAAATTCAACTCCCACTGACTCTACTGAGACTGACTACTCCCGCTGACACAATTTTTATTGACACAGATAAGCGCTTTTGTCAGTCAGCTGATGTTCTGCATGCAGCAGTGTCTTTGATGGCAGCAGCCACTAGTGCATGTAGCTAGCTGATAGCACATTCTTAGAAAAAAGGTGCTTTGTAGAACCATAGACTGTTCTTCGGTTTGTCCCCATAGGGGAACCCTTTTTGGTGCTAGGTAGAACCATTTGCAGGGGGTTCTACCTTGAACGCTCTATGTACGGTTCTTTATAGAACCATCTATTAAGGGTTCTTCCTAGCACCATCTGTGAAGGGTTATGCTTAGAACCCTCTATGAAGGGTTCTACCAAAAACCCTTTTAACCTCTAAATGTTCTTCATAGAATCTTCCGAAATGGTTCTACCTAGAATCCTCTATGAAGTGTTCTTCCTATAACCCTCGGTGAATGGTTCTTCCTAGAACCCTTTTATCTGTGAAGGGTTCTTCCTATAACCCTCGGTGATGGGTTCTTCCTAGAACCCTTTTATCTGTCAAGGGTTCTTCCTATAACCCTCTGTGATGGGTTCTTCCTATAACCCTTTTATATTTGAAGGGTTCTTCCTATAACTGTATAAACAGTGGACTAATAAAAAAACATGGTTTTCTAGTGGATTATTACTTAAACAAATCGTTTTAGTCAAGATGATTTAATTTATTTACATCATTTACAAGCACAAAAAAATTCTAAACCCATACTAACTGACCACTAATTGTCCCCCACGTTACTTAAACCATAAATAAAATATAACAATAATTTAGAAAGATTGTAGACATTAAAATATACATTAATAAAAATTAATATTTGTGATCCAGAGTTATATAGCCTCTTCACTGATATTGGGATGGTGCTGTGGTCTTTAATACCAAAAACAAATATCTCCCAAAAAAACGGGTTTTTGACAGCTCCTTTGGATATTTAATTCCAAAAACAAAATAAATGGAAATAATGGCATTCATGCCATTAGGTATGTCCATGGGGTTGTCCTTGAACATTTCGCTATCGTCAAAGTGGACAGACACCCTTTCAGGCAGCAATGGGTTGCCCTCTTCGGTCCTGTGCAGGGACATGCCAGGGGTAGGCACGTTTGACTCCTGAGAAACAGCATAAACAACATAGTCACCAGTGGTGTTATATAGCACCAAATAAAACAAAAGTAAAACTTTATGTGGTAATACACACAGAGAATTACAATGATTTAGATCATTACACTAGAATGATGAGGTGATCATTTTAATTATATGAATACCTTTTCCACACAGAACAGAAAGGAGGGTCTTTCTTTAAAAAATGAAGGCAACAGGAGGATGGCTGTAGCCAGAATTAGTCCTGATGGTTGAACAATTGTCCTCATGTCAACCAAAACAAACAAACATAGATTGTAAGAACATACATTATGATCAGTTTATTTTAAAACCAAACAACAGCTACTTCGTCTCTCAGATTCATCCAGACAGTCATCAATTGCCCTTTGGCAGCGCTCCTTCATCTCCCCCTTTGGTGCCCGCTGAAGGATATTAGCTGCCATTGGTGCCAACTCTGTTAGGTTTTTGCGGTTGGTATACACTCCTACAGAGAGAGGAAATTAAGCTAAACAAAAATGCAATTAAACACATTGAAACATGGATCACCACTGAAAACACGGCTACTCCTACTGCTCTCTCCTCGTCTGACCATGTGTTCTCGCATACCCCGAGAGCATCTGGTCAGAGGGGTGGTGGTACAGGAATCCTCATCTCTCCCAAGTGGACATTCTCAATTTTTCCCCTAACCCATCTGTCTATCTCCTCATTTGAATTCCATGCTGTCACAGTCACTAGCCCATTTAAGCTTAATATCCTTGTCATCTATCGCCCTCCAGGTTCCCTTGGAGAGTTCATCAACGAGCTTGACGCCTTGATAAGTTCCTTTCCTGAGGATGGCTCACCCCTCACAGTTTTGGGGGATTTCAACCTCCCTATGTCCACATATGACTCATTTCTCTCTGCCTCCTTCTTTCCACTCCTCTCCTCTTTTGACCTCACCCTCTCACCGTCCCCCCCTACTCACAAGGCAGGCAATACGCTTGACCTCATCTTCACTAGATGCTGCTCCTCTACTAATCTCACTGCAACTCCCCTCCAAGTCTCCGACCACTACTTTGTTTCCTTTTCTCTCTCGCTCTCCTCCCACACTACTCACTCTGCCCCTACACAGATGGTAATGCGCCGCCGCAACCTTCGCTCTCTCTCTCCCACTACTCTCTCCTCTTCCATCCTATCATCTCTTCCCTCTGCTCAATCCTTCTCCCTCCAATCTCCTGATTCTGCCTCCTCAACCCTCCTCTCCTCCCTTTCTGCATCCTTTGACTCTCTGTGTCCCCTATCCTCCCGGCCGGCTCGGTCCTCCCCTCCAGCTCCGTGGCTTGATGACTCACTGCGAGCTCACAGAACAGAGCTCCGGGCAGCGGGAGCGGAAATGGAAGAAAACTAAACTCCCTACCGACCTGGCATCTTTTCACTCCCTCCTCTCTACATTTTCTTCATCTGTTTCTGCTGCTAAGGCCACCTTCTACCACTCTAAATTCCAAGCATCTGCCTCTAACCCTAGGAAGCTCTTTGCCACATTTTCCTCCCTCCTGAATCCCCCCTCTCTCTCTGTGGATGACTTCGTCAACCACTTTGAAAAGAAGGTTGACGACATCCGATCCTCGTTTGTTAAGTCTAATGACACTGCTGGTCCTGCTCACACTGCCCTACCCTATGCTTTGACTTCTTTCTCCCCTCTCTCTCCAGATAAAATCCTGCGACTTGTGACTGCAGGCCGCCCAACAACCTGCCCGCTTGACCCCATCCCCTCCTCCCTTCTCCAGACCATCTCCGGTGACCTTCTCCCCTACCTCACCTCGCTGATCAACTCATCCTTGACCGCCGGCCATGTCCCTTCCGTCTTCAAGAGAGCGAGAGTTGCTCCCCTTCTCAAAAAACCAACACTCGACCCCACTGATGTCAACAACTACAGACCAGTATCCCTTCTTTCTTTTCTTTCCAAAACTATTGAGCGTGCCGTCTTTAGCCAACTCTCTTGCTATCTCTCTCAGAATGACCTTCTTGATCCAAACCAATCAGGTTTCAGGACTGGTCATTCAACTGAGACTGCTCTCCTCTGTGTCACGGAGACTCTCCGCACTGCTAAAGCTAACTCTCTCTCCTCTGCTCTTGTCCTTCTAGACCTGTCTGCTGCCTTTGATACTGTGAACCATCAGATCCTCCTCTCCACCCTCTCCGAGCTGGGCATCTCCGGCGCGGCTCACTCCTGGATTGCGTCCTACCTGACCGGTCGCTCCTACCAAGTGGCGTGGCGAGAAGCTGTCTCCGCACCACGTGCTCTCACCACTGGTGTCCCCCAAGGCTCAGTTCTAGGCCCTCTCCTTTTCTCCCTATACACCAAGTCACTTGGCTCTGTCATATCCTCACATGGTCTCTCCTATCATTGCTACGCTGACGATACACAACTAATCTTCTCCTTTCCCCCTTCTGATAACCAGGTGGCGAATCGCATCTCTGCATGTCTGGCAGACATATCAGTATGGATGACGGATCACCACCTCAAGCTGAACCCTGGCAAGACGGAGCTGCTCTTCCTCCCGGGGAAGGACTGCCCGTTCCATGATCTCGCCATCACGGTTGACAACTCCGCTGTGTCCTCCTCCCAGAGTGCGAAGAGCCTAGGCGTGACCCTGGACAACACCCTGTCGTTCTCCGCCAACATCAAGGCGGTGACCCGCTCCTGCAGGTTCATGCTCTACAACATTCGGAGAGTACGACCCTGCCTTACACAGGAAGCGGCACAGGTCCTAATCCAGGCACTTGTCATCTCCCGTCTGGACTACTGCAACTCACTGTTGGCTGGCCTCCCTGCCTGTGCCATTAAACCCCTACAACTCATCCAGAATGCCGCAGCCCGTCTGGTGTTCAACCTTCCCAAGTTCTCTCACGTCACCCGCTCCTCCACACACTCCACTGGCTTCCAGTTGAAGCTCGCATCCGCTACAAGACCATGGTGCTTGCCTATGGAGCAGTGAGGGGAACGGCACCTCTGTACCTTCGGGCTCTGATCAGTCCCTACACCCAAACGAGGGCATTGCGCTCATCCACCTCTGGCCTGCTGGCTCCCCTTCCTCTGCGGAAGCATAGTTCCCGCTCAGCCCAGTCAAAACTGTTCGCTGCTCTGGCACCCCAATGGTGGAACAAGCTCCCTCACGACGCCAGGACAGCGGAGTCACTCACCACCTTCCGGAGACATTTGAAACCCCACCTCTTTAAGGAATACCTGGGATAGGATAAAGGAATCCTTCTACCCCCCCCAATTGTAAAGTGGTTATCCCACTGGCTATAGGGTGAACGCACCAATTTGTGAGTCGCTCTGGCTAAGAGCGTCTGCTAAATGACGTTAATGTGCCCTTGAGCAAGGCACTTAACCCTAATTGCTCCTGTAAGTCGCTCTGGATAAGAGCGTCTGCTAAATGACTAAAATGTAAAATGTAAATGTATGCTTAAAAGATTCTAACCACTTTTGGAAGCTGAAGTGCTGGAAACTTTTAAATATATCTATAT
Organism: Coregonus clupeaformis; assembly: GCF_020615455.1. Lineage (NCBI taxonomy): Eukaryota > Metazoa > Chordata > Actinopteri > Salmoniformes > Salmonidae > Coregonus > Coregonus clupeaformis. The sequence goes on from NC_059225.1 coordinate 39,808,615, forward strand.
AAAAAGAACACACAAATATTAATATTTGCAAATCACTACTAGCTGTTTGAATGTTATTATGAATTGCTGAATACCATACATTAGCACATTTTGGTACACCTCACATTTTCCTATTGGTCTGTGGTGTAGAGTGATGAACTTGTCATCATTGTCATCTGTATAGACATCTAGTGGGTGATAATCTGCTTCGTCCCCTGGCTTGAAGGCAACCTACTTCCTTGTGTCTTGGACGCTGTAGGCATGCAGGTGTTCCTCAAAACGTGTACACCCATCCACAGACCAGCCATTGGTCCTGGAATTTAAGTATATGAAGAACTTTGACAAAAAGTGAGATCACTTCTGCGTGGACTTTATCAAGGATAGAAAAATCTCCAACTTTCTATGTGGTGCTGTCAACTATGATTCTGTTAGTTTTCGAGACAGTTTCATTTGGGATGCTCTCATAAGTGGTCACTTCTTTCAACTGTTGAAATCTTGAAAAAGGCACTTCAGTACATTACATTTTAGTCATTTAGCAGATGTTCTTATCCAGAGCGACATTACAGTTAGTGCATACATTTTATTTTTCTTCTCTTTTCTTCATACTGTCCCCCCGTGTGAATCGAACCCACAACCCTGGCGTTGCAAGCACCATGCTCTACCAACTGAGCTACACGGGGCCTGTACAAGTATCAGGTGCTACATGTATCAGGTGCTACATCAGTGGCAATGTCGCTATTCTGAAAGTCCAAACACTGGCACACCCAGTATCTCTTTGCATGTGAAAGATAAATATTCTGGAAGATGCATACAACAGATAATAGGCGATTGAAATACAGGAATTGTTTGGCTTTAAACCGAATGCACCACTGTGCTCTGAGGGGCTCAAATTCACTAATTCACAACATATACCCAATACACACAAAAAAGTAAGGAATGGGATTTAAGAATATATACATATATGGACAAGCAATGACAGAACGGCATGGACTAAGATACAGAAGGATATTATAGAATAGAATGTAGTATGTACATATGAGATGAGTAGTGCAAGATATGTAAACATTATTAAAAGTGGCCAGTGATTTCAATAGGCAGCAGCAGCCGCTAATGTGCTAGTGATTACTATTTAACAGTCTGATGGCCTTGAGATAGAAGCTGTTTTTCATTATCTCGGCCCCAGCTTTGATGCAGCTGTACTGAGCTCGCCTTCTGGATGATAGCGGGGTGAACAGGCAGTGGCTCGGGTGGTTGATGTCCTTGATTATCTTTTTGGCCTTCCTGTGACATCGGGTGCTGTATGTGTCTTGGAGGGCGGGTAGATTGCCCCCGGTAATGCGTTCGGCAGACCGCACCACCCTCAGGAGAGCCCTGCGGTTGTGGGTGGTGCAGTTGCCGTACCAGGCGGTGATACAGCCCGACAGGATGCTCTCAATTGTGCATCTGTAAAAGTTTGTGAGGGTTTTAGGTGATAAGCCACATTTCTTCAGCCTCCTGAGGTTGAAGAGGCTCTGTTGCGCCTTCTAAACCACACTGTCTGCGTGGGTGGACCATTTCAGTTTGTCGGTGATGTGTACGCCAAGGAACTTGAAGCTTTCCACCTTCTCCACTGCGGTCCAGTTGATGTGGGTACGGGGGTGCACCCTCTGCTGTTTCCTGAAGTCCACGATCATCTACTTTGTTTTGTTGATGTTGAGTGAGAGCTTATTTTCCTGGCACCACACTCCCAGAGCCCTCACCTCCTCCCTGTAGGCGGTCTCATCATTGTTGGTAATCAAGCCTACTACTGTTGTGTCGTCTGCAAACTTGATGATTGAGTTGGAGGCGTGCTTGGCCACGCAATCATGGGTGAACAGGGATTACAGGAGGGGGCTGAGCACACACCCTTGTGGGGCCCCAATGTTGAGGATCAGCGAAGTGGAGATGTTGTTTCCTACCTTCACCACCTGGTGGCGGCCCGTCAGGAAGTCCAGGACCCAGTTGCACAGGACGGGGTTCAGACCCAGGGCCTCAAGCTTAATGATGAGCTTGGAGGGTACTATGGTGTTGAATGCTGAGCTATAGTCAATGAACAGCATTCTTACATAGGTATTCCTCTTGTCCAGATGGGATAGAGCAGTGTGCAGTGTGATGGCAATTGCATCATCTGTGGATCTATTGGGGCGGTAAGCAAATTGAAGTGGGTCTAGGGTGACAGGTAAGGTAGAGGTGATATGATCCTTGACTAGTCTCACAAAGCACTTCATGATGACAGAGGTGAGTGCTACAGGGCGATAGTCATTTAGTTCAGTTACCTTTGCTTTCTTGGGTACAGGAACAATGGTGGCCCTCTTGAAGCATGTGGGAACAACATACTTGGAAAGGGAGAGATTGAATTTGTCCATGAACACACCAGCCAGCTGGTCTGCGCATGCTCTGAAGACGCGGCTAGGGATGCCGTCTGGGCCGGCAGCCTTGCAGGGGTTAACATGCTTAAATGTCTTAATCACGTCGGCCATGGAGAAGGAGAGGCCACAGTCCTTGGTAGTGGGCCTCGTCAGTGGCACTGTGTTATCCTCAAAGCGGGCGAAGAAGGTTTTTAACTTGTCTGGAAACGAGACGTCGTGTCGGCAACGTGGCTGGTTTTCTTTTTGTAGTCCGTGATTGTCTGTAGACCCTGCCACATACATCTCGTGTCTGAGCCGTTGAATTGCGACTCCACTTTGTCTCTATACTGATGTTTTGCCAGTTTAATTGCCTTGTGGAGTGAGTAGCTACATTGTTTGTATTCTGCCATATTCCCAGTCACCTTGCCATGGTTGAATGCGGTGGTTCGCGCTATCAGATTTGCGCGAATGCTGCCGTCTATCCACGGTTTCTGGTTAGGGTAGGTTTTAATAGTCACAGTGTGCACAACATCACCTATACACTTCCTGATAAACTCAGTCACTGTTTCAGTGTATATGTCTAAATTATTTTCGGAAGCTACCTGGAACATATCCCAGTCCGCGTGATCAAAACAATCTTGAAGCGTGGATTCCGATTGGTCAGACCATCGTTGAATAGTCCTTAGCACGGGTACTTCCTGTTTGAGTTTCTGCCTATAGGAAGGGAGAAGCAAAGTGGAGTAGTGGTCAGATTTGCCGAAAGGAGGGCGGGGGAGGGCCTTATAACCATCCCGGAAGTTTGAATAGCAATGGTCGAGGATTTTAGAGCACAAGTACAACAGTCGATATATTGATAGAACTTCGGCAGCCTAGTCCTCAAATTTGCTTGGTTAAAATCCCCAGCTACAATACATGCAGCCTCAGGATATGTGGTTTCCAGTTTGCATAAGGTCCAGTGAAGTTCTTTGAGGGCTGTCGTGGTATCAGCTTGAGGGGGGATATTCACGGCCGTGACTATAACCGAATAATATTCTCTTGGGAGATAATACAGTCGGCATTTGATTGTGAGATATTCTAGGTCGGGTGAACAGAAGGACTCGAGTTCCTCCATGTTACTACAATTACACCACGAGTCGTTAATCATGAAACACACACCTCCGCCCTTCTACTTCCCGGAGAGATATTTATTCTTGTCTGCGCGATGAACTGAGAACCCATCTGGCTGGACCGATTCCGACAGAATATCCCAAGAGAGCCATGTTTCCGTGAAACAGAGTATGTTACAGGCCTTGATGTCTCTCTGGAAAGAAATCCTTGCCCGTAGTTGGTCGACTTTGTTAACCAAAGATTGAACATTAGCGAGTAGAATACTTGGAAGCGTAGGTGGTGTGCCACTGGAATCAGTTCAGTTGCCCTGGGGAGAGCAAACAAAGGATCTGCTTCGGGAAAGTCGTATTCCTGGTCGTAATGCTGGTGAGTTACCACCGCTCTGATATCCAATAGTTTTTTCCGGCTGTATGTAATGATGCAAAACAATTTCTCAGCTAATAATGTAAAAAATAATACATACAAAAACAAAATACTGCAAAGTTTCCTAAGAGCTAGTCGCGAGGCCGCCATCTTCGTTGGTGCCAGGAACAGATACAGACTTCTCAGATGTTGTGATCCTGTGCTTCCGATTCACATGTTTTCTCAGAGATGATGTGTTACTATATTGCTTAGGGCATCCATTATGGCCACATTGGACTACAAAATTGTCTTCACTTTGATGATATACCTGAAGGTGCTTTAGGTATTTGTCGAATGTCCTGCTTTTAATAGCACAGTGAGGACATTTAATCAATCAAATGTATTCATAAAGCCCTTTTTACATCAGCAGATGTCACAAAGTGCTATACAGAAACCCAGCCTAAAACCCCAAACAGCAAGCAATGCAGATGTAGAAGCGTTGGTAGTGCATTAGAAATCTCACCAGAAAAGGACTGTCAAGACACAAATAATAGCATTAGAAACTTTGGAGGCCTCTTTTTCAAAAGTCAGTTTGCAAGAGGATCAACATTCAACATAAAAAAATGCATGATAAATGATTTTAGAGCTTTGAATGTGTACTTTCACAAAACTAAATTGAGAATTTAAAAAAATGCTTTGAGCCTAATTTGCTGTAATCTGATTACATTTCACAAATACCTACAAAGCACACAGATCAAAAAAGTACACAGGTCACCAATGCTGGTAGCTTAACTTTTATCAAGGAAAAGTTATTGAGTCATTATCTCTTCTTCTTCTTCTTCTTCTTCTTCTTCTTCTTCTTCTTCTTCTTCTTCTTCTTCTTCTTCTTCTTCTTCTTCTTCTTCTTCTTCTTCTTCTTCTTCTTCTTCTTCTTCTTCTTCTTCTTCTTCTTCTTCTTCTTCTTCTTCTTCTTCTTCTTCTTTAAAGTTTGATGGCAGACTACACCTAATGGTGCATGCCACCACCTACTGTTTTGGCTGTATGTCAGCCCAAATAATTAACAAAAGAAAACTAAACAAAATAAACAAAACAAAACTCAATGAACTCCTTTATTCAGATTTAACTGCCAACGTCCATCCCTACAGGCTCTGTTGCCTGAGAAGGAAGAGTATCTTTTGACAGTATTCCTTGCAATGTTTCGGCAGTGAACCTTTCAGCCGCAAAAAAACCTTTCAGCCGCAGATACTATTATGTCCAGTTTCTTGGACTTTTTGTTGGTTTGTGCAGTACAAATAATCACATGCGCAATAAACACCATAAAATCCACCTTCTTCACGATCAGCATATTAGTTTCCCTCAATTGTTGAACAACCACAGTCTGCGGAGCATCCACCACCATATCTTCAGCTCCCCTCGCTCCTTCAACTATTTCACGTGCCTCCGTGTAGGAAACCTGCTGTATAGCCCTGACCTTTGCCATTTCATACTCCTTTACCCTAACCGGGCAAATTTGGGAACGTGGTAGCTATCACAATTACAACATTGTACACCCGCAGATTCTTCAACAACATTCCTTCGGCACACACTTGATACATGTCCATACTTTTTGCAATTCACCGCTCTCACCGCATATCTAACATGTACCATCTTCACATGTGAAGGGAGATACTCTATGTCAAACATCAATAATACCGACAGGCTTTCTTATTTTCTCCCATCCACTACACGGTTCAGCCGGCGTGCTCCAACTACTCCTGGTATGCTCCTCGTAAACCACGAGGCCTATCTTTTCTACATAAATCTGTCTGAATGATCTGTGGATTGCACTGCACTACTACAAGTCCTTTATCAGAAATATTTTCTGAAACCTATTACACAGACTATTGAATTCCAAACAGTCTAAGGAGTGTGACAGAAGTGATTTGGAATCATGTTCTAGCAGTTATATTAGCCCTGCCTGAGAAGCCTCTAAGCCCCTTGTGTCACCCTTGGACATTAGGAAATTCCTCCTTGGTGGGTTGGTAGATGCTAATGGTGCCCAACTGCGGGGCCGGTCTCTCAGCTGGGAGGGGTGTTCAAAGGAGGGTGAATGTGACAGAAAATATTTGGAATTATGCTCTAGCGCTTATATTAGCCCTGCCTGAGAAACATTTGAGCCTCTTGTGTCACCCTTTGACCTTAGGGAATGCCTCTTCGGTCTGATGGTAGCTGCAAGGAATTCTTATGCGGAAGGCCAGGGTTCAACTCCCCGCAGTGACAGGAACATGAGAAACTCTTCAAAGATTAAAGAGTTTTCAAAGTACTAATGGTCTGATAAAATGGGCTTCTGCTGGACACTTCATATAAATGTGACTCAGATATTTCATGAATAAGCCAAGTTGAAAAGATCATTATGTAGTCTTGCTGATATTGGTGCAGTTTAGTAGAATGCCAGTACCAAATCCTGACTGATTGGGACAAACTGGTTTCCTCAAACAATGTTTGGAAATTAAACATTGCTACATTTAATTATTACCTATCAAATTCTATAGTTACCATATGTGACCGACCGGCTCGATTCGGTCTTATATAGCAAAATTTGAAATTGTGTTTTTTACATTGGATAAAAGTAGAGACTCAGAGCTAGAAAATGGTATATCATACACTACAGTTGAGGAACAATGGGAAAGTAATTCTGCATTGAAAGTTTATAAACTTGTAACCTCACTTTTGAGAAAATTGACCTTTAATGTTTTGGTACACCTACTGGAGAGCCCTTCTTTGTCTACACCCATTCAGCATCGTTCACACCCTCTAAAGCCTTAGCCCCACCCATCTCTTTAAGGATTCACATTTGAGGCCATGTACTAAACAACCAAATATGACTAAATGCTGGTTTATACTACGGGTGTGTTCGTAAATTTAATCTGGAGTGCCAGTGTGCTCAGAGTGCGCTCTGGGCATTCGTAAACTCAGAGCGTTGTGTGGGGATCTATTTTCTTATAACTGGATGTGATGCCTAGCTTAGAAAGAATGCATTAATGATTAAACATAATAGGTTTGTACTGTACTGATATAAATTGTTTAACATAACAAGCTGTGATTTATGTGAGGAATTTTATGGAGTAGGGTGAGACAGACTTGTATTTCTTACAGACACATACACACTGCCTCTTTGTTAAACCGCGCTCAAGGATGTGTACTGCAAAAAGGTGCTGACTCTACAAGTTGTGATGATAACAACTTATGCCTGGCAACAGTGTGCAACAGTGAAGCGCCAAGGGGATGGGACCACCCTGTGCGCCAACGATAGGCTGAGTAAGTCTAAACCACGCTCAGTCTCTACTCTGATTGGCCAGCAGGGAGCGGGAACTATCTCTGTCAGAGTATTTGAAGAAGAACTTAGAACAATGGATCAGTTCTCTGAGTGCCCTGCGTGGTATTTCAGTGGACCCGTATATACGAACATCATATTTACCATTGAAGTGGTTTGCATTAATTAAAATACTAGTCTATTTTAGAAGACGTGTATTGACCTCTTTTGACTCCTGAACAGCTAATCATGGCTCCCCGGACTATTTGCACTGCCCCCCCACCCCATTATTTTACGCTGCTGCTACTCAGTTAACTATTTATGCATAGTCACTTTAACTCTACTTTAACAACTACCTCAACTAGCCGGTGCCCCCGCACATTGACTCTGCACCGGTACCCCCCTTTTTTTGTTGTTGTTTTATTTTTACTTTTTTTGTTAAAAAGAAATGCACTGTTGGTTAAGGGCAGTAAGTAAGCATTTCACTGTAATGTCTGCACCTGTTGTATTCGGCGCATGTGGCCAATAAAATTTGATTTGATTTGATGTTGTTCTGGCTAACTAGCTTGGCTCTATTTCCTGTTAGCTCGTGATGGGAGTCATGCTGTATTCTTTTCATTTGTATGCCTTTGTATTTGTGTGATGCGAATGGATGCAGAACATTTTGTGATACATATTTTCTCTTTTGCATTATTTGCAGTTTTACAATTATCCTTACATGGGTCCCATTATGCCTGACGAAAACCAAACACTGCATTCCACAGTAAGAACCTTATACCAACGGTCAACCCAGTCAATATGGTGGCTTCGGGACTACTCCGTTTGAGACTCAGGGGACTCGGCATCGACTCGGACTTGTGGGAGCTTCAAACGGGCCAAGCTCTTCCCGAGTCCGGCAGAATCATATTACTCTGAGTTCTGGCTAATGGTACTCGTGCCAAGTCCACTTCAGCATCTGGCCCGATTAACTTTTTCAGAAGTACATGAGGTTTTTATTCGGCAGGTGATGGAAGAATAAAAAAACAAATTCTTGTAATAATTTCCCCTTGAATCTGCTAGGTCATTTGCAAATTCGGCCCATTACGCTATTAGATGGAGAAGGACACTAGAGAATCTATGCTATAAATGAATTAGATTTGACTACAGCTTTTTTGGGGGAGCCCCAGTAACACTAAGTCTATTAATTTCAGTCCTTTGGCCAATCCTATTTTAATATAATGGCATTAGCCATTTTTAGGTATTTGCTGGTGGCCACATTAATTATAGGACGACTTACATTTTAGTCATTTAGCAGACGCTCTTATCCAGAGCGACTTACAGTTAGTGAATACATATATATATATATTTTTTTATACTGGCCCCCCGTGGGAATCAAACCCACAACCCTGGCGTTGCAAACGCCATGCTCTATCAACTGAGCTACATCCCTGCCAGCCATTCCCTCCCCTACCCTGGACGACGCTGGGCCAATTGTGCGCCGCCCATGAGTCTCCCGGTCGCGGCCGGCTGCGACAGAGCCTGGATTCGAACCAGGATCTAGTGGCACAGTTAGCACTGCGATGCAGTGCCTTAGACCACTGCGCCACTCAGGAGACTTGGGATGCATGATCTACGACTGACAGCACATCTCAGTGTCATAGGCTATATAGCCTATTTTTCTATGGTAGGCTTATCTGTAAACGCTGATGTATACATACTGACAAAATACCCCATATGAGTGGCCTAATGTAATTTTCTGGACCTTGTAAACTGTCGAGAATTAACCCATAACTGATTTAATGGTTGTATAATCAGGGCTTTATTTCGGCATGAAACACACACGGACATTTGAGCACTTATTCAAATTAACCTACATCACTGCAGTTTACAACCTAGACAATAATTGTGTACTAACAATAATAAATCATTGCACTGTGTTGTTGTAGCCTAGGTGGTAGAATAATTTTATTTTCTAAAAACGTAGGCCTAATGATATCAATAGTGGAGCGTGCCCGGTGACTGCAGAGCGCAACCTGGAGGAATGCATAGGCCTACATCTTCCATTTGATAATCTGCTACCTAGGCTGAAGGAGTGATGCAGCCTACAACCATGAATGTTTAATTATTGCAAAAGCCTATTAAACTGTTACAAATTTAGACAATAGCCTGTTAAAAAAGCAAAATAAATAACGGCCACGACAATCATTGGAAAAAATCATGGAGATCGAAACGTCATGACTGTGGGCCACGAACGGAAAATGAATGCATGCATACTGTCGCTTTGGATAAAAGCGTCTACTTAATGTCATATTTATTATTTTTCCACACCTCATATTTGTGAGACATCAAAAAAAAATTCTGCATGGAACTTTTGGGCTGGGCTGCCTGCACATTCTGAGAAGACAGAAGGAAATAAAACAGTCTATCTAAACCGGGTAAGTTATGAATTGTATCACCAACTGTGTAACTTTGTCATATTAGTGTGTCTTTGTCATAACCCAAGGTTGCATGCCAATTTTGTGCTGAACCTGACAAAGTTTAATTCAAGATTGAGACCTCACATCACCAAGTTAACAATAGGCTAATTTTTACTGTCTGTTTTACAAATCTGTGATTGTAATTTTCAACATAGCAAATAGCAGCATACATGCATCGTCAATTGCCAAGATCAATGCTTGCTGAAGTATTCCTAATAGGGAGCTAGCAGTACCCCTAAAGGAACCAAAAACACACGATCCAGCAGCGCTGGCCTCTGCTGCTCGAGCCGTTTGCCTTGCAGCTTGAGCCGGCCCCGGTGCCTGACTTTCCAACGGTCGTTGTGAGAGTCAGTCAGTTGGGTAACAGTTGAGGCTAGCCAGAGAAGATACCAAAAAGTTCAAAATGGATAATTGTAGCTATTGTATTTGTAGTAGTTAATTTTGGCACTGTTGCTAATTAGTTTGTGACATTGTAGCTAGCTTCATTTCTGGACTGGTCATAGTTGTTGTCAAAGTTTCTCCATTAACGTCAGCTAACGTTAATGTTAGCTAGCTATCTTAGCTAACTTTTAGAGCAGATGTAGCTAGCTAAGTCAATAAGTTTAGGGTCTAATCTATGTGATATTAGGTAGTTTAGTGTTTTTGTTTGTAAAACATCGGTAGTCTAGCTAAGACTAGGCAAGAAAGCACCCGGTTAACATAGCTAGCTAGCTAACATTCACAGCAGTTAGCTATGTCCAATGATTCTGGCCTGGAGTGGAGATGGTAAAGAGCGCTCTACGATTCAATGATGATGATGATAATGGTTTATTTCATTTCATGTGTACTATGGCAGCTAAACACTGAATTACAGTAAGACATAAAATATTTATTTTGCATATGGTCCCGGGGGTTCTGTGTAACGTTAGCTACCGGAATTATTTGGATCTAGCTAGTGGTCGACCACAAAACAGTAAATAGTTTTGCGAAACTATTCATGGTTGACCCTATACAGTCAATGGGTCAATCAGCTGCTCTCTTCTTTCATTGAAAAGCAAATCTATAAAAAAATCTAATAAACTATAAGTATAATGTAAAACAACATTCTATAGGTTGAATGATTAGTATTTCCAGCTGATCCCATTTCTCACTTGAACCCCATGTCTTGTTCATCTTCCTGCCAGCAGACTCTGTCTCTCCACCCTCTGCCTCTCTGACAGACTGTCTCCACCTTCCACCACCATGCGCCAAATACTCAGACTGTTCACAGCCAGAAATGTACAATATGTGTGACACAACAGTTATCACTCATAATTACGTATTATTTGTTGAACAACAATTACAGTCCATCCATTCTGGTTTAGAACACATTTTAACTTTCCACTAATAATAACTAAGTATAATGTAAAACAACATTCTATAGGTTGAATGATGAGAGTTTCCAGCTGACCCCATTCCTCACTTGAAGCCTATGTAAAGTGATATCTCTAACATACATGTCTTCTTGTTTGTCTCCCTACCAGCAGACTGTCTCTCCACCCTCAGCCTCTCTGATGGACTGTCTCCACCTTCCACCACCGTGCGACAAATACTCAAAATGTGAATCTGAAGGGTGTCACCCTGAGCCTGAGCTGGTGTGGCTGGACAGTAAAGGAGTCAATCTCAAATGTGAAACTGTTCAAGGGTGTGTAGACTTTTATAGGCACTGTATACCCATTGATTCTTGAAGAAAATAAGTTATAAATGCTTGTTGAGCTTAGTTGAACTGTTCTTCCCCATCAGAACCAAACATAGGCCTGTTTAACTGAAAATAAACACTGTATAGCCTCAAGACATGGATAAAACGATTACTTTTATATAATGGATGGTCAGTCATTGCGTCCATAGCTCCTATATGTTCATGGTCAGTGCTGTCTGGAATACTTGGGACGTCCCTACCCTAAACCATAACCCTAACCTTAACCTTTACCCTAACCTTACACATAACCAAATCCCTTACCTAACCTTAACCATTTTAAACATCAACTTCAATGGGGTAGGGACATCCAAGGATGCTAAATAACACGGACCATATGTTTATCATCTGAGAGCTGTATCCATGAATACTGGGCAGGGGACACAAGATAAGAGAGACTGGTGATCCGAGGCCTTTGCGGGCCACCAGTTACCCATCCCAGACCTAGAGTCCTGAAATTCTGTGCATAGTTCCCTCTTCTCACAAGGAATACATTTGCCTCAAGGACCCACAAGGTCTGCCATTATGGATTTTCTGCCATTTACAATTTTTGAAAAACACTTAAATTACATCCCCTCCGGAACCACAGGGTCGATCTAGATGAAACTTGATATATGGCATCTATGGACCAAGGTCTTTCAACGCAAAATTATCCAGACTAGTATGTCAAACAACTGACCAATAAACATTCATGTGGGAGTGGTCAGGCACATAAATGCATATTAATCAGACACAGATATTTATATTGTAACCAAACTTGGTACACATGTTCCAAACACTGTCAAGACTCAATATATGCAAGCACATTCAGATTGACCATGAGGTAGCGTCACAACAGGCACATATTTATATCTCTTGATCTGTTTGACTCAGTGTTGAAATTGAAAACCTCTGTGGTTATTGTGTTGTGTTGATGAGCTTCCCATTTGAGGTCCGGATTGTGATTCCTAGGATTTTTGTGTGGTGTCAAAATCTGACTAATTGTTGTAACTACTTCTTTTACAATTTTTTTCTGTTATTCAAAGGTGCTGTCAGGAGAAACACTTTCACGTCCAAGGCTACAGATAGAGAGACGGAGAAGTTCGTCAGAAGGTGGATACAGCTTGCACCAAACAGAGACGGAGGCAGAAAGGAGAGGACCTAACACAGCAAGTAAAGGGCGGATAGACCCAGAGAGACATAGATACAGTACATTTACATACACACATACAGTTGAAGTCGGAAGTTTACATACACTTAGGTTGGAGTCATTAAAACTTGTTTTTCAACCACTCCACAAATGTCTTGTTAACAAACTATAGTTTTGGCAAGTCGGTTAGGACATCTACTTTGTGCATGACACAAGTCATTTTTCCAACAATTGTTTACAGACAGATTATTTCACTTATAATTCACTGTATCACAATTCCATTAGGTAAGTTGACATACACTAAGATCACTGTGCCTTTAAACAGCTTGGAAAATTCCAGAAAATGATGTCATGGCTTTAGAAGCTTCTGATAGGCTAATTGACATCATTTGAGTCAATTGGAGGTGTACCTGTGGATGTATTTCAAGGCCTACCTTCAAACTCAGTGCCTCTTTGCTTGACATCATGGGAAAATCTAAAGAAATCAGCCAAGACCTCAGAAAAGAAATTGTAGACCTTCACAAGTCTGGTTCATCCTTGCGAGCAATTTCCAAATGCCTGAAGGTACCACGTTCATCTGTACAAACAATAGTACACAAGTATAAACACCATGGGACCACGCAGCTGTCATACTACTCAGGAAGGAGACGCGTTCTGTCTCCTAGAGATGAACGTACTTTGGTGCGAAAAGTGCAAATCAATCCCAGAACAACAGCAAAGGACCTTGTGAAGATGCTGGAGGAAACAAGTACAAAAGTATCTATATCCACAGTAAAACGAGTCCTATATCGACATAACCTGAAAGGCCGCTCAGCAAGGAAGAAGCCACTGCTCCAGAACCGCCATAAAAAAAGCCAGACTACTGTTTGCAACTGCACATGGGGACAAAGATTGTACTTTTTGGAGAAATGTCCTCTGGTCTGACGAAACAAAAATAGAACTGTTTGGCCATAATGACCATTGTTATGTTTGGAGGAAAAAGGGGGATCTTGCAAGCCGAAGAACACCATCCCAACCGTGAAGCACGGGGGTGGCAGCATCATGCTGTGGGGGTACTTTGCTGTAGAAGGGACTGGTGCACTTCACAAAATAGATGGCATCATGAGGAAGGAACATCAGTCAGGAAGTTAAAGCTTGGTCGCAAATGGGTCTTCCAAATGGACAATAACCCCAAGCATACTTCCAAAGTTGTGGCAAAATGGCTTAAGGACAACAAAGTCAAGATATTGGAGTGGCCATCACAAAGCCTTGACCTCAATTCTATAGAAAATGTGTGGGCAGAACTGAAAAAGCATGTGCGAGCAAGGAGGCCTACAAACCTGACTCAGTTACACCAGCTCTGTCAGGAGGAATGGGCCAAAATTCACCCAACTTATTGTGGGAAGCTTGTGGAAGGCTACCCAAAACATTTGACCCAAGTTAAACAATTTAAAGGCAATGCTACCAAATACTAATTGAGTGTATGTAAACTTCTGACCCACTGGGAATGTGATGAAAGAAATAAAAGCTGACATAAATCATTCTCTCTACTATTATTCTTACATTTCACATTCTTAAAATAAAGTGGTGATCCTAACTGACCTAAGACAGGGAATTTTTACTAGGATTAAATGTCAGGAATTGTGAAAAAACAAGTTGTATTTGGCTAAGGTGTATGTAAACTTCCAACTTCAACTGTACATACATGTACGGGATAAACACTGACGCTTTGTACAGTCGTGGTCAAAAGTTTTGAGAATGACACAAGTATTGGTCTTCACAAAGTTCGCTGCTTTAATGTTATGATATATTTTTGTCAGATGTTACAATGGTATACTGAAGTATAATTACAAGCATTCCATAAGTGTCAAAGGCTTTTATTGACAATTACATTATGTTTATGCAAAGAGTCAATATTTGCATTGTTGACCCTTCTTTTTCAAGACCTCTGCAAACCGCCCTGGCATGCTGTCAATTAAGTTCTGGGCCTCATCCTGACTGATGGTAGCCCATTCTTGCACAATCAATGCTTGGAGTTTGTCAGAATTTGTGGGGTTTTGTTTGTCCACCTGCCTCTTGAGGATCGACCACAAGTTCTCAATGGGATTAAGGTCTGGGGAGTTTCCTGGCCATGGACCCAACATGTCGATGTTTTGTTCTCCGAGCCACTTAGTTATCACTTTTGCCTTATGGCAAGGTGCTCCATCATGCTGGAAAAGGCATTGGTCATCACCAAACTGTTGTTGGATGGTTGGTAGAAGTTGCTCTCGGAGGATGTGTTGGTACCATTCTTTAATCATGGCTGTGTTCTTAGGCAAAATTGTGAGTGAGCCCACTCCCTTGGCTGAGAAGCAACCCCACACATGAATGGTCTCAGTATGCTTTACTGTTGGCATGACACAGGACTGATGGTAGCGCTCACCTTGTATTCTCCGGACAAGGTCTTTTCCAGATGCCCCAAACAATCGGAAAGGGGATTCATCAGAGAAAATGACTTTACCCCAGTCCTCAGCAGTCCAATCCCTGTACCTTTTGCAGAATATCATTCTGTCCCTGATGTTTTTCCTGGAGAGAAGTGGCTTCTTTGCTGCCCTTCTTGACACCAGGCCATCCTCCAAAAGTCTTCGCCTCACTGTGCATGCAGATGCACTCACACCTGCCTGCTGCCATTCCTGAGCAAGCTCTGCACTGGTGGTGCCCCGATCCCGCAGCTGAATCAACTTTAGGAGACGGTCCTGGCGCTTACTGGACTTTCTTTCGCGCCCTGAAGCCTTCTTCACAACAATTGAACCTCTCTCCTTGAAGTTCTTGATGATCCGATAAATGGTTGATTTAGGTGCAATCTTACTAGCAGCAATATCCTTGCCTGTGAAGCCCTTTTTGTGCAAAGCAATGATGACGGCACGTGTTTCCTTGCAGGTAACCATGGTTAACAGAGGAAGAACAATGATTTCAAGCACCACCCTCCTGTTAAAGCTTCCAGTCTGTTATTCTAACTCAATCAGCATGACAGAGTGATCTCCAGCCTTGTCCTCGTCAACACTCTCACCTGTGTTAACGAGAGAATCACTGACATGATGGCAGCTGGTCCTTTTGTGGCAGGGCTGAAATGCAGTGGAAATGTTTTTTTGGGATTAAGTTCATTTTCATGGTAAAGAGGGACTTTGCAATTCATCTGATCACTCTTCATGACATTCTGGAGTATATGCAAATTGCCATCATCAAAACTGAGGCAGCAGACTTTGTGAAAATTAGTATTTGTGTCATTCTCAAAACTTTTGACCACGACTGTACATTATCTGGAAATAATGGACGATTTGGTATTGCCCGGGTTCATTAGTTCCATATAATGTACAGAGCGGAGGCGTTTATCCCACTTATACCATAGTTGCCAAAGAAAACAAGCACACATTTACAGGTAGAAATTACACAAATTCATTGAGATTTAATTTTGATAAGTAAATGCATGCTATTTCATCCTTCCACTAAACCTGGCTGTTAGTTTTATCAGCTAGGTTGCTAGAGAAGCAGACTTGTTGTTCATTCTATTTGTTTGATTGCTAATCAAGCTGGCAATGTTCTTATCCCTTGCTTGCTAGCTAGCCAACTATGACTAACACAGTCGCGTCAACTCTGCAGATAGAATAACATCACAGTCGCTGCATTTGCGTTTGTTTAAGCTGTTTTCTAGTGACATTTAGTTGGATACATCCATACTACTATACATAGGTAGTGCCTGTTGAGGGATGACACCCACACAAAGTTAATTTAATCTATTTACATAAAACATGGGGCGGCAGGTAGCTTAGTGGGTAAGAGCGTTGTGCCAGTAACCGAAAGGTCGCTGGTTCTAATCCCCGAGCCGACTAGGTGAAAAATCTGTCGATGTGCCCTTGAGCAAGGCACGTAACCCTAATTGCTCATGTAAGTCGCTCTGGACGTCTTTTTTTATGTTTATTTTGTTCATAGTTCGGTTGATAGCTGCAATATTACTACCTATATTATTTTAGTGGGGGGGTAGAATCGAGGGGATTTGGGCCATTGCTGGGCAGCTTTGGCTCAGTTCAGGCTGCCAGATCTGGCCAAATGACTCAGGCCTAGTCTGTACCGTCATTCATTTCGGACTATGGCCGGATCCGGCTGCCTGACCTGGGCCAGCAGTTTTAGATCTGGCATGCCAGAATCAGGCCAGATGTAGCCAGACGTTTGTGCTACTGTACCTGGGAACCATGATGGTGGTAGTGTGATGTTTGGGGATGCTTTGCTGCCTCAGGACCTGGATGACTTGCCTTAATAGAAGGAACCATGAATTCAGCTCTGTATCAGAGAATTCTACAGGAGAAAGTCAGGTCATCAGTTTGTGAGCTGAAGCTGAAGCGCAGCTGGGTCATGCAGCAAGACAATGATCCAAAACACATAATCAAGTCTACATGAACATGGATAAAAAGCAACACATTTGAAGTTTTGAAATGGCCTAGTCAAAGTCCAGACCCAATCCCAATAGAGATGTTGTGGCAGGACTTGAAACGAGCAGTTCATAGTTGAAAACCCACAAATGTCACTGAGTTATTATTATTATTTTTTTATTTATTTCACCTTTATTTAACCAGGTAAACCAGTTGAGAACAAGTTCTCATTTACAACTGCGACCTGGCCAAGATAAAGCAAAGCAATGTGATAAAAACAACAACACAGAGTTACATATGGGGTAAAACAAAACAAATTCAAAAAAATACAACAGAAATACATATATATACAGTGTGTGCAAATTTAGCAAGTTATGGAGGTAAGGCAATAAAATAGGCTATAGTGCAAAATAATTACAATTAGTATTAACACTGGAATGATAGATGTGCAAGAGATGATGTGCAAATAGAGATACAGGGGTACAAATGAGCAAAATAAATAACAATATAGGGATGAGGTAGTTGGGCGGGCTAATTTCAGATGGGCTGTGTACAGGTGCAGTGATCGGTAAGGTGCTCTGACAACTGATGCTTAAAGTTAGTGAGGGAGATAAGTGTCTCCAGCTTCAGAGATTTTTGCAATTTGTTCCAGTCATTGGCAGCAGAGAACTGGAAGGAATTGCGGCCAAAGGAGGTGTTGGCTTTGGGGCTGACCAGTGAGATATACCCGCTGGAGCGCAGACTACGGGTGGGTGTTGCTATGGTGACCAATGAGCTAAGATAAGGCGGGGATTTGCCTAGCAGTGATTTATAGATGGCCTGGAGCCAGTGGGTTTGGCGACGAATATGTAGTGAGGACCAGCCAACAAGAGCGTACAGGTCACAGTGGTGGGTATTATATGGGGCTTTGGAGACAAAACGGATGGCACTGCGATAGACTACATCCAATTTGCTGAGTAGAGTGTTGGAGGCTATTTTGTAAATGACATCGCCGAAGTCAAGGATCGGTAGGATAGTCAGTTTTACGAGGGCATGTTTGGCAGCATGAGTGAAGGAGGCTTTGTTGCGAAATAGGAAACCGATTCTAGATTTAACTTTGGATTGGAGATTCTTAATGTGAGTCTGGAAGGAGAGTTTACAGTCTAACCAGACACCTAGATATTTGTAGTTGTCCACATACTCTAGGTCAGACCCGTCGAGAGTAGTGATTCTAGTCGGGTGGGCGGGTGCAAGCAGCGTTCGGTTGAAGAGCATGCATTTAGTTTTACTAGTGTTTAAGAGCAGTTGGAGGCTACTGAAGGAGTGTTGTATGGAATTGAAGCTTGTTTGGAGGTTTGTTAACACAGCGTCCAATGAAGGGCCAGATGTATACAAAATGGTGTCGTCTGCGTAGAGGTGGATCTGAGAGTCACCAGTAGCAAGAGCGACGTCATTGATCTACACAGAGAAAAGAGTCGGCCCAAGAATTGAACCCTGTGGCACCCCCATAGAGACTGCCATAGGTCCAGACAACAGGCCCTCCGATTTGACACATTGAACTCTATCTGAGAAGTAGTTGGTGAACCAGGCGAGGCAGTCATTTGAGAAACCAAGGCTATTTAGTCTGCCAATAAGAATGTGGTGGTTGACAGAGTCGAAAGCCTTGGCCAGGTCAATGAAAACGGCTGCACAGTACTGTCTATTATCGATCGCGGTTATAATATCGGTTAGGACCTTGAGCGTGGCTGAAGTGCACCCATGACCAGCTCGGAAACCGGATTGCATAGCGGAGAAGGTACGGTGGGATTCGAAATGGTCGGTGATCTGTTTGTTGACTTGGCTTTCAAAAACTTTTGAAAGGCAGGGCAGGATGGATATGGGTCTGTAACAGTTTGGATCTAGAGTGTCACCCCCTTTGAAGAGGGGGGATGACCGCGGCAGCTTTCCAATCTCTGGGGATCTCAGACATTACGAAAGAGAGGTTGAACAGGCTAGTAATAGGGGTTGCGACAATTTCGGCGGCTAGTTTTAGAAAAGAAAGGGTCCAGATTGTCTAGCCCAGATGATTTGTAGGGGTCCAGATTTTGCAGCTCTTTTAGAACATCAGCTGTCTGGATTTGTGTGAAGGAGAAGCGGGGGGGCATGGGCAAGTTGCAGCGGAGGGTGCAGAGCTGGTGGCCGGGGTAGTGGTAGCCAGGTGGAAAGCATGGCCAGCCGTAGCAAAATGCTTGTTGAAATTCTCGATTATTGTAGATTTATCGGTGGTGATAGTGTTTCCTAGCCTCAGTGCAGTGGGCAGCTGGGAGGAAGTGCTCTTATTTTCCATGGACTTTACAGTGTCCCAAAACTTTTTGGAGTTAGTGCTACAGGATGCACATTTCTGTTTGAAAAAGTTAGCCTTTGCTTTCCTAACTGCTTGTGTATATTGGTTCCTAACTTCCCTGAAAAGTTGCATATCGCGGGGGCTATTTGATGCTAATGCAGTATGCCACAGGATGTTTTTGTGCTGGTCAAGGGCAGTCAAGTCTGAGGAGAACCAGGGGCTATATCTGTTCTTAGTTCTGTATTTTTTGAATGGGGCATGTCTATTTAAGATTGAGAGGAAATTACTTTTAAAGAACAACCAGGCATCCTCTACTGACGGAATGAGATCTATATCCATCCAGGATACCTGGGCCAGGTCAATTAGGAAGGCCTGCTCGCTGAAGTGTTTTTGGGAGCGTTTGACAGTGATGAGGGGTGGTCGTTTGACCGCGGACCCGTTACGGACGCAGGCAATGAGGCAGTGATCGCTGAGATCCTGGTTGAAGACAGCAGAGGTGTATTTAGAGGGTAAATTAGTCAGGATGATATCTATGAGGGTGCCCATGTTTACGGATTTAGGGTTGTACCTGGTAGGTTCCTTGATAATTTGTGTGAGATTGAGGGCATCTAGTTTAGATTGTAGGATGGCCGGTGTGTTAAGCATATCCCAGTTTAGGTCACCAAGCAGTACGAACTCTGAGGATGGGAGATGGGGGGCAAGCAATTCACATATGGTGTCCAGGGCACAACTGGGGGCTGAGGGGGGTCTATAGCAAGCGGCAACAGTGAGAGATTTATTTCTGGAAAGGTGGATTTTTAGAAGTAGAAGCTCAAACTGTTTGGGCACAGACCTGGATAGTATGATAGAGCTCTGCAGGCTATCTCTACAGTAGATTGCAACTCCACCCCCTTTGGCAGTTCTATCTAGACGGAAAATGTTATAGTTGGGGATGGAAATTTCAGAATTTTTGGTGGCCTTCCTAAGCCAGGATTCAGACACTGCTAGAACATCAGGGTTGGCGGAGTGTGCTAACGCAGTGAATAACTCAAACTTAGGAAGGAGGCTTCTGATATTTATGTGCAGAAAACCAAGACTTTTACGGTTACAGAAGTCAACAAATGATAGCTCCTGGGGAGTAGGAGTGATACTGGGGGCTGCAGGGCCTGGGTTAGCCTCTACATCACCAGAGGAACAGAGGAGGACTAGAATAAGGATACGACTAAAGGCTTTAAGAACTGGTCTTCTAGTGCGTTGGGTACATAGAATAAAGGGGGCAGTTCTCCGGGCGTTGTAGAAAAGATTCAGGGCATTATGTACAGAAAAGGATATGGAAGGATATGAGTACAGTTCAGGTAACCCTAAGCGTTGGGTAACAATGAAAGAGATAGCGTCATTGGAGGCACCGATTGAGCCGGTCTCGGCGTGTATGGGGGGTGGAACAAAGGAACTATATGAGGCAGTTTGAGAGGGACTAGGGGTTCTACAGTGAAATTGTATAATAAGAACTAACCCAAACAGCAATAGGCAAGGCATAATTGACATGGGAGAGAGGCATAAAGCAGTCACAGGTGTTATTAGAGAGAGCTAAGACAACAACTGGAAATAGCGATAACGTTTGGGCTAAGACTAAACAGAATAAACAGGACAGGGTACCGTGTAAAGGAACAGTCCAGCAGGCATCAGCTGTGCAGCTGAGTGATCATAAGGTCCAGTGAACAGCAATATGTGAGCGAGAGCAGTTCAAATTGGTGCTTCAGCACAGCTAGCAGGGAGCACAGTTGTAGTTTGCGTGTGCTAGCGGGCCGGGGCTGGCAGATGGATCTTCGTGGTCGTCGCAACTGGAAGCCTGATGAAACCACATCAGACTATTTCGTCGGCAAACCAGTCGTGTTGGATCGGCGGGGCTCAGTGTCAACACTAGGAGGTCCCGTCCGGTTGACAGAGAGGTAGATAGCCGGGAGATGGGCCTGAGGCTAGCTCAAGGCTAACTGGTGCTTGCTATAGGGCAATGGTAATCAGCCAACAACAGGTTGCAGCTAGCTAGCTGGTTGTGATGATCCGGCGCTAGGGTCCAGTGATTCCGGCAGAAAGTCCAATAAGCTCTGGGTCGATAGCACGCTGGGTCGATAGCACGCTGTGCAGACTGGCCGACGAATTGTCCAGGCTAGAGCTAGAGCTGGCTGGTGGATAGTGTAGGCCACGCACAGTGGTGAAGACGCTAACGGTGACTAATAGCAGGTAGCCATTTAGTTGCGGCTACACTAGTATCAGCTTACGGTTCTTGATGAAAGTTATAAAGAAATAATAGAATCCTTTCCACGTTGGGTGAGGCGGGTTGCAGGAAAGTATATTTAGTTAAAGAATGAAAAGTAAAAATTGAAAGATATATACAAAATAGACAAAAAAAACAAGAAACGGGATATTTACACAAGGACGATGAAATAAAAGCGACCGCACTGCTACGCCATCTTGGATTAATTAATTAAATAGTTAAAACAGTTCTGCATGAGAATGCCAAGAGTGTGCAAAGCTGTCATCAAGGCAAATGGTGGCTATTTGAAGAATCTCAAATATAAAATATAGTTTGATTTGTTGAACACTTCTTTGGTTACTACATGATTTCATATGTGTTATTTCATAGTTTTGGTGTCTTCACTATTATTATACAATGTAGAAAATCGTAAGAAATTAAGAAAAACCCTTGAATGAGTAGGTGTTCTAAAACTTTTGACCGGTAGTGTTTACACATTTTTTCATCTTTATTTTAAACTCTGCATTGTTGGAAAAGGACCCAAAGTAAGCATTTACAGTGTTAGTCTAGACCTGTTGTTTACTAAGCATGTGACCAATAAAATGGAGTGCAAGACATATGTCAGTTTTTGAGTCACGTCACAGAGAACAATCAAGGTTTATATACTGTACGTGTGGGTTTGCATGTTCGACCAATGAGCACACATTATGGGCTAATTGAGTTTAGGTCACCATCAGACCAGACAAACGATGCGTAAAAATGCACCAACTCAACCCCCCCAATACACCACCTTCACTACTGGGTGCTAATGTTGTCACCAAATTAAGGAAAGGCCAAGTGTTTACTACATAAACATGCTTTTATTAGAAAAAAATTAAAGAAAAAAGAGTTCAAAAGTCAAATTATAAAATACAACATCTATTGGACGGTTGCTCTGGTTTTGGTTCTGACTGTGCTTTTTCTCCCCATAAGCCACTTGGCCATTCTTCTCCGGTCTGCTGACACAATCTGGTCCTTTTTGCAAACTTATAAAAAATTAAAAACAGAAATACCTTATTTACATAAGTATTCAGACCCTTTGCTATGAGACACGAAATTGAGCTCAGGTGCATCCTGTTTCCATTGATCATCCTTGCGTTGGTGTATTGCACAATATTTTCCCAACTCAAGAGCTCATGCTTTCTGAGGATGTAACAGTGATGATGGCTATTGGGCTTTCTATCAAGCACTTTGAGTGCCTGTTTGTAGACAGACTGAATGGGTTTTAATGTTGTACAGCAAGCTTGGGTCCAACTAGTCATGCAGTATGTTAAGTGGGGGAGTATCATTAGATTTGATTATCACTGTATCATCTGCATACATTTGAACTTCAGACCTATTACAGACAGAAGGCAAATCATTAATGTACAGTCTGAACAGGAGGGGCCCCAGTATTGACCCTTGGGTCACGTCCACATCATAGCTGAGAGTGGGCGACAGCTCATTGCTCACTCTGACTCACTGGGTTCTGCCTTCAAGGTATGATTTCATCCATTTCAAGGCATCGGGGGAAAAGTTGAACTTGGACAGTTTTGTGATGAGAACCTCATCAAAATATTTCCTTAGATCTAGAAATACAGCCCCAACAACGCCCCCTTTGTCCATCTTGGATTTCACATTTTCCAGAAGAAAGCAGTTGGCCATTGCTGTGGAGTGTTTTGCTCTGAAGCCAAACTGCATGGAGTGTAATGTGAAGGGGCTGTTGTTGAGGTGGGCAATCAGTTGCTCTGCTACACACTTTTCAGGAACCTTCGACACCACAGATAGTATACTAATGGGCCTGTAGTTACTCACGTCAGCAGGGTCACCTGATTTAAAGATGGCCGTTATTATGGCCGTTATTATTACCCTTCCTGACCAATATATGTGTTGGTGTCCTTAGTAATGGGGCCAATGAATGACTCTTTGTAGTTTTTAAGAAAGGTAGAGTTCAGCCCAAACACATCTTTGGCTTTAGAGTTCTTTAGTGAGCTAATCACCTTGTTCACCTCAGAAACCTCCCTTATGATGAAGACAGGTTGAGTGTCATTCACCAGCGCTGAGCCCAAGAAACCAGTTGAGGGGTTCTGTGTCAGTACCTTGACAGAGTCAACAAAGTAGGAATTGAAGGCTGTTGCTATTTCCACTGCATCCTGTGTTAGACTGTCATTCACATTGATTTATAGTCTTTACAGTGTTACTATGGTCTTTCCCTGTTAACTTTTTTAGATTCTCCCAGATCAATTTAAAATTTCCCTTTGCTTCACCAATTATGTTGATAAAAAAGCTTGCCTTGGCCTGTCTGATTTCTTTCATTTCTGTCATGCTCTAATATTAACATTAGGGCTGTTTTTAGAGCATGATCTCGTTCTTTCATCAGTTTCCAGATTTCTCCATTTAGTCAAGGAAGAGTACTCTTTTGGCCAGGTTTGGATTTGATTTTCTTTAGGAAGCCATTTATTGTAGTCTGGATTGTGGATAGAAAAACCTGACAATCAGCTTCCATATCTGTATAGGACAAGAGATAATTCCAGTTAATTCCCTTAATTGCGTTTTCAAAATCATTTAATTCACTCTTAGGTATTCTGAGCTGATCAGGCTTTCTAACAGTAGAGAGGTGAAACCTGTTCTTGTGTCAGATTATGATCAAACAGGGCAGTAACCAAATTGAATGATTTAGTCACTCTTTCTTGTTTATTACTGAACACCAGATCAATCTGGGTTTTAGAACAACAAGTCACCCTGGTTGGCCCTTTAACTAGCTGTCTAAGGTCAAAGGTATTAGTGATCAGTTTGAGGGTTTTCCTACAAGACTTGTCTTAATAATTAACGTTACAATCTTCCATTAAGATGACCTCTTTTCCAAAATCACATTCCCTAAGCATGTTATAAACTGATCAAAAAACACACCTTTGGTGGAAGGTGGTCTATACTTTCCAATAAAGGTAAAATACATTTGGTGTCACACCCTGACGTATGGGACTCTAGTATGTTGAGTCAGGGTGTGGAGTTCTACGTTGTATTTTCTATGTTCTCTTTCTAGGTTGTGTATTTCTATGTTTGGCCGGGTGTGATTCCCAATCAGAGGCAGCTGTCAATCATTGTCTCTGATTGGGGATCATACTTAAGTAGCCTGTTGGCACTCATTAGTTGTGGGTTCTTGTTCTGTGTTAGAGGCTTGTATTGTGTTTAGCTTTAGGACTTCACGTTTTGTTGGTTTGTTCGTGTGTTTATCGTTGAAATAAACATGTATGCATTTCACGCTGCGCCTTAGTCTGACCCGTCCTTAAACGAATGTGACATTTGGGGAGACCGTGTAACGTTTAGGCCAATACTTTGTAGTTCATTATCACATGACCAATCAATTAGTTTAAATTGGATATGTTCTTTAATGTAAATCATCAGACCCCCTCCTCTTCCTTCAATCCTGTCTTTCCTGAAAACATTGTGGCCAGGCACAATCAAAGCAGCAGATGGAGAGTTTTTATGGAGCAATGTCTCTGAAAGGCAAAGGAAGTCATGGTTGGAGTCTGTGAGAAGATGTTTAATTTGATCACTTTGTGGAATGACACTGCGAATGTTCACGTACCCCCCTAGTAGTCCCTTGGGCTTAGCTCGTGGGTCCCAGATGACTCGAGAGTGATTGACACATTGAAAAAAGTTAAATTTTCTGTGTTTTCTGACGGCTGGGTTTAGGCCGTTTTGTTTCGTTTTGATAAGGGGCAGTTCGGTAGTGCAATTAACTATCCCTACTGCTTGCACTGGATGTGGGGAACTAATTAAAACAGCTTGCATGCCAGAAGCACAGTCGGGGATCGCATATAACGACTTGGATATGTTTGGAGAGTCAAATTGAATCTTGGAGCCGGGTGACTCGAGAGAAATAATGGGACCATAGCACTCACCCACTTCCATGGTGGCAATGATTAGAGGACGCGGCCATCCACTGCTTTCCACTCCGGTGAGTATCGCTGGCTTTGTGATGTTAGGCCCAGTGTTGAGTTGCACATCCCCGGAGAGCAGGAGGGTAGTGAACAGGTAGTTTAGCAGTTTCCGACAGATGTTGGACTTTTTATTTTTTTTGTTTCATGTTTTAATGTCACTTGCACAAGTACAAGTTGGACTTGTGTTTGTTACTCTAAGCGATTCAGTCGAAAAGGGAGCGAGGTAGACTTGGCCGTTATTCAGAACATTATGGTATGCTATGTATTGTCCGCTCCCGTGGAACGGTAACCCAATGTGTTTGTCTGGGATGTTGGCATTTCCCGACAGTAAATTGATTGTGTCATCCCAGTACTGAGATTATCAGTAGAGCAGCTACATAACTGACAATTGTGGCAATGTACTGGAGATAAAACAAATAATTGCGCTTTAAATCTTTGCATGAGTTACTTAGCTGGGGTCGGTGTACACCTGATGTTTTAGATAAAATATCAGCATCTGGAGGAGAAGCAGCACCTGCCGCTTCATCCTCCCTTCCGTCTGCCATTGAACCCAATCGAAAATCTCTGGAGAGATCTGAAAATAGCTGAGCAGCGATGCTCCCCATTCCACCTGACAGAGCTTGAGAAGATATGCAGACAAGAATAGGAGAAACTCCCCAAATACAGGTGTGCCAAGCTTGTAGTGTCATAACCAAGAAGACTCGAGGCTGTAATCGCTGCCAAAGGTGCTTCAACAAAGTACTGAGTAAAGGGTCTGAATACTTATGTAAATCTGATATTTCCATTTTTCATTTGTAATACATTTGCAAAAATCTCTGAAAACCTGTTTTTGCTTTGTTATTATGGGGTATTGTGTGTAGATTGATGAGGGGAAAAAACAATTTTATAAATGTTATAGTAAGGCTGTAACGTAACAAAATGTGGAAAAAGTCAAGGGGTCTGAATACTTTCCGAATACACTGCTATGACTAAAAAGAGCTAAGAAAGGAGGAAAGGAAAGATCACATGTATGTGGTAGGTATTAACCAGGTCAGTAATGTCAATAGTATTGGTTTTAGTGACAGGCCAATTTAAGTGACAGTCCATGCTGTGGGACTGCAGCTGGATTCTATAGAGCTAGCTAGCTAACAGGAGATAAATCGTCTGTGCTGTCACTAGCGCAGCCGATCGACACCCTGGGCCAGAGATGGCTAGCTAATTGCTCTTACTATAACCAAAAATACTTTAAGAAATTACACAAGCATTTCTGCTATAAGAAGCTTGGCTAGCTAGTTAGTTATAGAGCTTGTGATCTCTAATGTTAACTAACTAGCTAGCTACAACATTGACAAATACTAGCTAGATAGCTCCAGTATTAGCTAAACATGGTACTGGTGGCGCTACAGTTAATAAAGAATACATTTTTTTAAATGCAAACATACAAAACAATCACATTTGGTTATTGAATGTCTCTCCCTTTGAATAATTAATATGCCATTTGAAAATATGCCACTTCATGTTGTTGTATCTCAAGTGAAAGAAATTAAGCAGATGAACCAGGAATTGGTTCAATGGTAGAATAAAGCAGAGATCCTCCAGCCTCGAGTGGAAGAACTGAAGGCTGATAGAGCATTTCTGGAGCAGCAACTGGGCGAGATGACTGCCAAAAAATAAGGTAGGTGACATTCCAAATTAAGACGTTTGTTTAATTGCAAATATATTACATTATGGTTGATGGATTCTCCACAAATATGCATTGGGGAAAACACTTACATTTCTTTTATTTTAATTTTATTTATTATTTTATTTTATTTTATTTTATTTATAAATATTTTTTTTTTTGGGGGGGGGGAATGGATCAGCTTAATATTGCAGATAGATTGTATCTTCTATCAATGTAATTGTCTGCATCACTTCCAATCCCCCATGTTTATTTTTATTTTTTATATATATATTCCCCTTTATTACTTTTCAACCCCACCATCCTTTCCCTACTTGGAGTAAATTAGTGAACAACAACGCCCAGGCCTCTACTTCCGGTCTATACTTACTATCTACACCTTATGGACATAGTTAATTTTACAATAATTCTATATATATATATATATATATATATATATATATATATATATATATATATATATATATATATTTTTTTTTGCTCCTGAACTTCTTCTACTCTCAACCTCTCCGATCATTTTCATGATGTCCATCTGGTTTGCTTCTAAATGCCATATCTTTCTAACTGTGCTCTTTCCCAAAAGCTCCCAACATACAACCTATATACTTATTATGGACACAGTATGCTTACATTATTAGCTATCTTTGTTATTATTTGTTGTTATTTGTTATTAGTCCCATCCTTCAACTCTATTCAATACCTCCCATCTATCTCTTAACACCATCCATATAGGATTTCTATTTGCCATATATATTTCAACCGTACTGTGATGTTTTACAAAAGTTCTGAACCTTTCTATTCTCATTGCTTCTACAGATTGTGAATTAAAAATAAACATTTTTGCTAAAAGTATTATTATATTATTGATTGATTGACTATGACTTTTCAGATCACCCAGTAATGCTATCTGCAAGGTTAGTTCCAGGTAAATATTGCAATCCTTTAGCCATTCCTGGACCTGTGTCCAAAAACAAGCTACAAATGGACAGAACCAAAACAAATGATCTAATGATTCTGTCTCTTCACAGCAAAATCTGCAGAGCTGGGAAGATTGTATCCCCCATATAAATAACATTCTATTGGTAGCAAGAATTTTATATAATAATTTAAATTGAAAGATTCTAATTTTTGAATCCGGTGTCGTTTTGTGTGTCAGTTCATGAACACTATGCCATGGGATCGGTACGTCAAAGATCTCTTCCCAACCATTTTGCAATCTATATGGGACGGCTGTCAATCCTTTGGTCCTTAAGTGAAACTGATATACTTTTTTATTCATCACAGTTTTCCTTAACCAATTATTTTCTTTAATGCAAGGCCGACAGACAAGTTCCTTACTTTCTCCCCCTTCCACTTTCCTCTTCCACTTTTGCGGTAAGGCTGCAATTATTTGGTTGTAATTTTGGGTAGAGCAGACATTTCCATATGTTTTTGTTAGCTGCATGTGCGACATAACTCCACCAGTCCTACCGATGATATCATTTACGAAGATTATACCTTTTTAAACATTCTGTCAAAAAATAAAGGTTTTTTGTCAATTAGTATATTTGAATTTAACCACAATATTTGTTGCATTATTTGTTCTGTCGTTTCTGGAGGATTAAATTGAAATTGCAACCAACTTTCTATGGCTTGTTTTAGAAATAGTGACATTTGGGAGATTATTTCCTTTTCAAATAACTGAAAGTGAAAGGTTGTAATCTGAATAAAGGGAAAAAGGCCTTTCTTGAACAGTGGGTGAGACAATCTTACTAATTTGCTTGAGAACCAGTTCGGATTTAAGTATAACTTTTGGATGACTGAAGATTTTAGTGATAGGTCTAATGCTTTAATATTTAATAATTTCTGTCCTCCGAATTCATATTCATTATATAAATATGCTCTTTTAATTTTGTCTGGCTTGCCATTCCAAATAAAATAGAATCTTTTTTTCTCATATAATTTAAAAAACTGTTTGCTAGGCGTAGGCAAGACCATAAGCAAATAGGTAAACTGGGATAATACTAAAGAGTTAATCAGGGTGATTTTTCCACAAATTGACAGGTATTTTCCTTTCCATGGTAGTAAGATCTTATCTATTTTTGCTAACTTTCTATTAAAATTTATTGAAGTGAGATCATTTATTTCCTTTGGGATATGTATTCCGAGTATATCCACATCACCATCAGACCATTTTATTGGTAAACTACATGGTAATGTAAAAATTGTATTTTTTAGTGATCCAATACGTAATATAGTACATTTGTCATAATTTGGTTTTAATCCAGAGAGGTTAGAAAATGTATCTAGATCCTCTATGAGGCTGTGGAGGGATTCTAGTTGTGGATCTAAAAGAAAACATGAATCATCTGCGTACAATGACACCTTTGTTTTTAAGCCCTGTATTTCTAATCCTCTGATATTATTATTGGATCTGATTTTAATAGCTAACATCTCGATGGCCACAATAAATAGATATGCCGATAGTGGACAACCTTGTTTCACTCCTCTTGACAGTTTAAAACTTTCTGAGAAATAGCCATTATTTACTATTTTACACCTAGGGTTACTATACATGATTTTGACCCATTTTATAAGAGATTCTCCAAAATTGAAATGCTCCAGGCATTTATATATAAACCCCAGTCGAACTTTATCAAATGCCTTTTCGAAGTCTGCTATGAATTTATTCTGTCTTTACGTAGAATACCAACAAGACAAAAATCTTGAGGTCTCTAGCACAATCTCCCACTCAAAATACGCCCACATTCAGCAAGTCATCATGCGATGAGTCCAGGGTAAGCCAACAAAACTGCTGGAAATGCTGCTGAAATGTTTCCTGTAATAAAATAAAATAAAAATAAAATAATCTAGTGACTGACACCATGGAGCCTAAAGAGAGTCCCCCAGCTGACAGCCCAGCTCAACAAGGAGACCCTGGTTCATATCATCAAGAAGCATGTGAACCATCAGAGTATGATGAGTGGAAAGCGTATGCAAGTCTCTCACAGGAGGACTACAGGCATGTGAAGGTCAACCACAGTCAGAAATATGTAGACCCGAGTACAGGTCTGCACACTCAGAACATTGAGAGAGTGTGGCAGACTTGGGAGAAGGAAGTGTGGCGTCTGCATGGAAACCGATCAGAGAAGTACCTAAAGAGGCAGCTCTGCTTCATAGAGTGGGCATATGGTTGGGAAAGATACACAAACATGGAGTCCTTGGTAAACTTTTCAAGGAGATAAGGAATGTGTAAAACTGAGGCTGTGATCAATATAGTTGTGACCATTTGAAAGGCAAAACACACACACCATACACATACACCGTTCTTCAACTGGTCGTACAGTACAGTACTGTGTGATTTGAATTAAACATTGCACACCATTCTGTCAAACTGAACGCACCCTTGGCAACATTATGCACCGAAAAGATGGTGGGTGATATTCAAGTAAAGGTCACAGAGATGAAGAGAAATGTGGAGCTAGACTACATGACCAAAAGTATGCGGACACATGCTTGCCGAACATCTCATTCCAAAATCATGGGCATTAATATGAAATCGGCCCCCCTTTTGCTGCTATAACAGCCTCCACTCTTCTGGGAAGGCTTTCCACTAGATGTTGGAGCATTGCTGTGGGGACTTGCTTCCATTCAGCCACAAGAGCA
The DNA here is from genome assembly GCF_020615455.1 of Coregonus clupeaformis. Lineage (NCBI taxonomy): Eukaryota > Metazoa > Chordata > Actinopteri > Salmoniformes > Salmonidae > Coregonus > Coregonus clupeaformis. Next base: position 39,839,187 of record NC_059225.1, read on the forward strand.
TTAGTGAGGTCGGGCACTGATGTTGGGCGATTAGGACTGGCTTGCAGTTGGCTTTCCAATTCATCCCAAAGGTGTTCGATGGGGTTGAGGTCAGGGCTATGTGCAGGCCAATCAAGTTCTTCCACACCGATCTCGACCAACTGTTTCTGTATGGACCTCGCTTTGTGCACGAGGGCATTGTTATGCTGAAACAGGAAAGGGCCTTCCCCAAACTGTTGCCACAAAGTTGGAAGCACAGAATTATCTAGAATGTCATTAAGATTTCCCTTCACTGGAACTAAGGAGCCTGAACCATGAAAAACAGCCCCAGACCATTATTCATCCTCCACCAAACTTTACAGTTGGCATTATGCATTCGGGCAGCTAGTGTTTTCCTGGCATCTGCCAAACCCAGATTTGTCTGTCAGATTGCCAGATGGTGAAGCGTGATTCATCACTCCAGAGAACGTGTTTCCACTTCTCCGGAGTCCAGTGGCAGCAAGCTTTATACCACTCCAGCCGACGCTTAGCATTGCACATTTTAGGCTTGTGTGCGGCTGCTCGGCCATGGAAACCAATTTCATGAAGCTCCCGACGAACAGTTCTTATGCTGACGTTGCTTCCAGAGGCAGTTTAGGCACACCTGGATTTCATCACCTCCCTGATTACTTCCCCTTTAAATAGCACTCCGTTGTTATCACCCACCAGGCAATATTGTTTGTTTCCATGTTTAGACACTTTTCTTGTTTTGTATCGTTCTATATTCTTCATCATTAAACTCACTAACTGCACTTGCTTCCTGACTCCCTGCGTGTACGCTACACACATGTATGGTATACTGAAACTTCGGTAGTATTGTGATACCCCAATTTGACAAAATGTTCAACATGAGATTTTTGTAGCCCTTCTTTATCAGGTTCAGCAAGGTTGGAGCAGGTTTCAGTGACTAAAACGTGCATCCTTGTGTGTGTGTGCATCTCGTGTGCAAATTATAGTATTGTGATACTACTAAAGTTTCGGTATACCGTGCAACACTAAACTCTTAGAAAAAATGGTTCTTCGACTGTCCCCATACGAGAACCCTTTTTGATTCCAGGTAGAACCCTTTTTGGTTTCAGGTAGAACCCTTTTGGGTTCCATGTAGAACTCTCTGCGGAAAGGGTTCTACCTGTAACCAAAAAGGGTTATCCTATGGGGACAGCCAAATAACCATTTTAGGTTGTAGATAGCACCTTTTTTCTACACACTTTTCAGAGCACATACTAAAACTGTGTTGGTGAATTAAACTACTTTGGTGATGCAATGTCTCTCTCTCTCACCCTCCTCAGGAAACTGCCCAACTTGTACTGTCAGCTTTTAGCCAATAGGCCAAAAATGTTTGATAGACAATGTTGTGATTTTTGTTAAATAAGAAAGTGGAGTTTTTAACATTATGCTTGTGATGCATTTCTTTGTCACCAACAGGAAAGACAAGTTTAAGCATAGTGATTGTTTGCCTCCTTCATTTATTTCCCCAGGTGCTCCAGTGTCAAAAGGTAATTTCAGTCATCCCAACAACAGTTGCACAGTTGGATGTGATGAGTGACTATTGCATATTAACTTAATTAAACATGTACTGAACATGCTCATCAGTTGATACATATTTGAATGTGAAGTAGTTAGGCTGTAGACCATCAACTAAGCTCAACTTGTTTCCCTTCATTTGGAAAGTCCCAAAGCATATCTACAGATAGTTACTAGAATGACAAATTCGCTGTTAAGTTGTAACTGATATGCTGCTGATAGTCTTATGACTGTTGATCATCTATAAATGGGCTTGGCATTTGTGCAAGTGAGGGGATATACTGTTGACATATTACTGACAGGCTACAGATATGCTGCTGATAGTCTACAGACACTTTCTTGTTGAAAGTCAACAGACATGCAGTTGACATGTTACTGATAGTCTGTAGATAGTTTGTAGTGTATCTACAGATGGACTTTCCAAATAAAGTGTTACCTAATTCATTTTACAGACACAAAAAGGTCCCACCATGTAGAACGTACAAATTGTCTGTCAACATTTCTATTGACAGGAGAAGCAGCTAGACTGAAAACAGCAAAGCAATGAGGTCTCTGGGTCTCATGGTCTGGAAAAGAAGTCGCTCAATCTCATTACATTTCGATATCTCGCTGGGGAATCAGAAGTCAGCAGAAGTCTGTATTGCTCGGCTAATTTGATTTTAGAGAATTGAAAATCTTTGAGTCGATGCTTTTGTTTTGTCCAGTCTTTTTTCCTACCAGCCATCTGCTCATTGCATACTTAAAAAAGGATGCCCAACGGGCAAAACTGGTTAATAAATGGTTATCGCAGAGTTGTGTCAATGAGGTGGTCCGTTTTCTATGGGCTAACGCTTGTCACTTGGTTCATGGGTGCAGAAATAGTTCCACTTTCCCATATCTTTTCCATGGGGCCTTTTTGAAAAGCTGTCTAAACTTGTATTCTGTTGAAGATACATACATTTTGTCATGTGTTTAGTTAATACAGTGGGGGAAAAAAGTATTTAGTCAGCCAACAATTGTGCAAGTTCTCCCACTTAAAAAGATGAGAGAGGCCTGTAATTTTCATCATAGGTACACGTCAACTATGACAGACAAAATGAGGAAAAAAAATCCAGAAAATAATATTGTAGGATTTTTAATGAATTTATTTGCAAATTATGGTGGAAAATAAGTATTTGGTCAATAACATAAGTTTCTCAATACTTTGTTATATACCCTTTGTTGGCAATGACACAGGTCAAACGTTTTCTGTAAGTCGTCACAAGGTTTTCACACACTGTTGCTGGTATTTTGGCCCATTCCTCCATGCAGATCTCCTCTAGAGCAGTGATGTTTTGGGGCTGTCGCTGGGCAACACGGACTTTCAACTCCCTCCAAAGATTTTCTATGGAGTTGAGATCTGGAGACTGGCTAGGCCACTCCAGGACCTTGAAATGCTTCTTATGAAGCCACTCCTTCGTTGCCCGGGCGGTGTGTTTGGGATCATTGTCATGCTGAAAGACCCAGCCACGTTTCATCTTCAATGCCCTTGCTGATGGAAGGAGGTTTTCACTCAAAATCTCACGATACATGGCCCCATTCATTCTTTCCTTTACACGGATCAGTCGTCCTGGTCCCTTTGCAGAAAAACAGCCCCAAAGCATGATGTTTCCACCCCCATGCTTCACAGTAGGTATGGTGTTCTTTGGATGCAACTCAGCATTCTTTGTCCTCCAAACACGACGAGTTGAGTTTTTACCAAAAAGTTATATTTTGGTTTCATCTGACCATATGACATTCTCCCAATCCTCTTCTGGATCATCCAAATGCACTCTAGCAAACTTCAGACGGGCCTGGACATGTACTGGCTTAAGCAGGGGGACACGTCTGGCACTGCAGGATTTGAGTCCTTGGCGGTGTAGTGTGTTACTGATGGTAGACTTTGTTACTTTGGTCCCAGCTCTCTGCAGGTCATTCACTAGGTCCCCCCGTGTGGTTCTGGGATTTTTGCTCACCGTTCTTGTGATCATTTTGTCCCCACGGGGTGAGATCTTGCGTGGAGCCCCAGATCGAGGGAGATTATCAGTGGTCTTGTATGTCTTCCATTTCCTAATAATTGCTCCCACAGTTGATTTCTTCAAACCAAGCTGCTTACCTATTGCAGATTCAGTCTTCCCAGCCTGGTGCAGGTCTACAATTTTGTTTCTGGTGTCCTTTGACAGCTCTTTGGTCTTGGCCATAGTGCAGTTTGGAGTGTGACTGTTTGAGGTTGTGGACAGGTGTCTTTTATACTGATAACAAGTTCAAATAGGTGCCATTAATATAGGTAACGAGTGGAGGACAGAGGAGCCTCTTAAAGAAGAAGTTACAGGTCTGTGAGAGCCAGAAATCTTGCTTGTTTGTAGGTGACCAAATACTTATTTTCCACCATAATTTGCAAATAAATTCATTAAAAATCCTACAATGTGATTTTCTGGATTTTTTTTTCTCAATTTGTCTGTCATAGTTGACGTGTACCTATGATGAAAATTACAGGGCTCTCTCATCTTTTTAAGTGGGAGAACTTGCACAATTGGTGGCTAACTAAATACTTTTTTCCCCACTGTACATTCAAAACGGACAATATCATCACCTCATATTCAATGTGAATCAATCAATATGGATGAAATAAAAGTTATATAAATTATCCATGTTAAGTGAATGAGGGATTCAGCCAGGTAATGTTAGCTTTCAAGCTCGCTAGCACCAACAATCCTAACAATGGTATCTCAAAAGTAACAACGGCTGACCTTCTCTGCCTGCACATCAACCCAACCAACTGGCTAGCTATGCTTACTGAACATTATAGAATTACACAAACAAGATAATATATCAGTTATTGCAAAAATTGTGTTTTAATCTCAATTTAAAATCCCAAAGATTACAATCAAAGTGAATGGTAGAACATAGGGAAAAATATATATTGGAGGCTACCTGAATTCAGTTGATTCAACTCTCTAAATAGAAGGCTCTGGTTAAAATGGTCTCTTCACAACCAGAAATTGTTTGAATTCACGTCATTATGTTCTGTCTGCAGGGTGAGTTCTGGTCAGGCACATTTTATTGCTCAACTTGCATTCCAGTTGTGCCAATGAATTATGGTAGATAGTTGAGAGGCTGCTGTAGGTTTGCTCTAATTGGCTGAGAGTACAACAAATTGAATTGTTGTTGGTGTCCTGGGTTTACCCTCAACTACTGGGGTGAGTTTCCCTAAAACATAAGAATCATGTTTAGCGTTAAGATGAATTTGAGATGATCTTAGTGCTATTCACAATCTTAATGTTTTTGGGAAGTTCACCCCAGAATACTTATTTTTGCCTTCACCCTCCTATTCCAGGTGTCCGTGATTAGTTCTACATGCTGGAATTCTTCATTTCACTTCTCGTTTTCTACCCACTTGTAAAGGTTTTCGAAGGACAAGATTAAATAAATGCAGAGATAGAAGTGCAAAATACTTATCTGTTACCAGAGGTGTAAAGTAACGAATTACAACTACTCTCATTACTCTAACTGAGGATCCACTTTGTACATAGACAACCTATCTCATACGTGCCTTTAATTTCCAACCCACTCTTCATGCCCTCCCTCACAGACTTCCAGCTATGGTTAAAGAAAGGATTGAAGAATGTAAAATACCTCTTCCATGACCATGTATTTATCTCCTTTGAACATCTAGTTAGAGAGCACAGTATACCCCAAACACACTTCTTCAGCTACCTGCAGATTCGCAACTTTACAAAAAAGATTTTCCTCTCTTTCCCATCTCTCCCACCCACCAGCTGGATTGATGAATGTTTGAACCTGGATCCCTATGTAAAGGGACACATTTCTATGCTGTATGACATTATTCCGAATATTGCATGCAGTTATGTCCTTGAGCTGTTCTTGTCTATTAATGTTCTGTATTATGTCATGTTTCATGTTTTGTGTGGACCCCCAGGAAGAGTAGCTGGTGCTTTCGCAACAGCTAATGGGTATCCTAATAAAATACCAAATACCAAAATTGCATACCCCACTCTTAACCATGTAAAGAGTTTGGATGTGAGATCTCCTATATCACCTGGCGTTCTGCAATTGACAGGATACACTCATCCTCTGTCTGCATTAGACATGGGTTACTACAGTTTAAAGTATTTAATTGCCTACACTTTTGCAGGAGTAGACTTGCCAGATTGTATCCAGATATAGACCCAACCTGCTCTAGATGCCATCAGGCAAACGGCACTCTGTATCACTGTACTGGTCATGCCCAACACTAGTTCCATTCTGGTCCTCTATCTTTGAGACTTTCTCATATATATGCAATAAGGAAATTGTCCCAGATCCCTCTGTCGCTATTTTCAGAGTAGCCCCCGAAGGGCTTACTTTAACACCCAAGGCCATAGCCTTCTCGTCCCTTCTGGCCCGCCAACTTATTATTTTTAAGTGGAAGTCCAATACCCCGCCATCACATGCTCACTGGGTTAGGGATGTTATGGCCCATCTCAAACTTGAGAAGCTAAAATATTCCACCCGTGGCTCCTCTCAAACGTTTTATGAGGTCTGGCAGCCATTTCTCAACTACTTTGAGAGTAACCTCTGCGCTGACAACTTAACATAGCCTCTGCAACCCCCCCAACTTCCTTTTAGTATTTCTATGTATTATTTCTATTTACATCCAGGTACTTACCTATATAGTATTTTGTCTTATTTTCTTCTTCTTTAATTATGTTTTTATTGTTTTTATAACAGCTGTTGCATAGGATAGTATCAATGTAACTTGTTTATGTATTTATGTTTTATTACTGTCGATTATGTTTAATAACCAATAAAAACAATTGCAATAATTATTGTAACTGAGTAGCTTTTCCGAGTACATTTGACATTTTAGTCATTTAGCAGACGCTCTTATCCAGAGCGATTTACAGTTAGTGAGTGCATACATTTTCATACTGGCCCCCCGTGGGAAACCAACTGAGCTACACGGGGCCAAGGTTGTACTTGTGCTTTTACTTCTACTTGAGTAACATTTAATTAAACAGTACTTCTACTTGAGTTTCTACTTTCCACCACTCATTTTAATTGCTTTGAATGTTTAATTTATTTTCAAATGTTAATAGTATATGTTAGAAAAATCTGTATGTTTTTTTACATACAGATGTGCCTTGATGCAACGCATAAAATAAATTAACTTAGTTCGTACACTGTACATTCATTTTCTCTCTTCTTTTTTTCTATTTAATGTATGGAAAAGATCAACGTTCAGGTAACCTTAGCGAAATTAGCTAATTATCAAGGTCAATGTTTTTATTTTCTAAGTATGTAAATTAGTTTTACTTTGAGTACTTTTTCAATTATTTACTTTCACTTTTACTTGAGTAGTTTTTTTACACCAGTAATTTTACTTCTACTTGAGTAAAATGTCATTAAAGTAACAGTAAGTCGACTTCAGTAGGATATTTCAGTACTCTTTCCACCCGTCTGTTACCGACTTAATTATTTCCCTGTTCCTCACCCGCCTTCTCCACCAATGAATAGCTTTTTCTCAGTCTGTCCTCTGTACAGCTGACGGAAGATGACAAATAACTGCCAATCATCCGATCGTACCGTTTATGCAAGGGAATGTAATAACATAATGTTACAGTAACATTCTCAGAACATACCGCCAGAATACAGTACCAGTCAGAAGTTTGGACACACCTACACATTCAAGGGTTTTTCTTTATTTGTACTATTTTCTACATTGTAGAATAATAGTGAAGACATCAAAACTATGAAATAACACATATGGAATATAGTAACCCAAAACGTGTTAATCAAATCAAAATATATTTTAGATTTTAGATTCTTCAAAGTAGACACCCTTTGCCTTGATGACAGCTTTGCACACTCTTGGCATAATGTTATAAATTGATTTGCATTTTAATGAGGGAAATAAGTATTTGACCCCCTCTCAATCAGAAAGATTTCTGGCTCCCAGGTGTCTTTTATACAGGTACCGAGCTGAGATTAGGAGCACACTCTTAAAGGGAGTGCTCCTAATCTCAGTTTGTTACCTGTATAAAAGACACCTGTCCACAGACGCAATCAATCAATCAGATTCCAAACTCTCCACCATGGCCAAGACCAAAGAGCTCTCCAAGGATGTCAGGGACAAGATTGTAGACCTACACAAGGCTGGAATGGGCTACAAGACCATTGCCAAGCAGCTTGGTGAGAAGGTGACAACAGTTGGTGCGATTATTCGCAAATGGAAGAAACACAAAAGACCTGTCAATCTCCCTCGGCCTGGGGCTCCATGCAAGATCTCACCTTGTGGAGTTGCAATGATCATGAGAACGGTGAGGAATCAGCCCAGAACTACACGGGAGGATCTTGTCAATGATCTCAAGGCAGCTGGGACCATAGTCACCAAGAAAACAATTGGTAACATACTACGCCGTGAAGGACTGAAATCCTGCAGCGCCCGCAAGGTCCCCCTGCTCAAGAAAGCACATATATGCAGGCCCGTCTGATGTTTGCCAATGAAAATCTGAATGATTCAGAGGAGAACTGGGTGAAAGTGTTGTGGTCAGATGATACCAAAATGGAGCTCTTTGGCATCAACTCAACTCACCTTGTCTGGAGGAGGAGGAATGCTGCCTATGACCCCAAGAACACCATCCCCACCGTCAAACATGGAGGTGGAAACATTATGCTTTGGGGGTGTTTTTCTGCTACGGGGACAGGACAACTTCACCGCATCAAAGGGACGATGGACGGGGCCATGTACCGTCAAATCTTGGGTGAGAACCTCCTTACCTCAGCCAGGGCATTAAAAATGGGTCGTGGATGGGTATTCCAGCATGACAATGACCCAAAACACATGGCCAAGGCAACAAAGGAGTGGCTCAAGAAGAAGCACATTAAGGTCCTGGAGTGGCCTAGCCAGTCTCCAGACCTTAATCCCATAGAGAATCTGTGGAGGGAGCTGAAGGTTCCAGTTGCCAAACGTCAGCCCCGAAACCTTAATGACTTGGAGAAGATCTGCAAAGAGGAGTGGGAAAAAATCCCTCCTGAGATGTGTGCAAACCTGGTGGCCAACTACAAGAAACGTCTGACCTCTGTGATTGCCAACAAGGGTTTTGCCACCAAGTACTAAGTCATGTTTTGCAGAGGGGTCAAATACTTATTTCCCTTATTAAAATGCAAATCAATTTATAACATTTTTGACATGCGTTTTTCTGGATTTTTTTGTTGTTATTCTGTCTCACACTGTTCAAATAAACCTACCATTAAAATTATAGACTGATCATGTTTTTGTCAGTGGGCAAACGTACAAAATCAGCAGGGGATCAAATACTTTTTTCCCTCACTGTATGCTGAGCACTTGTTGGCTGCTTTTCCTTCACTCTGCAGTCCAACTCAACCCAATTGGGTTGAGGTTGGGTGATTGTGGAAGCCAGGTCAACTGATGCAGCACTCCATCACTCTCCTTCTTGGTCAAATAGCCCTTAAACAGCCTTGAGGTGTGTTGGGTCATTGTCCTGTTGAAAAACAAATGATAGTCCCACTAAGCACAAACCAGATGGGATGGAAATGCAAATCAATTTATAACATTTTTGACATGCGTTTTTCTTGTTTTTTTTTCAAATAAACCTACCATTAAAATTATAGACTGATCATTTCTTTGTCAGTGGGCAAACGTACAAAATCAGCAGGGGTTTCAAATACTTTTTTCCCTCACTGCATATATAAAGAATTGAATAAGAAATACCTTATTTACATAAGTATTCAGACCCTTTGCTATGAGACTCGAAATGGAGCCCAGATACATCTTGTTTCCATTGATCATCCTTGAGATGTTTCTACAACTTGATTGGAATCTACCTGTGGTAAATTCAATTGATTGGACATAATTTGGAAAGGCAAACACCTGTCTATATAAGGTCCCACAGTTGACAGTATATGTCAGCGCAAAAACCAAGCCATGGGGTCAAAGGAATTGTTAGTAGAGCTCAGATACAGGATTGTGTTAGGGCACAGATCTGGGGAAGAACACCAAAAAATGTCTGCAGCATTGAAGGAAACACGTGCCGTCATCATTGCTTTGCACAAAAAGGGCTTCACAGGCAAGGATATTGCTGCTAGTAAGATTGCACCTAAATCAACTATTTATCTGATCATCACGAACTTCAAGGAGAGAGGTTCAATTGTTGTGAAGAAGGCGTCAGGCCGCCCAACAAAGTCCCGCAAGCGCCAGGACCTAAAGTTGATTCAGCTGCGGGATCGGGGCACCACCAGTGCAGAGCTTGCTCAGGAATGGCAGCAGGCAGGTGTGAGTGGATCTGCACGCACAGTGAGGCAAAGACTTTTGGAGGATGGCCTGGTGTCAAGAAGGGCAGCAAAGAAGCCACTTCTCTCCAGGAAAAACATCAGGGACAGACTGATATTCTGCAAAAGGTACAGGGATTGGACTGCTGAGGATTGAGGTAAAGTAATTTTCTCTGATAAATCCCCTTTCCGATTGTTTGGGGCATCCGGAAAACACCTTGTCCGGAGAAGACAAGGTGAGCGCTACCATCAGTCCTGTGTCATGTCAAAAGTAAAGCATCCTGAGACCATTCGTGTGTGGGGTTGCTTCTCAGCCAAGGGAGTGGGCTCACTCACATTTTTTCCAAAGAACACAGCCATGAATAAAGAAATGTACCAACACATCCTCCGAGAGCAACTTCTCCCAACCATCCAAGAACAGTTTGGTGACGACCAATGCCTTTTCCAGCATGATGGAGCACCTTGCCATAAGGCAAAAGTGATAACTAAGTGCCTCGGGGAACAAAACATCAACATTTTGGGTCCATGGCCAGGATACTCCCCAGACCTTAATCCCATTGAGTACTTGTGGTCGATCCTCAAGAGACGGGTGGACAAACAAAACCCCACAAATTCTGACAAACTCCAAGCATTGATTATGGAAGAGTGGGCTGCCATTAGTCAGGATGTGGACCAGAAGTTAATTGACAGCATGCCAGGGCAGATTGCAGAGGTCTTGAAAAAGAAGGGTCAACACTGCAATTATTGACTCTTTGCATAAACTTAATGTAATTGTCAGTAAAAGACTTTGACACTTATGGAATGCTTGTAATTATACTTCAGTATACCATAGTAACATCTTACAAAAATATCTCATAACACTGAAGCAGCAAACTTTGTGAAGACCAATACTTGTGTCATTCTCAAAACTTTTGACCACGACTGTAGTGTAGGTTTACAATATGACAGAGAATATTAGGAAATTACATATTGTATTCAGGCAGCTCCAACTGAGTTGCATATCCATTGGATGACAGTTGTGTACTATTAAAATAATGTGCTGGGTTTTGCATCCTTTTCGCAAGATTGTTGCTTATATAGCTTTTAAAGTAGGGCTACTGTGGATGAATTCATTACTCAGTTGATGAAGTGGTCCATGTCTGGCTTTCTAATTTCCCCCTATTTGTCCGAACTTGGCTGGGCATATTTCTAAACACACAATTGCTAAGATATTTGCTAAGATCTTAATTTCCTTTAAAGAGCAACTGCCCCTAAAAAACAAGGCATCGATATGAGTCAGAAACATTTACTCTGCTGCAAAATTGACTACAAAGTGTAAATAGGATGTTGGTCATAAAGTCAGTCTCATCCAAACAGAGTTTTGTGAGACTTGTGGTCGTGACTGCATCACAACGTAAATGAAGGTTGGGTTTGTTTCAATCCTACCCACAGCTGGCAGCACACAATTAATCATCAATTTGCAGTGCAGCTGCATGCGACCCGATCGTAATTCCTGTGGTAAATTTGGGTTGACATTGAACTACACAATGTACATGGGGCAATAGTTCCAAATTTCAATGACTTAAAAACCTCAAACCAACTATAAATTGTTTAAATTCATATACAAATATTGAAAGCATTTAATGAAAAAACTAAAAGGTGTGCAATATGAAAATATTGTCTAATTTACATTGTTTAATTTATTGACAGTCCGTAACGAGCCCCGGAGATAGGCTATCCAAAGTTAAACCAACTTTGCCACGGTCGCAAACCAGACGGCTGAAGCTAATTGGCTAAATCATTTGGCTAACTCTTCCCACCTGTGAACACACACGAGACACCCACATCAAACCACACCCTGAAACCAACTCACGTTTGGATTCAGTCATGGGTGCTAGTATTTCTTAATTAACCAAATCTAAAACGTTGCCAAATCAGGAAGTGCCTCGATGGATCAACTGATCTACTTTGATTAACGTAATCATTTCTCCAGATTTCCCAAGGGAAATAATCTTGCAATCTCTAGCTACATCTTCATCTATTGACAATATGTCAGCATTAAATTGATATTCATAAACAAGAGCTGCCATTGGATTTGTACACATCAAATGTATATTCAAACACAAAGAGTATATTATTTTAAAACACTGAGTATGTTAGCGTCTCTAATTCAGTGTGCTAAATCACAACTTAAATGAAATAAGCACCAGGCTAATGGATTCGGGGCTTTCATGTTCAATTTCACATCTCAATTAGAGGGAACTCTCAAAACATCTCACAGCTGAGTACTCTGAAGATATCGTTTCAATGAATAAATGATGACTGGATGCCACAAATGTCAAATAGGCAGCATCAAACTAACACACCGATATCAGTGATCTCACATGGAGATCTGAAAACAATTACATAAAGAGATGACATTCAGATTGCGCGCCGCATCAATTTTCTCCATTGGAGATGATGGCAGAGAGCCCACCATTTTAATGCATCAAAGTAAAAAAGACCTTTAAAGCTAATTAGTTTGTCCTTTATGAAGGGATTATGTGCTTGGGTTATTATGTATTGGGACCCCGTCTTTGTCTGATTATAAAAAGCTTATATTCTGTGGCACGATTTGTTCCAGATATACGCCAGTGGAGGCTGCTGAGGGGAGAACGGCTAATAATAATGGCTGGAACGTAGAGCGAATGGAATGGCATCAAACACATAGAAACCATGTGTTTGATACCATTTCACTCATACCGCTCCAGCCATTACCACAAGCCTGTTCTCTCCAATTAAGGTGCCACCAACCTCCTGTGATATACGCAGATGGTTGCGATGAACAAACACAAAGCCTACAGATGTCGGATCTTAACTTGTTCACTCTTTTGTCGGGGAGGATTTTCCTGATGCATCAGGAAATTCCAATAAGCCTCGTGAGTGGCAGAAAATGAGCAGTTCTCCTTCTCTCCATGCGAGGGCAGTCGAGTCATTGGGATCAGGGCTTGCTATTATGTTCTCTCTCGCTCAAATGCTAGGACTAGGTCCTATTACAGCAATATTCAAATGTACAAACGTTTATCTGAAATGCAGCCATACACATCAACAACCATCGTTTTATATAGCTTAATAACACAAGATAGATATTGGTCTCCGCTAGGCTACTACATAATGTTACGAATAAGTTCAAACCTGGCCTTTGGTGGTCTAGCGTTAGAGCAGCTTCCTTCAGCGTACATATAGGCCTACTGCGTTGTTGTGGGTTCGATTCTGGGCCACGCCCTTCTGGCACAATTAAGTAAATCCCCAATTGACTTGATGTACAGGAGTTGCACATTTCAAGTATGGACAGTCTAGGGTTATTTTACCCCCGGTCTTGATAAGAAATGACCATACCAGAGACTTTTGGATAACAAATAATATCATTCAGTAGACTACACCAACATTAGTTTCCATTCATACAGTGTTGGGTAAATTGCCACAGAGATTTAACATGGTAACGAGGAAATACTTTATTTATATTGTACGGAATGCTTGTCAAATAGATAAATCGGCCTTAATCTGTTAAAAAAGTATAAAGTTGTTGCAATTTTACATTTTACATTTTAGTCATTTAGCAGACGCTCTTATCCAGAGCGACTTACAGTTAGTGAGTGCATACATATTTTTTGCAATGATCATACCAACGAGAGGGTGAACATATCTTGAAAGACTTTGGTTGCAAGCATCTTTTAGGGAGCGGTAATGAGGTGACCATTAATGGTTGCAATTGAGATCAGCTGTCCCATGTGAATTTAGCGCTCATTGATGGCTTAACGAGACATCAGCTGGCGATAATAAGGATGCTGCCTTTTGAGGCAGAGTTTCTAGGCAGGACATAAAAAATATATCCTTCGCTGGGGAAGCTATCCCATACCAACTTGCTGCGCAGCAAAAAGGGTTTCCACTAGATAGTACCACACAAAGTCTAAATTGTCTATATCGTAAAAATTCATGAAAACAAAAATTTACTTTATTATCTTAATTTATGATTATGATTAGGGTTTGGAATAAGGTTAGCAGTGTGGTTAAGGTTAGGGTTAAGGTTAGGTTTAAAATCAGATTTCAAAGATACATTGTAGAAGTAGGTGGGATTTATGGCTGTGGTAACTAATGATGACCAGCAAAATGTTTTTATAAAACTTCCCGCTTGGGATAACATTTTCCAGAAGAATAAAGAATAACTTCGCGAAAAGTAAGTATAATATTTATTTATTCACCAAATTATGTTAGCATGTTAAAATTACTTTCATATGAATTGAGAATTCAAATGTTGAGTAACTGGTGTTTATCAGCCTGTTGACAAGCTAGCTAGCTAGCTAACATGTAGGACACATCCTGCTTATTGGCTGTTTAGAGAATAACAACTAAACTAACTAATTGTAGATTCAGCAATGTGTCAATTGTGAAGACCCGAACCGTTTATAAAACATTAACTGGTGAAGTTGCTAGCCAGCTAAAGACATGCAGCAAATCTTTTTTTATTATTATTTGTTTTCAGGGACAAAAGTGACCTCCAGAGGGGTATTCCAGAAAGATGCTTTGACAAATTCAGGATTTCCTGAACATATCCGGCTTGTCTTAACCAGATGAGAGCCCAGGATTTATTGGTTCCAGAACCGCTGCTTCTCATTTAAGTTATTTGGCTAAGTGTGGCTCAGTTGGTAGAGCAAAGCGCTTGCAATGCCAGGGTTGTGGGTTCGATTCCAACGGGGGACCAGTATGGAGAAAATGTACGCACTCACTACTGTAAGTAGCTCTGGATAAAAGCGTCTGCTAAGTGACTAAAATGTAAATGTAAGTGAAATCTCCTAGAGACTAACGTACTTTGGTGCGAAAAGTGCAAATCAATCCCAGAACAACAGCAAAGGACCTTGTGAAGATGCTGGAGAAAACAGGTACAAAATTATCTATGTCCACAGTAAAACGAGTCCTATATCGACATAACCTGAAAGGCCGCTCAGCAAGGAAGAAGCCACTGCTCCAGAACCGCCATAAAAAAGCCAGACTACAGTTTACAACTGCAAATGGGGACAAAGATCGTACTTTTTGGAGAAATGTCCTCTGGTCTGATGAAACAAAAATAGAACTGTTTGGTTATAATGACCATCATTAAGTTTGGAGTAAAAAGGGGGCGCTTGCAAGCCGAAGAACACCATCCCAACCGTGACACATGGGGGTGGCAGCATCATGCTGTGGGGGTGCTTTGCTGCAGGAGGGTCTGGTGCACTTCACAAAATAGATCGCATCATGAGGAAGGACAATTATGTGGATATATTGAAGCAACATCTCAAGACATCAGTCAGGAAGTTAAACCTTGGTTGCAAATGGGTCTTCCAAATGGACAATGACCCCAAGCATACTTCCAAAGTTGTGCCAAAATGGCTTAAGGACAACAGTCAAGGTATTGGAGTGGCCATCACAAAGCCCTGACCTCAATCCTATAGAACATTTGTGGGCAGAACTGAAAAAGTGTGTGTGAGCAAGGAGGCCTACAACCTGACTCAGTTACACCAGCTCTGTCAGGAGGAATGGGCCAAAATTCACCCAACTTATTTTGGGAAGCTTGTGGAAGGCTACCCGAAACGTTTGACCCAAGTTAAACAATTTAAAAGGCAATGCTACCAAATACTAATTGAGTGTATGTAAACTTCTGACCCACTGGGAATGTGATGAAAGAAATAAAAGCTGAAATAAATCATTCTCTCTACTATTATTACTACATTTCACATTCTTAAAATAAAGTGGTGATCCTAACTGACCTAAGACAGGGAATTTGTACTAGGATTAAATGTCAGGAATTGTGAAAAACTGAGTTTAAATATATTTGGCTAAGGTGTATGTACATTTCCGACTTCAACTGTATATGCGAGAAAGAAACATAATAATATGGGTGATTGGAATTGATGCAGACAATTACATTGATGGAAGTTACAATCTATCTGCAATATTAAAGATGATCTACCCCCCCCCCCCCCACACACACAAAAAAAAGATGATATATATATATATATATATATATATATATATATATATATATATAATAAAACATAAGTTGTAGTAGCCTATGTCATAATTACAATGGTGGGCCCAATCCATAGCCGATGTAAGATGAATAATAATTGATTGAATTCATAGTGCTTTTCATGAACACACAGACATCAATTTACAGTGGGGAAAAAAAGTATTTAGTCAGCCACCAATTGTGCAAGTTCTCCCACTTAAAAAGATGAGAGAGGCCTGTCATTTTCATCATAGGTACACGTCAACTATGACAGACAAATTGAGAAAACAAGCAAGATTTCTGGCTCTCACAGACCTGTAACTTCTTCTTTAAGAGGCTCCTCTGTCCTCCACTCGTTACCTGTATTAATGGCACCTGTTTGAACTTGTTATCAGTATAAAAGACACCTGTCCACAACCTCAAACAGTCACACTCCAAACTCCACTATGGTCAAGACCAAAGAGCTGTCAAAGGACACCAGAAACAAAATTGTAGACCTGCACCAGGCTGGGAAGACTGCATCTGCAATAGGTAAGCAGCTTGGTTTGAAGAAATCAACTGTGGGAGCAATTATTAGGAAATGGAAGACATACAAGACCACTGATAATCTCCCTCGATCTGGGGCTCCACGCAAGATCTCACCCCGTGGGGTCAAAATGATCACAAGAACGGTGAGCAAAAATCCCAGAACCACACGGGGGGACCTAGTGAATGACCTGCAGAGAGCTGGGACCAAAGTAACAAAGCCTAACATCAGTAACACACTACTCCGCCAGGGACTCAAATCCTGCATTGCCAGACGTGTCCCCCTGCTTAAGCCAGTACATGTCCAGGCCCGTCTGAAATTTGCTAGAGTGCATTTGGATGATCCAGAAGAGGATTGGGAGAATGTCATATGGTCAGATGAAACCAAAATATAACTTTTTGGTAAAAACTCAACTCATCGTGTTTGGAGGACAAAGAATGCTGAGTTGCATCCAAAGAACACCATACCTACTGTGAAGCATGGGGTGGAAACTTCATGCTTTGGGGGCTGTTTTTCTGCAAAGGGACCAGGACGACTGATCCGTGTAAAGGAAAGAATGAATGGGGCCATGTATCGTGAGATTTTGAGTGAAAACCTCCTTCCATCAGCAAGGGCATTGAAGATTAAACGTGGCTGGGTCTTTTAGCATGACAATGATCCCAAACACACCCCCGGGCAACGAAGGAGTGGCTTCGTAAGAAGCATTTCAAGGTCCTGGAGTGGCCTAGCCAGTCTCCAGATCTCAACCCCATAGAAAATCTTTGGAGGGAGTTGAAAGTCCGTGTTGCCCAGCAACAGCCCCAAAACATCACTGCTCTAGAGGAGATCTGCATGGAGGAATGGGCCAAAATACCAGCAACAGTGTGTGAAAACCTTGTGAAGACTTACAGAAAACGTTTGACCTGTGTCATTGCCAACAAGGGGTATATAACAAAGTATTGAGAAACTTTTTGTTATTGACCAAATACTTATTTTCCACCATAATTTGCAAATAAATTCATAAAAAATCCTACAATGTGATTTTCTGGAATTTTTTTTCTCATTTTGTCTGTCATAGTTGACATGTACCTATGATGAAAATTACAGGCCTCTCTCATCCTTTTAAGTGGGAGAACTTGCACAATTGGTGGCTGACTAAATACTTTTTTGCCCCACTGTAACTCCCGAGTGGCGCAGTGGTCTAAGGCACTGCATCGCAGTGCTAGCTGTGCCACTAGAGATCCTGGTTCGAATCCAGGCTCTGTTGTAGCCGGCCGCGACCGGGAGACCCATGGGTCGTCCAGGGTAGGGGATGGAATGGCCGGCAGGGATGTAGCTCAGTTGGTAGAGCATGGCGTTTGCAATGCCAGGGTTTTGGGTTCGATTCCCACGGGGGGCCAGTATGAAAAAAATAAATAATGTATGAACTCACTTAACTGTAAATCGCTCTGAATAAGAGTGTCTGCTAAATTACAAAAAAAGTAAAAACTTACAAAAATAATGCTTACGCGGTGAAAAGATTTTCTATTCACGTAGTCTCCTTCAATTGGTCCTGAGGGTCTTTGAATGGGGATATGTGTCCCATCTATAGCACCAATGAATGAATTTGGCTATTTATCATTTGTATCATGTTGTTTATCCATTTGAGATTAGCAAAGCATCGGTGGCAGTCAACTGACCGCAGCCTACTGTACCTGCAATTCTGTAAAAGTCCTCCTTTCTTTCTAAAATTAGCCACCGAAATTGTCGCAACCCCTATTTCTAGCCTGTTCAACCTCTTTCATAACGTCTGAGATCCCCAGAGATTGGAAAGCTGCCGCGGTCATCCCCCTCTTCAAAGGGGGTGACACTCTAGATCCAAACTGTTACAGACCTATATCCATCCTGACCTGCCTTTCGAAAGTATTTGAAAGCCAAGTTAACAAACAGATCACCGACCATTTCGAATCCCACCGTACCTTCTCCGCTATGCAATCCGGTTTCCGAGCTGGTCATGGGTGCACCTCAGCCACGCTCAAGGTCCTAAACAATATTATAACCGAGATCGATAGTAGACAGTATTGTGCAGCCGTCTTCATCGACCTGGCCAAGGCTTTCGACTCTGTCAACCACCGCATTTTTATTGGCAGACTAAATAACCTTGGTTTCTCTAATGACTGCCTCACCTGGTTCACCAACTACTTCTCAGATAGAGTTCAATGTGTCAAATCGGAGGGCCGTCTCTATGGGGGTGCCACAGGGTTCAATTCTCGGGCCGACTCTATTCTCTGTGTATATCAATGATGTTGCTCTTGCTGCTGGTGAAGCTCGGATCCACCTCTATGCGGACGACACCATTTTGTATACATCTGGCCCTTCATTGGACACTGTGTTAACAAACCTCCAAACGAGCTTCAAAGCCATACAACACTCCTTCCGTAGCCTCCAACTGCTCTTAAACACTAGTAAAACTAAATGCATGCTCTTCAACCCAATGCTGCTTGCACCCGCCCACCCGACTAGAATCAATACTCTCGGCGGGTCTGACCTAGAGTATGTGGACAACTACAAATACCTAGGTGTCTGGTTAGACTGTAAACTCTCCTTCCAGACTCACATTAAGCATCTCCAATCAAAAGTTAGATCTAGAATCGGCTTCCTATTTCACAACAAAGCCTTCTTCACACATGCTGCCAAACATGCCCTCGTAAAACTGACTTTCCTACCGATACTTGACTTCGTCGATGTCATTTACAAAATAGCCTCCAACACTCTACTCAGCAAATTGGATGTAGTTTATCACAGTGCCATCCGTTTTGTCACCAAAGCCCCATATACTACCCACCATTGTGACCTGTATGCTCTTGTTGGCTGGCCCTCACTACATATTCGTCGCCAAACCCACTGGCTCCAGGTCATCTATAAATCACTGCTAGGCAAATCCCTGTCTTACCTTAGCTCACTGTTCACCATAGCAACACCCACCCGTAGTCTGCGCTCCAGCAGGTATATCTCACTGGTCATCCCCAAAGCCAACACCTCCTTTGGCCGCCATTCCTACCAGTTCTCTGGTGCCAATGACTGGAACGAACTGCAAAAATCTCTGAAGCTGGAGACTCTTGTCTCCCTCACTAACTTTAAGCGTCAGTCAGAGCAGCTTACCGATCACTGCACCTGTACACAGCCATTCTGAAATTAGCCCACCCAACTACCTCATCCCCATATTGTTATTTATTTTGCTAATTTGCACCCCAGTATCTCTATTTGCACATCATCTTTTGCACATCAATCATTCCAGTGTTAATACGAAATTGTAACTTTTTTGCACTATGGCCTATTTATTGCCTTACCTCCATAACTTACTACATTCGCACACACTGTATATATATTTTCTATTTGTATTTTTGACTTTGTTTTGTTTACCCTATATGTAACTCTATGTTGTTGTTTTTATCGCACTGCTTTGCTTTATCTTGGCCAGGTCGCGGTTGTAAATGAGAACTTGTACTCAACTGGCTTACCTGGTTAAATAAAGAAAAAAGTTAAAAAAAGAAAAAAATATTCTGGCAAAATCAATGCTTGGAGTTTGTCCGAATTTGTGGGTTTTTGTTTTTCCACCCGCTTCTTGAGGATTGACCACAAGTTTTCAATGGGATTAAGGTCTGGGGAGTTTCCTGGCCATGGACTCAAAATGTCGATGTTTTTTTCCCCAAGCCACTTAGTTATCACTTTTGCCTTATGGTAAGGCGCTCCATCATGCTGGAAAAGGCATTGTTCGTCACCAAACTGTTCTTGGATGGTTGGGAGAAGTAGCTCTCGGAGGATGTGTTGGTACCATTCTTTAATCATGGCTGTGTTCTTAGGCAAAATTGTGAGTGAGCCCACTCCCTTAGCTGAGGAGCAACCCCACACATGAATGGTCTCAGGATAATTTACTGTTGGCATGACACAGGACTGATGGTAGCGATCCCCTGTACCTTTTTGCAGAATATCAGTCTGTCCCTGATGTTTTTCCTGGAGAGAGTTAGCTTCCTTGCTGCCCTTCTTGACACCAGGCCATCCTCCAAAAGTCTTCGCCTCACTGTGCGTGCAGATCCACTCACACCTGCCTGCTGCCATTCCTGAGCAAGCTCTGCACTGGTGGTGCCCCGGTCCTGCAGCTGAATCAACTTTAGGAGATGGTCCTGGCGCTTGCTGGACTTTCTTTGGCGCCCTGACGCCTTCTTCACAACAATTGAACCTCTCTCCTTGAAGTTCTTGATGATCCGATAAATGGTTGATTTAGGTGCAATCTTACTAGCAGCAATATCCTTGCCTGTGAAGCCCTTTTTGTGCAAAGCAATGATGACGGCACGTGTTTCCTTGCAGGTAACCATGGTTAACAGAGGAAGAACAATGATTTCAAGCACAACCCTCCTTTTAAAGCTTCCAGTCTGTTATTCTAACTCAATCAGCATGACAGAGTGATCTCCAGCCTTGTCCTTGTCAACACTCTCACCTGTGTTATCGAGAGAATCACTGACATGATGTCAGCTGGTCCTTTTGTGGCAGGGCTGAAATGCAGTGGAAATGTTTTTTGGGGATTAAGTTCATTTTCATGGCAAAGAGGGACTTTGCAATTAATTGCAATTCATCTGATCACTCTTCATAACATTCTGGAGTATTTGCAAATTGCCATCATCAAAACTGAGGCAGCAGACTTTGTGAAAATTAGTATTTGTGTCATTCTCAAAACTTTTGACCACGACTGTAAGGCTGCATGATGCGACTCTATTGATGATTTGAAAAAAGTTGCTTGAAAGTTATGAGCTCTGCTTAGTTTTTTTGCACAGGCTGTACACACTTCATAAGTATATCATTCGCAATTTGATAAGCACTTGATAATGCCTTGAATTTCATGGTGGCATCCCCTTTTTGTGGCCGTAATTTCATTGTGGCCATCCTAAAAATATTCATGCCTTTTGCGGCCAGTGGCTGTTGTGCACTTGGCCCAGAGTGCTGCGTTGTGCCTTTCTTCCTGAGTGCTGCGCGCTCCGAAGCACCTCTCACTCACATGGCGCTCCATCACGTGATCAGGTCTTTCTCACAGGCTATAAGTGAAGACAGACACATCAGGGACGCAACTGTGCGCGTCCTTATCCAATTCCGAGGTGCATATTGAAGATATTGGAAGAACTGTCCACATGTACTTTTTGTCAGTCAACAAGATGAGTAGGACTAACAAAACAGCAAAAGCACTAGCCTATGTCAATCTACCATCCCCCATAGTACAAAAGTCGACCTATTATATTCTGTTCGATAAATAAATATTCCAAACATAAGGTGCATTCGGAAAGTATTCAGACCCCTTCCCTTTTTCCACTTTTGTTACGTTACAGCCTTATTCTAAACTGGATTAAATTAAATGTTTTCTCATTAATCTACACACAATACCCCATAATGACAAAGCGAAAACATGTTTTTAGTTTTTTTGCAAATGTATAAAAAGAAAAAAAAAACGATACCTTATTTACACGAGTATTCAGACCCGTTGCGATGAGACTCAAAATTGAGCTCAGGTGCATCCTGTTATCATTTATCACCCTTGAGATGTTTCTACATCTTGATTGGAGTTCACCTGTGGTAAATTCAATTGTTTGGACATGATTTGGAAAGGCACACCCTGTCATTTTTACATTTACATTTTAGTCATTTAGCAGACGCTCTTATCCAGAGCGACTTACAGTTAGTGAATACATCTTTTTTTTATACTGGCCCCCCGTGGGAATCAAACCCACAACCCTGGCGTTGCAAACGCCATGCTCTATCAACTGAGCTACATCCCTGCCGGCCATTCCCTCCCCTACCCTGGACCAATTGTGCGCCGCCCATGAGTCTCCCGGTCGCGGCCGGCTGCGACAGAGCCTGGATTCGAACCAGGATCTCTAGTGGCACAGTTAACACTGCGATGCAGTGCCTTAGACCACTGCGCCACTCAGGAGACACAAGGTCCCACAGTTGACAGTGCATGTCAGAGCAAAAACCAAGCCATGAGGTCGAAGGAATTGTCTGTAGAGCTCAGAGACAGGATTATGTCGAGGCAGAGATCTGGGGAAGGGTACCAAAACATTTTTGCAGCATTGAAGGTCCCCAAGAACACAGTGGCCTCCATCATCCTTAAATGGAAGAAGTTTGGAACCACCAAGACTCTTCCTAGAGCTGGCCGCCCGGCCAAACTGAGCAATCGGGGGAGAAGGGCCTTGGTCAGTGAGGTTACCAAGAACCCGATGCTCACTCTGACAGAGCTCTAGAGTTCCTCTGTGGAGATGGGAGAATCTTCCAGAAGGACAGCCATCTCTACAGCACTCCACCAATCAGGCCTTCATGGTAGTGGCCAGACGGAAGCCACTCCTCAGTAAAAGGCACATGACAGCCCTCTTGGAGTTTGCGCAAAAGGCACCTAAAGGACTCTGACCATGACATACAATATTCTCTGGTCTGATGAGACCAAGATTGAACCCTTTGGCCTGAATGCCAAGCGACACGTCTGGAGGAAACTAGGCACCATCCCTACGGTGAAGTATGGTGGTGGCAGCTTCATGCTGTGGGGATGTTTTTCAGAGGCAGGGACTGGGAGACTAGTCAGGATCAAGGGAAAGATGAACGAAGCAAAGTACAGCAAGATCCTTGATGAAAACCTGCTCCAGAGCGCTCAGGACCTCAGACTAGGACAAAGGTTCACCTTCCAACAGGACAACGACCCTAAGCACACAGCCAAGACAATGCAGGAGTGTCTTCGGGACAAGTCTCTGAATGTCCTTGAGTGGCCCAGCCAGAGCCGAACTTGAACCCGATCGAACATCTCTGAGAGACCTGAAAATAGCTGTGCAGCAACGCTCCCCATCCAACCTGACAGAGCTTGAGAGGATCTGCAGAGAAGAATGGGAGAAACTCCCCATATACAGTTGTGCCAAGCTTGTAGCGTCATACCCAAGAAGACTTGAGGCTGTAATCGCTGCCAAAGGTGCTTCATCAAAATACTGAGTAAAGGGTCTGAATACTTATTTAAATGTGGTATTTAAGTTGTTTATTTTTTATAAATTACCAAAAACCTGTTTTTGCTTTGTCATTATGGGGTATTGTGTGTGAATTAACGAGGGTAAATTGTTTTTTTTAATCCATTTTAAAATAATGCTGTAACGTAACAAAATGTGGAAAAAGTCTGAATACTTTCTGAAATGCACTGTAGTCTGGGAGAGTTGTGGGATGTGATAGATCCCAAATTAATACAACCACTAGCATCAAAAAACATTTTTTACGCAATGTAGCTGATACAACAGATCAGAACATTTAGCTTAAAATGTAGATAAACTATTAGGCTATTTCTTCACATTATAAGCACAGCAATGCGCACATGGTACTAGGCTATAAGCGCAACTGTTCCATTAGCGTGAAAACCATTATCAAAAGTGACCGCAAATGCAATTATGCATGTAATGCTTTTATTATAAAGGTGCATTCTTATGGTGAAAATTATCTTCCCCAATCTTGAAACTCACGCGCTGCTTATGTATGTCAGTTAGGCACTACACCCCTTGTAAAGCGGATTAGTGTGCCTAATTTTAAGAAGATATTTGGCCACTTTAGTTGTGATTATAAACCTTATCAAAACGTATAGGCCTATGGGCTAGGCTACATGAGGTGTGCGACTATGATTCGAAAAAGTCGCAAAAAAAAGCCATTGTTTCTTATGCTGGGCATCATTCACAAGTGATAATATATAATTCACAAGTGAAAGGCTAATATTGATTTAATCTTGTCTTTACATATACTAAATAATATATGTGTGAAATTTGTTTTGATTCAGAATGGACCATTATCTTGCACCTGTCTCAACATGGGCAGCGGGAAAAAATAAATGTAATCTATGCACTTAAATAGCGAATGGAGGACGCTTTTCCCGTTGTTCATTTTCATGCCAACCAGGTAGGGTATACTCCTGTTGTAAAGATAAGCAATGTGCTTAATATTAGGAAAGTTAAATATAAATATATTAGGCCTAGCCTACAGAAAGCTGATGGGATCCTAACTATTTTTAGTAGAGGCCATCACTCTGTTTTCTCGGCAAATGCATAGCCTATAGAAATGTTGAGCATCATGAGCTCATGGGCTCTCATTAAGTGTTTGATTAGATTTTCAATTACATGTGCATTGATGTCAGAGTGATTATAGGGACAATAGAGTGCTGAGTACCAGGCAGTTAGCAAGTTTGGTAGGCTACTAATGACCATCAGCAGCATCAGAGCTTGGAGAAGCCTAATTACCATGACTAAACGGTCACATGGAATTTGACTGCCTTCATGACTCGTGACCGCCGGTGACCGCAACAGCCCTAGCTGTTACTACATAGTTAAAATTAGAGGCTAAGTTATTCTACTCTTACTGTAACCAACTTGACCAAATATGCGAAACTGTTACCAAAATGATCACACATTAATAAAGGTAGTTGTGGCTTCAGCCGGTAGCTTAGTGGGTAAGAGCGTTGTGCCAGTAACCGAAAGGTCGCTGGTTCTAATCCCCGAGCCAACTAGGTGAAAAATCTGTCGATGTGCCCTTGAGCAAGGCACTTAACCCTAATTGCTCCTGTAAGTCGCTCTGGATAAGAGCGTCTGCTAAATGACTAAAAAAAAAAAAAAAAAAAAAAAAACAGCACTAAAACTTGAGCAGTGATGTTAATTTCTCCACCCTTGTCTCTGCTTGTTCCAGGTTGAAGGACATCGCACCCTGACACCCTGCAGATGTAAAGAACTTGTTGTGAACCTCCCAGCTACCAGGATAATCACCATATCCCAGGATATTATTCAGAAGTGTGCAACATCACAATGCTAAATAGAAATAAATTCACCCATGTTATTCTTTATTAAGCAGATCTGTTAGGACATTGTAACTTACATGATTTCTGTCCCAGGGGATTGCACTGTGTGCAAGTCTTGAATTTAGACCAGAATTGTTGCATAAGGTCTTAGTGAAGGGCTGGAACAAAAACCTGTAAACTCCTGTCCTGTGTATAACAATATACAGTGGGGAAAAAAAGTATTTAGTCAGCCACCAATTGTGCAAGTTCTCCCACTTAAAAAGATGAGAGAGGCCTGTAATTTTCATCATAGGTACACGTCAACTATGACAGACAAAATGAGAAAAACATTTCCAGAAAATCACATTGTAGGATTTGTAATGAATTTATTTGCAAATTAAGGTGGAAAATAAGTATTTGGTCAATAACAAAAGTTTCTCAATACTTTGTTATATACCCTTTGTTGGCAATTACACAGGTCAAACGTTTTCTGTAAGTCTTCACAAGGTTTTCACACACTGGTGCTGGTATTTTGGCCCATTCCTCCATGCAGATCTCCTCTAGAGCAGTGATGTTTTGGGGCTGTCGCTGGGCAACACGGACTTTCAACTCCCTCCAAAGATTTTCTATGGGGTTGAGATCTGGAGACTGGCTAGGCCACTCCAGGACCTTGAAATGCTTCTTACGAAGCCACTCCTTTGTTGCCCGGGCGGTGTGTTTGGGATCATTGTCATGCTGAAAGACCCAGCCACGTTTAATCTTCAATGCCCTTGCTGATGGAAGGAGGTTTTCACTCAAAATATCACGATACATGGCCCCATTCATTCTTTCCTTTACACGGATCAGTCGTCCTGGTCCCTTTGCAGAAAAACAGCCCCAAAGCATGATGTTTCCACCCCCATGCTTCACAGTAGGTATGGTGTTCTTTGGATGCAACTCAGCATTCTTTGTCCTCCAAACACGACGAGTTGAGTTTTTACCAAAAAGTTCTATTTTGGTTTCATATGACCATATGACATTCTCCCAATCCTCTTCTGGATCATCCAAATGCACTCTAGCAAACTTCCGACTGGCCTGGACATGTACTGGCTTAAGCAGGGGGACACGTCTTGCACTGCAGGATTTGAGTCCCTGGCGGCGTAGTGTGTTACTGATGGTAGGCTTTGTTACTTTGGTCCCAGCTCTCTGCAGGTCATTCACTAGGTCCCCCCATGTGGTTCTGGTATTTTTGCTCACCGTTCTTGTGATCATTTTGACCCCACAGGGTGAGATCTTGCGTGGAGCCCCAGATCGAGGGAGATTATCAGTGGTCTTGTATGTCTTCCATTTCCTAATAATTGCTCCCACAGTTGATTTCTTCAAACCAAGCTGCTTACCTATTGCAGATGCAGTCTTCCCAGCCTGGTGCAGGTCTACAATTTTGTTTCTGGTGTCCTTTGACAGCTCTTTGGTCTTGGCCATAGTGGAGTTTGGAGTGTGACTGTTTGAGGTTGTGGACAGGTGTCTTTTATACTGATAACAAGTTCAAACAGGTGCCATTAATACAGGTAACGAGTGGAGGACAGAGGAGCCTCTTAAAGAAGAAGTTACCAATCTGTGAGAGCCAGAAATCTTGCTTGTTTGTAGGTGACCAAATACTTATTTTCCACCATAATTTGCAAATAAATTAATAAAAAATCCTACAATGTGATTTTCTGGATTTTTTTTCCTCAATTTGTCTGTCATAGTTGACGTGTACCTATGATGAAAATTACAGGCCTCTCTCATCTTTTTAAGTGGGAGAACTTGCACAATTGGTGGCTGACTAAATACTTTTTTTCCCCACTGTATGTGGCTGTCATGACTAAATTTGCCCGCATGTACTGAACAAGCTTATGAATGTTGGAGGTTAATATCTTTGAGATGTCCCTCACTTGGGAATTACTTATTTGGTACAAGGTACTGTGTTTTGAGGATTCGTGCACAGATACAGGAAAACCAATAAAAAATGTTAACATTTATGCCAAATTACAAGTGTATCTGGTTTTTAGGTTTGGTCATCTGGTGACTGCAGTTCATCTGTCTAATCCCCTGCAAGGAGAGAGAAGGGCATCAATAATATTACAATGCTGTTCTCATTTCATTTAATATATTTTCCTGTTTGATATGCATTTATATAATTATATTGGACATCTTATCTTTTATCACATGCCAGTATTTGTTTTGTATCAAATGCATTTAACTTACATAAGGATGAAACAACCTAGGCCTTCTAATGTATATAGATTGCATCATATCACCTTTCAAAATTAATTATCAATAAATAAAAACCATGTTCACCTCAAGCTGAACCTCGGCAAGACGGAGCTGCTCTTCCTCCCGGGGAAGGACTGCCCGTTCCATGATCTCGCCATCACAGTTGACAACTCCGTTGTGTCCTCCTCCCAGAGTGCAAAGAGCCTTGGCATGACCCTGGACAACACCCTGTCGTTCTCTGCTAACATCAAGGCAGTGACCCGATACTGTAGGTTCATGCTCTACAACATTCGCAGAGTACGACCCTGCCTTACACAGGAAGCGGCACAGGTCCTAATCCAGGCACTTGTCATCTCCCGTCTGGATTACTGCAACTCGCTGTTGGCTGGGCTCCCTGCCTGTGCCATTAAACCCCTACAACTCATCCAGAACGCCGCAGCCCGTCTGGTCTTCAACCTTCCCAAGTTCTCTCACGTCACCCCGCTCCTCCGCACACTACACTGGCTTCCAGTTGAAGCTCGCATCTGCTACAAGACCATGGTGCTTGCCTACGGAGCTGTGAGGGGAATGGCACCTCCGTACTTTCAGGCTCTGATCAGTCCCTACACCCAAACGAGGGCATTGCGTTTATCCACCTCTGGCCTGCTGGCTCCCCCACCTCTATGGAAGCACAGTTCCCGCTCAGCCCAGTCAAAACTGTTCGCTGCTCTGGCACCCCAATGGTGGAACAAGCTCCCTCACGACGCCAGGACAGCGGAGTCACTCTCCACCTTCCGGAGACACTTGAAACCCCACCTCTTTAAGGAATACCTGGGATAGGATAAAGTAATCCTTCTTTCCCCCCTTACCCCACCCCACCCCCCCCAAAAAATAAAAAAAAAAAAAAAATAAAAAAATAACAATTGTAAAGTGGTTGTCCCACTGGCTATCATAAGGTGAATGTGAATGCATCAATTTGTAAGTCGCTCTGGATAAGAGTGTCTGCTAAATGACGAAAATGTAAAATGTAATGTTGTCTTGAACATCTGTGTCATTTAATAATATGCATAGTTGTATGAATTAATCACAATGCGAGCCTACTCATTAGAAAAAAAAACTGCATCTCTAATGCAATATTCACTTCACAGTGAAACACCACTATTCTGGCGATTAATCATTCTTAAACAGTCAGTAAAATAACTATTGCACTCGTAGCCTCTATGATATCATGCATGAAAGCTTACCTGTCATGTCCACAACGATGGAGCAGCAGACCAAGCAATATGCAAGAGGACCCTAATACCGTAGGATAATTATTCTGGTTGGTGTCAACTTCATTAACAGGTACTGAGGAGATCGGTTCTATTACTTCTTTACTTGTTGTTATTCGTGTCAAATATTTCAATTTTGGGATAGTTGTTCACCGAATTGCTAGCTAGTTGCTCATGCTGCTACAGTGGCTACAATGCAAACAAATGTCTTGCGCTCGGTGGAATTGTGATTCTGCCTTCGAATCCTGTCCCAAATGGCAGTAACCTACTGGAAAAGTGCTACCTACTAGTTTATCTAGGTAGTTATTGTAGGTAAGTATTGTATTCGGCTGAGCCCGATGAAGCACGAGGCTAGCTAACCCACTACCTGGACCAATAAAGCTAGCTAGCTAGCGGGTAGCTACTGGTAACTATTAGCAACTGTGGATAGTTGTTTCCAATATTATTTCACGCTTAAGAGTACCTGTAATTATGCCAGATAGCTACCTACCATTCAGCTGTTTTTCTAACCTCATTATCTGAAGCGTTAACGTTAGGTAGTTAGTAGCTACTGTACTCGAAATGTAGCTAGCTTGTTGCTACCTGGATAGCTAACTAAACAATAGCTGGAACGACCTAGCTGTAATATTTGGAGACGCTTTCTCTCCGTTGGGACAGATGAGAACTGGCTGAATCGATTCAGTGGCTAGCTTTCACACTTAACTGGTTAACAGTAGCTACTAAGGGTAAGATAAAACCTACAATTATTTTTGTTTTGTTTTTACATACTGGTAACCAGAGTCGTGTGTTTCTCTCTGTGTTTCGTGCCGTGGGAGGAGGGGTTGGTTCGTTGGCAGAGAGCAATGGCTAGCTAGTACGCTAATCTATTCTAGCTAACTAACTGGCTGAATAAATAAGTTGACGAAGTACTCACTCAAACTGTCAAAACTAACCCAAAACTTTTCACAACGTTAGACACGGACACAAAGGATCTGTTTGGCGTGTTAACACACTGGTGGTTTGTTGTAACCGTGTTATTGGAGGCTGGCATGCTAGTTGGCTATGGCATCATAGGATTCAGTGCCCTGGACGGTTTTCACGGAAGAATACTGTACCAAGTTAGCTAGCTGAAAAAAACTAAGTTAGTCTATTCCTAGAAAACATTGAACCACTGTAGTTTACAACAATTATAATTTCTAAAGTGGAAGTTGGGAGAGTTATATTTGAGTGTTTCAGTGAAACGTAAGTAAGGAAGGCCCCGCTCTCTCGCTTTCCCAGATGTTTAGTTCAGTTCATTCCGATCTCCTTTGCATTATTGTAGCATTTTTCTGTAGCCTGTCAACTATGTGTGTCTATCCCTGTTCTCTCCTCTCTGCACAGGCCATACAAACGCTTCACACCGCGTGGCTGCTGCAACTCTAATCTGGTGGTCCCTGCGCACACGACCAACGTGGAGTTCCAGGTCTCCGGCAGTCTCTGGAACTGCCGTTCTGCGGCCAACAAGGCAGAGTTCATCTCAGCCTATGCTACCCTCCAGTCCCTCGACTTCTTAGCGCTGACGGAAACCTGGATTACCACAGAAAACACTGCTACTCCTAGTGCTCTTTCCTCGACTGACCATGTGTTCTCGCATACCCCGAGAGCATCTTGTCAGCGCGGAGGTGGCACAGGAATCCTCATCTCTCCCAAGTGGACATTCTCTCTTTTTCGCCTGACCCATCTGTCTATCTCCTCATTTGAATTCCATGCTGTCACAGTCACTAGCCCATTCAAGCTTAACATCCTTTTATCGCCCTCCAGGTTCCCTTGGACAGTTCATCAATGAGCTTGACGCCTTGATAAGTTCCTTTCTTGAGGATGGCTCACCCCTCACAGTTCTGGGTGACTTTAACCTCCCTACGTCTGCCTTTGACTCATTTCTCTCTGCCTCCTTCTTTCCACTCCTTTCCTCTTTTGACCTCACCCTCTCACCGCCCCCCCCCCCCTACTCACAAGGCAGGCAATACGCTTGACCTCATCTTTACTAGATGCTGTTCTTCTACTATTCTCACTGCAACTCCCCTTCAAGTCTCCGACCACTACTTTGTATCCTTTTCTCTTTCGCTCTCCTCCAACACTACTCACTCTGCCCCTACTCAGATGGTAATGTGCTGTCGCAACCTTCGCTCTCTCTCTCCCGCTTCTCTCTCCTCTTCCATCCTATCATCTCTTCCCTCTGCTAAATCCTTCTCCCTCCGATCTCCTGATTCTGCCTCCTCAACCCTCCTCTCCTCCCTTTCTGCATCTTTTGACTCTCTATGTCCCCTATCCTCCCGGCCGGCTCGGTCCTCCCCTCCTGCTCCGTGGCTTGACGACTCATTGCGAGCTCACAGAATAGTGCTCCGGGCATCCGAGCGGAAATGGAGGAAAACTAGACTCCCTGCAGACCTGTCATCTTTTCACTCACTCCTCTCTACATTCTCTTCCTCTGTTTCTGCTGCTAAAGCCAATTTCTACCACTCTAAATTTCAAGCCTCTGCCTCTAACCCTAGGAAGCTCTTTGCCACCTTCTCCTCCCTGCTGAATCCTCCTCCTCCTCCCCCTCCCTCCTCCCTCTCTGTGGATGACTTTGTCAACCATTTTGAAAAGAAGGTTGACGACATCCGATTGGTCTGGTGTTCAACCTTCCCAAGTTCTCTCATGTCACCCTGCTCCTCCGCAACACTCCACTGGCTTCCAGTTGAGGCTTGCATCTACTACAAGACCATGGTGATTGCCTACGGAGCTGTGAGGGGAACGGCACCTCCATACCTTCAGGCTCTGATCAGACCATACACCCAAACGAGGGCACTACGTTCATCCATCTCTGGCCTGCTAGCTCCCCTACTTCTACGGAAGCACAGTTCCCGCTCAGCCCAGTCAAAGCTATTCGCTGCTCTGGCACCCCAATGGTGGAACAAGCTCCCCCACGACGCCAGGACAGCAGAGTCACTGACCACCTTCCGGACACACATGAAACCCTACCTCTTTAAGGAATACCTGGAATAGTATAAAGTAATCCTTCTTCCCCCACCCCCCATAAAAAAAATTATAATAATACAAAAAAAGGTGGTTGTCCCACTGGCTATCATAAGTTGAATGCACCAATTTGTAAGTCTCTCTGGATAAGAGCATCTGCTAAATGATGTAAATGTAAATGTAAAATGTAGGTAGGCTGCAGCCTCTGGATCGGTTAAATAATAACAGTATGCTACATCAACATTAGTTTCCATTCATACAAAGTGTCAAAACAACTGCCCATCACTGGGCGCAAACTTGTGATGCTTTGAGCCGAAGCGTGCTGCTCAGACCACTGCGCTACGACAGTTCACAATGCTTTGGCAAGCCGTGAGAATACTTGATGATACTTGATGGCATGAGGTCAGTTGGTTTGCAGAGCCTTCCCCAAACCATAGCCCCCTAGGTACGGTACTACGTTGTATAGCAGCCTACAAACACAACTTCCAGCTGCCCCCATTTTAAATATTTAATCAAATTCTCCTGCTGCAGGATAATTTTCCCCCTGCGACGAAATGGGTCATATTAAGATCCAACATCTGTATTACAGCTGGGCATTTATGTCTTTAAAAAATGTCAGGTTATTATTTGATCAATTGACGTTTAGGCATCTATGGATGTTTTAACACTTGGTCAATTTCAGCCAATTGTTGTGAACTCAGTGCAGTTCGCTGAAATGTTTGTGCAGTGTGAACACTCTAAAGGAACTCGGACTCCTCAAAAGAGCCCCTGAAGCGAACCGAACTGAGACCATTTCCACGTGGTCTGAGTTCGGTTCGCTTGAAGTCTCTGGCCTGGTTCCCTTTTTTAGTGCAATGTGAACACAAAGCTCTCCAGGTTAGCTTGTCGTTATTCCCGCAACACGCACTAGCCTACTGCAACACAGTTTCCCTGCCATAACCCCTCAAATTGGTGCCACAAGTGAAAGATGATGTGCAGGTTTGCAGAAAAAAATGTGTGCCGTTTTTGGATATTAATTAGTCAAGGATGCACAGAAATTCTAAAATAAGTGTGGAGTTTTGTACTGACACGATGTTCAGATTATTCGTTTGAAATATGTAATCTATATGCTACAAAAGAGCTTCATATGCTATTAATTTGATTGTGGAGTTTGAATAATGTGAGAACTACAACATATTTGGTGATGACCACAACATAGGGTACAAAATCAATGCTAGCTCTTAAAGGGGCAGTAGCCTACACAGTGTACAACTTTCAATTACAGCATTATTTATTCTGCAATTATTATTCTGCTATTTATCCTGTTACCAATAATGTTTACATGTAAATGTTATCTTTTGATTATAATTATTTTCTTATTTTTTTAACTAAAGGTAATCTTATAGCTTACAAGATGTACATTTCTGATGAAATGGCTTGTAATTACCCAGATTGCATTGAGTGAATGTTGAAAAAAGATTTTGGTTCCTCTGTAAACATAGCAATGTGAAGGCAAAGAGGACTCAGACCACAAAAAAGTTGAAGTGAACTGGCAAGGGCAGTGTCATTTAAAGTTCCCTCTCTCCTTTTGGGAGGAAAAATATGGTAAAAAGCAAGCATAGCATATAACTAATCGATTGGATAGCATGGTGAGCGAATTAAGTTATTTACAAGGACATAAAGAGGGGATGTGAGGAAAGTATCTTGCCCCTGTTGTTAGAATAGGGGGCCGTTATTACAGACTCATTGCACGGCGTGGCCCCCAAACAATAAAGGACATAGTAATTGGCTCAATGTGCTTCACTCCAAGATTATTAGTGACAACCCTGGATTGATTAATTTGCATATATTCACTGGTAATGGACATGCTGAGAGACTGTAGCACACTCATACTGTATGTGTTGGCTGAACAGCTTATAGGAAGGGCTGCTGTAAGGGTTCTCATTCAATCTTGTCCTTGAATGTCTGTGACTACGTATCCATATTAGGACAGCCTCAGTCACTGGCTGTCCCAATATGGACACCGTATGACATTTCAGTGACAGTTATAAGCATTGGATGTAGACCAGGGGTGGGCAAACCTTTTGGCTCAAGGGCCACATTGAGTTTTTGAAACCAACTGAAGGGCCACATACTATATGCATGACAAAACATGTGAAGCCTTTATTCATTTTCACATTGACACACAACTACTAGTGTACTGTAGGTGTACATATGCTTGGAGAACAATTCTACCGTTGTACCATCTCTACCCTTTTTTTTTGTGAACAGATTTTTCACAAAATTGATATAATTTATAACATCACAGACACAGTCAAACACACACAGATCCTTCATCTGTACCCTTGTAAAGTACAATCAAACTTAGTCACAATATGCAAACTTAAAAATAGATATATATTATATGACTGGAGACTATTCTAAAGTTTAAGTGAAACATATGGTAAGAGCATCCGTTATTTGGAATGGTCTGTTTTTGAAAGCATATTAAGGAACAATTCTCATCTCCACTGTGAGCCATATTTACAGTTATCCAATCACCTCAGCCCAAATCTGACTGATTAGTTATTACCTGTATCCAAGTGCATTGCTGGATAATTCTCATTGCATAACCATCACCATGAAAAAGCATAATCCTTGCCTACCCCAGTCACGGTTATTCAAGTCTTAATGTGAACAATGGGTCTGGTCACCTCTCTTGGCAAGGGCATCAAAGTCTGGTGACATCTTTGATTTAGAGATTCTCAGAACAGCTGACAAGTGGTCATTTGTTAAATTTGACCTGTGATGGGATTTGTTGTAATTCATGACTGAGAACATTTGTTCACACACATATGTGGACCCGAATAAAACAAGCATCCTTTCGGCGTGCTTTTTAATGTTTGGAAACATTGTTTCATTCAGTGAGCCATAGAACTGGTCTATTGTTGCTGTTTTGTACTTCTCCTTCAAAGCACTATCACATTGGATGTCGATGAGCTCCAATTGTGTGTCTGGTGGTGCTTTCTCACTGTCGAAAGACAGGGGGCATGATACAAGCTCCAGCTCAGTCTCAATCTTGGTGAATTCTGAGAAGCAGTGGGAAAACTCAGCATGCAGGTCGATGAAAGTGCCACTGTATGTCTCAGTGCGGCACTGCGATGTGGGCGCGTTCAGTGCGGACAGTGTCGGAAAATGAGCGAGAGACCGGCTGCTCATTTGTCTGGAGAACAACAGAATTTTGGCCTTGAATGCTTTCACGTTGGAATACAGTTCATGTACAAAAACACAATTTCTCTGCAGTTTCACATTTATATCATTCAGATGCCCCAATATGTCCACACCGAAAGCAAAGTCGCCCAGCCAGTCTGTGTCGTTCAACTCGGAGAAGTCGTCAGCTTTACCAACCGTATCAAGGAACATAGCCTACCTATTTCCCCTCTCAGTTCCCACACACGGCGAAATACTTTTCCCAGGCTTAGCCAGCGCACATTTGAATGGTACAACAAGTCCTGGTGCTCTGCCTCTGTGTCATTGAGCAGCTGAATGAACTGACGATGGTTAAGCCCCCTTGCCCGTATAAAGTTGACAAGTTTTACAACCACTTTAACACACTTTTACACAGGGCTTCCTGATTAATAATACAGTGAAGAAATATCAATTCCTCTGAGTTAGGGCTTTCTTCTTTTACTTTGTCTTGTAATCTTTTAAGTAGGCCAATGTCTTTACCGGTTAGATTTGGTGATCCATCTGTTGTGACATTTGTCAGTTTGCTCCACGGTAGATTCATTTTTTCCAAGCAGGCAGACACCCTGTCATATAAGTCAGAGCCACTGGTTGTTCCCATCATTGATTCCATCACAAGAAGTTCCTCTGTTATTTCAAAGTTCTCATTTATTCCTCTAACTCACGACATTCGGAGTCCACTTTTCTCATTTTCGCAGCACTCATTTTTCACTCAAAAGTCATCATGCAATGAAGTGGCTATGATGACTGAGTGCATTCTGACTGTAGGCCCAAATACAGAGCGCGCTGCCAGGCTACGGCGCCATCTATTGGAGGTTGTTTTTATATCATGGAATGAGTAATTTTAGGCCAAAAATCATAACTCAAATATAATGTAGACTATGATTTGCGATAGGGTTGTGGAGCCAAGGTCTCAAGTCTGTTCTCATTTTTATATATGAACAATGGTTCTATTGTATATGTGTATTTCCATTCATAATAGTGAATGGATTTAATTTGTACTCTCTCAGTTCTCACAGCAGTCAGCCAATAGTTTTTACTAGGGTTATACAGGCAGAAAGAGGAGGAACAGGGAGAGAGAAAAAAAAGAGAAAGAGGAGTATTTCGCCTGGGACCACAACTTTAATGTAATCTCCCAATTCATTAGGCCTTAATCTGCGCACTGCCATCCCTGCACCAGCCCCACACTTGTGCATGCACCTCACACTCAACACTGAAGACTTCCCCCATGCACCCGCTTAAAGGAACTGAAAATCACTACCTCCTTGCCAGCTAAAGAATGTTACTGAATACAGAACCCAAAAAAAGAGATAGAAGGAGAGAGAAAAAAACTCACAGAGAATAATGTATTAGGGCCATTCTTCAGTTATGTCGTGTACTTCCCTAGCACAATGTCAGAACAAAAGATGATGAATAGATTGAATAAAAACCTAACCGGGCTCTGGCTCACATCTCTTCTTTGATTTGCACACACACCGCTGCCGCTTTCTCAGCTTGTTTTGAACTGTTGCGTGCAGTGGCTGTGTGTGTGTGTGTCAGTGTGTGTGTGTTGATTCCACTCTGTGCTGTGGATAATTATATTTCTGATGGCAGGGGACCACCTCAAATCTCGCACCACACTCTGCTGTGAGGAGGCCGATGGCCACTGATAGAGTGGGCCAGATGAGAACCAGGGAGAAAGTAAGGAGATCCAAGAGAGGGAGGAAAAGAGAGATAGATGGACCAGCAGTAGGGGTAGAAAGGGAGGGGGTAGACACGTGGGAGGAAGGGAGAAAGCGAGAGAGATACAAATCCAGTAAGGATAAAAGAGAATATCGTGATGAAAAGCAAGGCTTTGATTACCCAGGCACAAAGTGAAGATGCATTTAAATGTGTTCCATGCACTCCTTTGCATTATGCCCCCCATTTACACCCCATTCCCTTCTCTTCTCTCTTCTACCTCTCCTCCTCTCTTCCCTTCTGTGTTCCTAAATCAATCTGAACTGTAATGGCAGAATATAGCTCTCTCTAACCTCCCCCTGCTGCATGGATACTCACTGGTAAGGGCTATGTTGAAGCTCAGTTTCCGGGGTGGTGATGCCCAGTTGCTATAGCGATGCCCAGCTGCTGATCCCCGATGCCCTTGCCAAGGCACACAGTCGCCTGGCACAGAACGGACATGGCTGTAGTGTTCCAAAGGATGCGTCCCCAATAGAGCTGAATATCTGAGGATACTGAGGGTTTGTAAGCAGGGGTATCCATTGAGCCTGGCTAATCATGCTTGGCTTGAACCACTGAAGGTTACTTGGGGGCTCCAATGGCTGCAAAGGCCAAGCTATTTAGTCAGGCTTACGATCCTCCCTTTAGAGCCCATGCTTGAGATACCCACTGATTGTGTCAATAAATTGCAAGTGTTGCACCCGGCATAATGCTCTTGAAATACAGTATGATATTTTCTGCTCTATGCTTGCAGCTGTGTTTTTGATAGTCCAGGATAGAGGACGCTGATGCTTGATTTAGGAATCGATAGTCCTGTTGTGTGCACCGGATGGCAATTTTTCGTAGCGCTTTCTTTTATGAAATCACAAGGTATTTACTTAGAAAGTACATGGGTAAAATGATAACAATGTAATAACCTTTCTTTGGGATTCATAATACAAGCAAAACTGCATGAGCATGATATGGTACTGGTAAGTTACCAATTGTGTTGAATTCTGTGAAGTAAGAAGCAGAAAGTACGCATTCGTTAGCACAACACTTCCTGGCAAATGCCAGTGGGAACAGTACTTTAGTTTAAAGCCAAATATACACTGAACAAAAATAGAAACACAACATGTAAAGTGTTGGTTCAATGTTTCATGAGCTGAAATAAAAGATCCCAGAAATGTTCCATATTTCTACAAAAGCTTATTTCTCTAAAATGTTGTGCACAAATTTGTTTACATCCCTGTTAGTGAGCATTTCTCCTTTGCCAAGATAATCCATCCACCTGACAGGTATGGCATATCAAGAAGCTGATTAAACAGCATGATCATTACACAGGTGCACCTAGTGCTGGGGACAATAAAAGGCCACTCTAAAATGTGAAGTTTTGTCACACAACACAATACCACAGATGTCTCAAGTTTTGAGGCATCCTTTACGCGCAGCGGCTACCAGAGGGGATGAAGGACGAACTCTCCTCCTGAGCGACTGGACGGCCTCGTCGACCTCTCAGTGCGGGTAGATAATCGGCGTCGTGAGAGGGCGCACGAGAGAGAGATGACGCAAGGCGCGCTTGTCCAGGATGGAGAAGCAGAGACGTCTGTGCCAGGGACGTTGCCTGTACAGCGGCTAGCCAGGTTATCACTACGACTCATGCCCGGAGAAGCTGGAAAACGGGAGGGCTCGCGAATATCGGGATGGGTGCTAGCGAGCCGGAACCGAAACCCCAACCCCAGAGACTCCCAGACTTTTCTCCCCATCAGGGTTCAGTGGGCCCGATCTGCGCGTCGGGCGCATGCACTGGTGAATTCGGGGGCCTCGGGAAACCTGATGGACGCGGGGCTGGCCCAAGGGTGGAGCGTTCCGTTACTCTCCCTCTCCGAGCCGGTTCCGGTCATGGGCCAAGACGGCCGGCCGTTGTGGTCGGGCTTCATCACCGCGCACACTGTCCCCGTGAGTGTCCGGGTGGCAGGGGGGCTATGGGAGGATATCCAGTTTTTCATTGTGGACTCTCCAGTGTCCCCTCGTCCTCCGGCACCCCTGGCTGGTCACCCACAAACCCCGGATAGACTGGTCCATGGCACGGCTCATCCTGGAGGGAGGCCCCGCCTCCATCCTGTTCCGGACTCCACCGACCACTCATCAGCCCAAACCACTGTCCCAGACCACCTACCAGTCCTAACCTCTTCCTGCTGGGCGCCATGCCCACACGAGGGCGATTGTTTTCCTTGTCCCGTCCGGAGACGCTGGCCATGAGGGAGTATATCGACGAGGCAGTCGTTGAGGGTCACAGCCGTCCCTCTACCTAACCCACGGGCGCGGGCTTCTTCTATGTGGGGAAAAAGGACGGTGGGCAGAAGCCATGCATGTTAAGAACCGCTACCCACTCCCCCTGAAGACGACAGCATTCGAGTCGTTGCAGGGAGCCCGGGACTTCACCAAGCTTGACTTGTGAAATGCCTACAACCTGGCGAGGATTCGAGAGGGGGATGAGTGGAAGGCGGCTTTTAACACACCCAGTGGGCATTACGAGTACCAAGTCATGCCGTTCGGTCTAGCCAACGCGCCTGTGGTGTTCCAGGCGTTGGTCAATGACGTGTTCCGGGACCTCCTCGACTACAGAGTCTTCGTGTATTTGGATGACATCCTAATATTTTCAAAGGACATGAGTGAACACCAGCAGTATGTTCGGCAGGTCCTCCAACGCCTTCTCCATCACCAGCTCTACATCAAGGTGGAGAAGTGCGTGTTCCACACAGAGACAGTCTCCTTCCTGGGGTTCAACGTCACCCAGGGGGACCTACAGATGGACCCAGCCGAGGTCAGCGCGGTACTGGATTGGCCCCAGCCATCATCCCTAAAGCAACTACAACGGTTTTTAGGGTTCGCACATTTTTATAACCGATTTATTCGCAATTTTAGCTCCCTAGCCGCTCCCCTGACAGCCCTCACCCAGACGAGCGTGCGCTCCTTCGCCTGGACCCCAGAAGCAGGGAACTCATTTGATGTGGTTAAGTGGCGCTTTACATCGGCCCCGGTCGTAGGGCATCCTGATCCGTCCCTAACGTTCATTGTGGAGGTGGATGCTTCATACGTTGCGGTGGGAGCAATCCTGTCCAAGCGGTTCCTCACGGATGGTAAGACTCACCCCTGCGCGTTTGTCTCCCGTCGGCAGTTCGACCCCATGTACCTGGTGGAGAGGGACTACCCCATTGTCCCCAACGCCCTGATTGCTGCCCCAGTTTCGTGGGGAATCGATAGGCTGGTCAAAGCAGCGCTACTGCGGGTGCCCGATCCGGGCGGCGGTCCATCGGGGAGGATGTACATACCTAAGGCTGCGCGCTTGCGACTGCTTCAGTGTCCGACCTCACCAGCCATCCGGGGGGCACCAGGACGTTGGAGTTCCTGCATAGGTGGTTCTGGTGGCCATCAGCTGTGGGGGATACGCGTGCCTACGTGGCTGCTTGCCCAGTGTGAGTGCGCACGAAGAGCTCACATCAGCCCGCGGCAGGGCTGCTTCGACCCTTGCCTATCCCCAAGCGCCCCTGGTGCCACATCTCGCTGGATTTCATTTCCGCCCTACCCCCTCTGATGGATACACAGTCATACTGGTCGCTGTGGACCAGTTTTCGAAGGCTGCCAAACTTCATTCCCCTTTTCAAACTCCCGTCGGCCTGGGAGACGGCTAAGTTGGTGGTGCAGCACGTTTTCCGGGTCCACGGC
Organism: Coregonus clupeaformis; assembly: GCF_020615455.1. NCBI lineage: Eukaryota > Metazoa > Chordata > Actinopteri > Salmoniformes > Salmonidae > Coregonus > Coregonus clupeaformis. Next base: position 39,879,410 of record NC_059225.1, read on the forward strand.
CTTCCCCAAGATGTGGTGTTGGATCGGGGTCCTCAGTTCACCTCCAGGTTCTGGAAGTCGTTCGCCACCTGCCTCGGAACCTCCGTAAGCTTGTCTTCCGGCTTTCATCCCCAGTGAACGGGGAGACGGAACGTGTCAACCAGGATCTGGAAGGGGGTGCTGAGGTGCTATGCCTCCAGCAACCCAGCTACGTGGAGTCAGTGATTGGCATGGGCGGAGTACGCCCACAACACCCTTCTCTGCTCGTCCACCGGCCTGTCTCCCTTCCAGTGCCAATACGGGTACCAATCCCCCCTATTCCCTGATCAAGAGGAGGAGGCCGCGGTCCCGTCGGTCCAGGCCCACATCAGTCGCTGTTGCCGCACCTGGAGGCAGGTACGGGCGGCGCTTAAGCAGGCCTCGGTCAGGTCTCAACATCAGGCCAACCGCAGGCGTCGCCAGGCCCCGGTTTTTCGCCCGGGACAGCGGGTGTGTATCTCCACACGGGATCTTCCACTACGTGTGGAGTCCAGGTAGCTGTCCCCCCGGTTCGTCGGGCCTTTCAGAGCGGGTTGGCGAGTCAACCCAGTGGCCTACTGCCTGCAACTTCCCCCCACCATGCGGGAGCATCCTACATTCCATGTGTCCCTCCTCAAGCCCGTCGCCACCTGTCCCCTGGCTCCCCCTCCTTGTCCTGTTCCCCCGCTGCGCCTCGTGGTGACCGGCTGGGGCCATTCATGGGGGGGGGGTGGCACTGTTACAGGAGGGGGTTGCAGTTCCGGAGCGACCCACTAGCGGGGCGGCAGGTAGCTTAATGGGTAAGAGCGTTGTGCCAGTAACCGAAAGGTCGCTGGTTCTAATCCCCGAGCCGACTAGGTGAAAAATCTGTCGATGTGCCCAGGGAGACATGTGTCCAGGGAGGTCGATGTGCCCAGGGAGGTTAAGTGCCTTGCTTAAGCAAGGCACTTAACCCTAAATGCTCCTGTAAGTCGCTCTGGATAAGAGCGTCTGCTAAATGACTAAAATGTAATGTAAAATGTAACTGTCATCCTCCAAAAACCTTAGGCACCTCCTCACTCACAGTCTGGACTAATCTCTATCTTATTGGTGTCACCTGTGTCTACCTGTTCACCTGTGTATTTATGCCCTCAATTCCCTGTGTTCCCTTGCTCTGTTTTCTCTGCTAGTTCTCGATGCCAAACAGTACTAATCAGTGTCTGATCGCGAGACATATGTACAGGTACTTGAGAAGTGTTCTCCCTGTTTCATTGTTGTTTTCAGTCATAGTTAGTATTTCGTATGTTTGCTGTCAGCCTGTTTCTGGAGACCAATTTGCTCCTCCAATTTCGTGACAAATCCGTTATTTTGTATCCTGGTTTTGGGACAACCAGTAAAGATCCTTGTTTCACCATCTCTGCCTACTGCCTACTGTCTATTCTGCACCGCACCTCGGTCACACTTCACACCAACCCTTACACTCTTTCAGATAATGATACATGTAATATAGATGATAATAATAATTATATAATTATCAATAATACTATAGATACTCACTGATACTACTATAGGCAGAAAGGATAAGAGATTGAGTGGTTAAAGAATACCGTTTTATAAAGCCTAATATGAAGCAGGAAATGCAGTCTTGATGCAGTGAGGGGTACAGAGAATAGCGGCAAAATGCAGCAATCAAATTCTGAACAGCAGCATTGAATTCTGGTACCACATGCAAAAATAACTCACACTGTAAGGGCTGTTATTAATATTTAGAATTTACACATCAAAAAGGTTAATTTAGGATGATAGTAAATGAAGGAAACTGACAGATTTTTTCAATAAGCACGTACACTACATGACTAAAAGTATGTGGACACCTGCTCGTGGAACATTTCGTTCCAATATCATGGGCATTCATTTGGAGTTGGTCCCCCCTTTGCTGCTATAACAGCCTCCACTCCTATGGGAAGGCTTTCCACTAGGTGTTGGAACATTACTGTGGGGACTTGCTTCCATTCAGCCACAAGAGCATTAGTGAGGTCGGGCACTGATGTTGGGCGATCAGGCCTGGCTTGCAGTCGGGGTTCCAATTCATCCCAAAGGTGTTCGATAAGGTTGAGGTCAGGGCTCTGTGCAGGCCAATCAGGTTCTTCCACACCGATCTCGACAAACCATTTATGAATGGACCTCGCTTTGTGCACGGCGGCATTGTCATGCTGAAACAGGAAAGGGCCTTCCCCAAACCATTATTCCTCCTCTCCCAAACTTTACAGTTGGCACTATGCATTCGGGCAGATAGCATTCTCCTGGCATCCGCCAAATCCAGATTTGTCTGTTGGACTGGCAGATGGTGAAGCATGATTCATCACTCCAGAGAGCGCTTTTCCACTGCTCTAGAGTCCAATGGTGGCGAGCTTTACACCACTCCAGCCGACGCTTGGCATTGCGCATGGTGATCTCAGGCTTGTGTGCGGCTGCTCGGCCATGGAAACCCATTTCATTAAGCTCCAGACAAATAGTTCTTGTGCTGAGGCAGTTTGGAACTCGTTAGTGAGTGTTGCAACTGAGGAAAAATTATTTATACGTGCTACACGCTTCAGCACTCGGCGGTCCCGTTCTGTGAGCTTGTGTGGCCTACCACTTCGCAGCTGAGCTGTTGTTGCTCCTAGACGTTGCCACTTCACAATACCAGCACTTACAGTTGACTATGACAGCTCTAGCAGGGCAGATATTTGACGAACTGACTTGTTGGAAAGGTGGCATCCTATGACGGTGCCACGTTGAAAGTCCGGAGGTCTTCAGTAAGGCCATTCTACTGCCAATGTTTGTCTATGGAGATTGCATAGCTGTATATTGTATATATACACTGTATAGTGTATATTTCTCAGTAGTTTAACCAGATGTAAAAAAAATTAAATGCTCATAGAGATGTAAAAAAAATGCTCCTACGCACAATTTAACCAGCTGCTCTAGACTAGTGCGTCCATAGGGTCTGTGCAGCAGGCTGAATGTTTGATGTCCCTAACATGAACCCACCATCGTGAAAACCATGTAGCCCCACCTTCATTGCTTGGAATAAAGCAAAAGCCGTCTGCATCTTATTCTGTTCCTATATTATTCAAGCATGCAATACAATAATAAAGATAAGGACAATAAACTTTCAGTTAATTGTTGAGAGCGAGGAAGGAATGAAGTAACAATAGAGAGAATAGGAGGTAATACAGTAAGCTCAAAGTATTGGGACAGTGACTAATTGTTTGTTGTTTTGGCTCAATGCTCCAGCACTTTGGATTTGAAATGATACAACCACTATGAGGTTGAAGTGCAGACTGTCAGCTTTAATTTTAGGGTGTTTTTATCAATATTGGTTGAACCGTTTAGGAATTACAGCAATTTGTGTACATAGTCCCCCCATTTTAGTGGACCAAAGGTATGTATTTAATGTAGGGGGCCTTGGGGTGGGGGCTTTTTGATGAGTTGGTTCTGGAGGTGTTGGAACCGAATGGTTGTCTGACTCTGCTGTATATAATTTGAGATTTAGCATGGCACATGATTCTGTCCGATGGTTATACAGTGCCTTCAGGAAGTATTCATACCCCTTGATTTATTCCACATGTTGTTGTGTTACAGCCTGAATTCAAAATTCACCCATCTACACAAAAAAACCCATAATAACAAAGTGAAAACATGTTTTTAGACATTTTTGCTAATATATTGAAAATGAAATACAGAAATATCTAGTTACATAAGTATTCACACCCCTGAGTCAACACATGTTAGAATCACCTTTGGCAGCCATTACAGCCTTGGATAAGTCTCTAAGAGCTTTGCACACCTGGTTTGTACAATATTAGCCAATTTTTATTTTCTAAATTCTTCAAGCTCTGTCAAATTGGTTGTTGATCATTCCAAGACAACCATTCTCAAGTCTTGCCATAGATTTTCAAGCAGATTTAAGTCAAAACTGTAACTCTACCACTCAGGAACATTCACTGTCTTCTTGGTAAGCAACTCCAATGTAGATTTGGCCGGTTAATTCATCTCCCAGTGTCTGGTGGAAAGAAGACTGAACCATCTCCCAGTGACTGGGTGTGTTGGAAATTCTCCCGCGACCCCATTTTCATATCAGTCACAAACAATCTGTCAGTGAACATAGTGAAGAGCAGATCAGCATTAATCTCGCTTCATTAAGTTAGCATTTCAATTCATACTTCAGAGATCAACACAAATGCTTGGGACTGGGTCCGCAACCCCTAGTATGGGAACCGCTGTCTTCATTTATTTTATAAAAAAAAAAAATGTATTTAACCTTTATTTAACTAGGCAAGTCAGTTAAGAACAAATTCTTATATACAATGACGGCCTACAACGGCCAAACCCGGACGACGCTGGACCAATTATGCGCCGCCCTATGGGACTCCCAATCACAGCCGGTTGTGATACAGCCTGGAATCGAACCAGGGGGTCTGTAGAGACGCCTCAAGCACTGAGATGCAGTCCCAAGCATTTGAATTGATATCTCTGAAGTATGAATTGAAATGCTTACTTATTGAAGCGATCTGCTCTTCACTATGTTCACTGACAGATTGTTTGTGTCCAAAAACTCAGTCAATCCCGTTCTGTAGCCTTGTTATCCAAATATCAGTTCTCCTCCTGTAAACTCACCTCCAGAATAGAGGCATAACCCCATAGCCGCGGGGAAAATAGGGGTGCTGCAGCAAAATGAAAAATCTGAATAAAAAAAATGCACTGGGCCTTTAATAATAGTCCTGTATTAGCGGATCGATATAGCAGTGCAACACCCCCAAGCTACTTCCCGCCCCCCTTGCATGGATACAGTGCATTCGGAAAGTATTCAGACCCCTTGATTTTTTTCACATTTTGTTACGTTACAGCCTCATTCTAAAATGAATTAAATGAATAAAAAATCCTCAATCTACACACAAAACCCCATAATGAAGAAGTGAAAACAGGTTTTTAGAAATATTTGCACATTTAATACAAATTAAAAACAGAAACATTATATTTACATAAGTATTCAGGCCCGTTGCGATGAGACTCGAAATTGAGCTCAGGTGCATCCTGTTTCCATTTATCATCCTTGAGATGTTTCTTCAACTTGATTGGAGGCCACTTGGGGTAAATTCAATTGATTGGACATGATTTGGAAAGGCAAACACCTGTCTATATAAGGTTGACAGCGCATGTCAGAGCAAAAACCAAGCCATGAGGTCGAAGGAATTGTCAGAGACAGGATTGTGTCGAGGCACAGATCTGGGGAAGGGTACCAAAACATTTCTGCAGCATTGAAAGTCCCCAAGAACACAGTGGCCTCCATCAACCTTTAAATGAAAGAAGTTTGGAACCACCAAGACTCTTCCTAGAGCTGGCCGCTCGGCCAAACTGAGCAATCGGGGGAGAAGGGCCTTGGTCAGGGAGGTGACCAAGAACCTGATGGTCACTCTGACAGAGTTCTAGAGGTCCTCTGTGGAGATGGGAGAACCTTCCAGAAGGACAACCATCTCTGCAGCACTCCACCAATTAGGCCTTTATGGTATAATGGCCAGGCGAAAGCCACTCCTCAGTAAAAAAGGCACTACTGTGGGACCTTATATAGAAAGGTGAGTTTCTTTCCAAATCATGTCCAATCAATTGAATTTACCACAGGTGGACTCCAATCAAGTTGTAGAAACATCTCAAGGATGATCAATGGAAACAGGATGCACCTGAGCTCAATTTCGAGTCTCATAGCCAAGGGTCTGAATACATATGTAAATTAGGTATCTGTTATTTATTTTTAATACATTAGCAAAAAATTCTAAAAACCTGTTTTCACGTTGTCATTATGGGGTATTGTGTGTATATTTTAGAATAAGGCTGTAATGTAACAAAATGTGGAAAAAGGGAAGGGGTCTGAATACTTTCTGAATGTACTGTATCATTCGTATCTCAGAATTCATTTGCATTCCTAGTTATAGCCTAATGTTATCTATCTAGCTAACATTGAACCTAGTTGGTTAGCTTTAGCTACCTGCAGATTAATGCATGGTAGTATTGTTATGAATTGGGATTATGGTTAATTGTTTAGCTAGCTAGCTAGCTACATGTCTAAACAAAAGACTCCACTATTTAAGTAACCATTTCACTGTACCGTTTACACCTTCTGTATCCTGTACATGTTACAAATAAACATTGATTTTATTTTATATTGTTTGTTTACCATAGACGGTAATGTGAAGAATAACATGACCTGCACCAAAGTCAAATTAGGATATAACGTTAGGCCAACGAGACAGTGTCCAAGTTCTAAAATTCTCTGGTAGAATGCCCTGCTTTTATTTAGTGACACTCACAACCATAAGCTATTTTCTTTAATTAGCTTGTCATCAACTTGTAATGGTATACTGACTCAACTTGTAGATAATGATCTTGTTGTGCGTTTATTTTCCTGAAATAATGAATATAAATTAGCTAAAGTTAAGACGTTCTCAGCTATGATATGGTCATTATTTGAACTGGCTAACCAGCTAACTTAACGTGAGCTAGCTAGCTAACAAGCTAGAAACAAACCAAAACATTGTTTAGAAGGTTGCTTTTAGTTGCCTGGTTTGCTAAATTGACATATACTACGGATGTTTTTTTTTAACGGATGGGTTTATTGGTGTTAAAATACACCAGCTTTGCTGTTTTGGACCACCAGGCTGCTAATGTCATGCAGCCTGTCGTTTTTGTGTTGATACTTTTTCATAACGACAACGACAAGTTTGATGTCGGACGACAATAGAATGTTCACTATGTCACTGGGACAACTGTCTACAGATATGTCGACAGACGTAGTATAAACCAGCCTTTAGTCTTGAAATCTTTGGTTGTTTAGTACACTACAGTACTCACTCTGTTTAGCACATGGTATCACATGTGAATCCTTAAAGAGATGGGTGGGGTTAAGGCTTAAGAGGGTGTGAACGATGCTGAATGGGTGTAGACAAAGAAGAGCTCTCCAGTAGGTTTACCAAAACATTAAAGGGCCATTTTCTCAAAAGTAGGGTTACAAGTTTATCAACTTTCAAAGCTGCATTTCTTTCCCATTGTTCCTCAACTGTTGTGTATGATATAACTTTTTCTAGCTCTGTCTCTACTTTTATCCAATGTAAAAAAACACCATTTCAAATGTTGCTACATAAGACCGAATCGAGCCGGTCGGTCACAAATGGTATACTGACTCTCTTTTGAAAGAAATCCTGAACATGCTGCAAAGCAATTGTGGTCCGACAGGGACCCTGTTTATAGTGTCTGTAGGCTATCCAGGGCTTAAGAAAGTCGAGACATAACTACTAGACATTTTCATGCTACACAAAGATAAATAACATACATTTTTCTAAACTAATCCAATCTGTTTGTTGGACTTATTGCACCCATTACTGAAATGGTTGTTCCAGTTTAGATTGTTTAGGTAGTCTCATTTATTGGTCTTTCTAACCCTTGCAGTCATTCTGAATGCAGATTGTGTTTGAAAAGTTTGACTTTTTGGATATCCTCAGTCAGGCTGGATTCCAATAGGAATTAGACATCACTTTGCAAGCCAGCATAATGTGACTTGATGCTGGTTTTGCGGGTGACCAGCACTGGTATGCTGCTGAGCAGCTTATGTGTCCAAAACACTGTGAAGCCTGGTCACCAGAAAAAACACAACGAAGGCTGGTCTATGCTGTTTTTTTCAGCAGGGTTGACCGCTCATGAGGGCATGTTTCCACAAGGTCACCACAAAGAAGCTCAAGGTCTGTGCACCAGTCACTACGGATAAACAGAGATGAGGGTATAATGCAATACATGGGAGGTGGGATGACATTTTGTGGTCAGCATCTGGCCAGCACAGTCTAAGTCGGCCAAAGGCCAGGAAAGGTCTACCCATAGAGGTAGAAAGAGGGGTCTGGATAGAACCCGTTTTAGCATGGACATTAGAGCTCTACTACCCGACCTGAGCACGACAGGCCCCAACACTATACATAGGGTTAGGGCCGGGTAGGGCCTGTTCTTTCATCAATAACTAGGTTACAGGCCGGGCTCTGGTATCTTTTTCAAGAATTACTAAATTGATCACTAACATTTTGAAGCTGAGCCATTTGCTCCTGCTCTGCTGTGCAGTGTCCCCGTACAGTCATATCTTACTAAGATTATAACATGGTGCCAGAAGTGCTTCAACCTTGTCAAATGTAAGACCAGAACATTGTCTGAGTCGACAGGAGAGATTATTTCACAGAAAATAATGTTTTGTGAGTTTTGTGGGAGTTTAGAGTGACCAAAAGTAGCAAGCAAGCTAGCAGCTCTCTCACATCTTGTCATTAAGCAATCCAAAGTAAAGCCGTTACTAAAGTTAGGGGGCAGGGAGCGGGGGACAGGCAGAAATGAGCGATGAATACTAACTAAGGAAGTTATTTCAAATTTTGGGTTTGGGTTCAAACAAGCCCAGGTAGAGTAGGGCCTGAACATTGCGGGCATGGTAGGGCTCGGGAGTTAATTTCTTGCCCGTGCAGGACTCTAAATGGACATTGTCATAGAGTCTTTCAACATTTTTAAGTAGTCAAATGGGTGGGGATTCCTATGGGTTGGGAGCAATAAGCGTATGATCAGAGGATTGCCTTCTTGTTCAAATTGGGTTGCCTATGGTTTGTAAATGGCATTAAGCTAAATCACCGCCATCTTGTGGCAACAATAACTGAATGACACACATGATTTGGTTCAGGACTACAGCACTGTAGGTGGCGGTAAATCACCAATATTTGCCTGATGTTTTTTTCAAACAAAAGAAGAAGAAAATGGACTACTTTAAAATGGAGATAACCCAGCTAGGAACACTGACATACTAGGACTGAGTGCCACCAGTGGCATACCTGTTTTGGAAAAGAGAAAATAAAATGACACTTATGCGATGCATGCAATGCCTTTGTTTCTCACAGAAATCGTAAAATAAAAGTTTATACCCACTACAATATTGTATTTGTGCTGTGTTCAGTGCAGTTTCCACAGACATTCAGGTGTCTACTATCAATTCTCTTTTAACAACACCAACATAGGCATTCAACGTTATTGAGTCCCAGGCTGTCAGTTGTCTTCAAAACATTGGAGAGGATTCAGGGAGTGTACTGTTCTTTTCTTCGAAGGGATCCCGGCACCTCATTGTTCTAGCTCAAACTGATCATAATGAGAAGCATAATGAAGCAAATGGCAAACGAAAGAGTGGAATATCAAAACGAGCTTCTGAAGACTTTTTTGTCTGCTGGCTTGGTTGAGATGAGAATGAGATGAGAAGTTAGCCGTGACTTGTATCAGTTAACACAAAATATTATCAAAAATATAAACGCAACATGTAAAGTGTTGGTCTCATGTTTCATGAGCTGAAATAAAAGATCCCAGAAATGTTCCATACGCACAAAAAGCTTATTTCTCTAAAATAAAAATGTGTTTACATCCCAGTTAGTGAGCATTTCTCTTTTGCCAAGATAATCCATCCACCTGACAGCTGTAGCGTCTCAAGAAGCTGATTAAACAGTATAATCATTACACAGGTGCACCATGTGCTGGGGACAATAAAAGGCCACTCTGAAATGTGCATTTTTGTCACAACACAATGCCACAGATATCTCAGGATTTGAGGGAATGTGCAATTGGCATGCTGACTGCAGGAATGTCCACCTGAGCTGTTGCCAGAGAATTGAATGTTAATTTCTCTACTATGTCGTTTTAAAGAATTTGGCAGCATGTCCAACTGGCCTCACAACCTTAGACCACGTGTATGGTGTCGTGTAGATGAGCGGTTTGCTGATCTCAACGTTGTGAACAGTGCCACATGGTGGCGGTGGGGTTATGGTATGGGCAGGCATAAGTTACAGACAACGAACGCAATTGCATTTTATCAATGGCAATTTGAATGCACAGAGATACCCTGACAAGATCCTGGAGGCCCATTGTCGTGCCATTCATCCGCCGCCATCACCTCATGTTTCAGCATGATAATGCACGGCCCCATATCGCAAGGATGTGCACACAATTCCTGGAAGATGAAAATGTCCCGGTTCTTCCATGGCCTGCATACTCACCAGACACGTCACCCAATGAGCATGTTTGTGATGCTCTTGATCGACGTGTACGACAGCGTGTTCCAATTCCCGCCCATATCCAGCAACTTCGCACAGCCATTGAAGAGGAGTGGTACAACATTCCACAGTCCACTATCAACAGCCTGATCAACTCTATGCGAAGGAGTTGTGTTGCGCTGCATGAGGCAAATGGTGGACACACCAGATACTGACTGGTTTTCTAATCCACGCCCCTACCTTTTTTTTTATAGGTATCTGTATTCCCAGTCGTGAAATCCATAGATTAGGGCCTAATGAATTTATTTCAATTGACTGATTTCCTTATATGAACTTTGAAATTGCGCCACAGAATAAATTATATTTGGTTTAAATTAGTCTTGTCTAGCCATAACTCCATATCACATTGTTTTCACGCCTCCTTTGAAGGTCTGGAGAATTTAGGATTTGCCGAAACGGCTTCCAGCGGAAGTGTGCTCAATACACAAAATCGAGTCGATGAAGGCATTACAACTCCTCTACTTGAACACTCTACTACATAAAAGAGACGTTATAGTGTGTCTACCTACAGGCTATGGTAAATGTTTAGTGTATCATGTGTGGCCGACAGTCTGTGATATATTGAAATTGAAAGTCACCACAAACATGGCACATATCAACATATTTTGATGGGGTTTTAAAATCGGCGATTTCCCAGCAATCCTCAAGCACGGTTGATACAACGCCACTAATCTAGTGAGCACCTTTTGAGCTCTGTCCAAGCAAGACATTTGTTTGGTGAGACATCACAGGTTTCCACCCCTTTGTAGCTACTTTCTGCCATTGATTTCACCAGACTGTCAGATTAGGTAAGCCTGGTACTCAATGAGGCTGGGTGTAAATGCATTCAATTTGGTGTCAGCATAGTCAGTGTCTGGACAAGCCAAATGTTATGATTGTCATTATCTATCATACCTCCAGTGAAGTGGCGGCTGGTGGGAGGAGCTATAGGAGGAAAGGCTCTGTGTAATGGCTGGAATGGAGTAAATGGAACGGAGTGAAACATGTGGTTTACATATGTTTGATGTGTTTGATACTGTTTAATTTATTCCATTCCAGCCATTACAATGAGCCCATCCTCCTATAGCTCCTCCAACCAGCCTCCACTGGTCCAGTGTCAATGAAAGCATTTTGAGAAAATGTGAAAAAGTAATTAAGATCGCTTCAGCAGTATTTTGAATTACATTTCAGAATTAAATTGTTTAAAAAGCATATAGTATTGTTATTTGACCTGTTCTTAGCCCAAATATGCCAAATACACTGAATAAAAATATAAGCGCAAAATGAAACAATTTCAAATATTTTACTGAGTTACAATTCATATAGGGAAATACCATAACCTGCCAATACCATAACCCCACCACCAACATGGGGCACTCTGTTCACAATGTTGACATCACAGGAGGTTGGTGGCACCTTGATTGGGGAGCACGGGCTCTTGGTAATGACTGGAGCGGAATAGCCATTATTATGAGCCATTCTCCCCTCAGCAGCCTCCTGTGGTTGACATCAGCAAACCGCTCTCCCACACGATGCTATACACGCTGTCTGCCATCTGCCCAGTAAAGTTGAAACCGGGATTAATCCATGAAGAGCACACTTCTCCATCGTGCCAGTGGCCATCGAAGGTGAGCATTTGCCCACTGAACTCTGTTACGACGCCGAACTGCAATCAGGTCAAAACTATGGTGAGGACGATGAGCACGCATAAAAGCTTCCCTGAGACTTACAGTTTGTGTAGAAATTCTTCGGTTGTGCAAACCCACAGTTTCCTCATCTGTCCGGGTGGCTGGTCTTGGACGATCCCGCAGGTGAAGAAGCCGGATGTGGAGGTCCTGGGCTGGCGTGGTTACACATGGTCTGCGGTTGTGTGGCCGGTTGGACGTACTGCCAAATTCTCTTAAACGACATTGGGCCTACCATCAAACTCAGTGCCTCTTTGCTTGACATCATGGGAAAATCAAAAGAAATCAGCCAAGACCTCAGAAAAAAAGTCTGGTTCATCCTTGGGAACTCTGCATTCCACAGTAAGAACATCATACCAAAGGTCAAGCATGGTGGTGGTGGTGTGATGGTTTGGGGATGCTTTGCTGCCTCAGGATCTGGACGACTTACCTTAATAGAAGGAACCATGAATTCTGCTCTGTATCAGAGAATTCTACAGGAGAATGTCAGACCATCCGTTTGTGAGCTGAAGCTGAAACGCAGCTGGGTAATGCAGCAAGAAAATGATCCATAACACACAATCAAGTCTACATAAAAAATGCTAAAAAGCAACACATTTGAAGTTTTGGAATGGCCTAGTCAAAGTCCAAACCTAATCCCAATTGAGATGTTGTGGCAGGACTTGAAACGAGCAGTTCATGCTTGAAAACCCACACGTCACTGAGTTAAAGCTGTTCTGCATGGAAGAGTGGGCCAAAATTCCTCCACAGCGACGTGAGAGACTGATCAACAACTACAGGAAGCATTTGGTTGGAGTCATTGCAGCTAAAGGTGGCACAACCAGTTATTGAGTGTAAGGAGGCAATTTCTTTTTCACACAGGGGAATTGGGTGTTGCATAACTTTGTTTATGAAATAAATATGTAATTGTGTTATTTGTTCACTTATGTTCCCTTTATCTAATATTAGGTTTTGGTTGAAGATCTGATAACATTCAGTATCACAAATATGCTAAAGTAGAGAAAATTAGAAAGGGGGCAAATACTTTTTCATAGCACTGTATATATTTATATATATATATATATATATATATATATATATACACAGTGTACAGATTAGTCATTTAGCAGACGCTCTTATCCAGAGCGACTTACAGTTTTTGAAGCTATTCTTGTTTAGTCTGATGTCCTAAATTGTTTCTTTGATTGAATGTTTAGTTTGTGGTAACTGTGGTATTGTCCTTTTGACCTTTTGCTCTGGAATAAGTGTATTAACTCCCCCGCACCAGCACTCTCTTACTGACAGAACAGAGAAACAGGGCAGAGTGGAAGTCATTGATCATTTGAAGAATATATACAGTGTCCAATGCGTGATTGCTTTTGTGCAATCTGAGAGTATTGACAGGGCAGACATCTTAATTGAGCCTCTTGGTTTTGAGAGTGGGGATCGTGCAGAGGACAGTGGAGATGACGAAATGGGTGGCAGTGGACAATTTGTTTGTTAGATGGTGTGGCAGACGTAATTGTCTACAAAGATGGAGCAGAGGAGAGAATGGATTCTGACAGTGACAAAGATGTTGAAGCACAGCCCTTGCCCACCTGAAAAAAATAACACGTCATAGACGGACAAGAAGGGATCTTCCTAAGCATGTTCAAAGGACATTTGCATGGAATGGCACACAGCAAGCAGATCATGGAACTGCTTGGGTACTACATTTGTGGTTCAAACTGTTTCTTGATGATGAGGTCATACAATACCTGTGTGTTCAGAGCAACAGTGATATCAGTGTCTTTCCTGATTAAATGAGAGCCTTTGTCACAGTACTACTGATAAGCTGCTACATCTCTGTACCACGTGGTCCTCTGTAGCTCAGCTGGTAGAGCACGGCGCTTGTAATGCCAAGGTAGTGGGTTCGATCCCCGGGACCACCCATACACAAAGAAAAAAAAAATAATGTATGCACGCATGACTGTAAGTCGCTTTGGATAAAAGTGTCTGCTAAATGGCATATTATTATATTATTATAAGAATGATGTGGGTGGAGAGTGAAAACGGTTCGAGGAAATCATCAAGTACATTAATCTAGCTGACAATTGCAGCCTCCCTCCTGGTGACAAACTTGGAAAGATAAGGCCACTCATAAACATCATGAATGAGAAATTCATGTAGGTAAAATGATCAATTTCAGTTACAGTGGCTTGCGAAAGTATTCACCCCCCTTGGCATTTTTCCTATTTTATTGCCTTACAACCTGGAATTAAAATTGATTTTTGGGGGGTTTGTATCATTTGATTTACACAACATGCCTAACACTTTGAAGATGCACAATATTTTTTATTTTGAAACAAACAAACATGATCGTGCATAACTATTCACCCCTCCAAAGTCAATACTTTGTAGAGCCACCTTTTGCAGCAATTACAGCTGCAAGTCTCTTAGGGTATGTCTCTATAAGCTTGGCACATCTAGCCACTGGAATTTTTGCCCATTCTTCAAGGCAAAACTGCACCAGCACCTTCAAGTTGGATGGGTTCCGCTGACGTACAGCAATCTTTAATTCATACCACAGATTCTCAATTGGATTGAGGTCTGGGCTTTGACTAGGCCATTCCAAGATTTAAATGTTTCCCCTTAAACCACTCGAGTGTTGCTTTAGCAGTATTCTTAGGGTCATTGTCCAGCTGGAAGGTGAACCTCCATCTCAGTCTCAAATCTCTGGAAGACTGAAACAGGTTTCCCTCAAGAATTTCCCTGTATTTAGCGCCATCCATCATTCCTTCAATTCTGACCAGTTTCTCAGTCCCTGCCGATGAAAAACATCCCTACAGCATGATGCTGCTACCACCATGCTTCACTGTGGGGATGGTGTTCTCGGGGTGATGAGAGGTGTTGGGTTTGCGCCAGACATAGCGTTTTCCTTGATGGCCAAAAAGCTCAATTTTAGTCTCATCTGACCAGAGAACCTTCATCCATTTGTTTGGGGAGTCTCCCACATGCCTTTTGGCAAACACCAAACGTGTTTGCTTATTTTTTTCTTTAAGCAATGGCTTTTTTTGGGCCACTCTTCCGTAAAGCCCAGCTCTGTGGAGTGTATGGCTTAAAGTGGTCCTATGGACAGACACTCCAATCTCCACTGTGGAGCTTTGCAGCTCCTTCAGGGTTATATCTGGTCTATTTGTTGCTTCTCTGATTAATGCCCTCCTTGCCTGGTCCATGAGTTTTGGTGGGCGGCCTTGTCTTGGCAGGTTTGTTGTGGTGACATATTCTTTCAATTTTTTAATAATGGATTTTATGGTGCTCCGTGGGATGTTCAAAGTGTCGGATATTTTTTTTATAACCCAACCCTGATCTGTACTTCTCCCCAACTTTGTCCCTGACCTGTATGGCGTGCTCCTTGGTCTTCATGGTGCCAGTTGCTTGGTGGTGCCCCTTGCTTAGTGGTGTTGCAGACTCTGGGGCCTTTCAGAACAGGTGTATATATACTGAGATCATGTGACAGATCATCAGACACTTAGATTGCACAGAGTTAACTAATTATGTGACTTCTGAAGGTAATTGGCTGCACCAGATCTTATTTAGGGGCTTCATATCAAAGGGGGTGAATACGTATGCACGCACCACTTTTCCATTATTTATTCTTTAGAATTTCTTGAAACAAGTACTTTTTTTTCATTTCACCAATTTGGACTATTATGTGTATGTCCATTACATGAAATCCAAATAAAAATCGATTTAAATTACAGGTTGTGATGCAACAAAATAGGAAAAATGCAAAGGGGGATGAATTATTTTGCAAGGCACTGTTTGGACATGAATTAGTCAATTGTTTATCAAGGTTAATTGATAGAGGCATGACCAGAAAAATTGTCACCAAAGCAATGTTTTCTAGACACTCATTGTTTTAGTCCATATACATATTACTATACAATATAGTAGGCCTCACCAAACCTGTTCCTGTAGAGCTACCGACCTGTAGGTTGTCGCGCCAACCCTAATCTAGTGCACCTGATTCTAATAATTAGCTGGTTGATAAGATTAATCAGGTTATTTCAGCGTTTCCCAAACTCGGTCCTCGGGACCCCGTTTTTGTTTTTCTACCCTAACATTACACAGCTGATTCAAATGAGCAAAGCTTGATGATCAGTTCATCATTTGAATCAGCTGTGTAGTGCTTGGGCAAAAAAACTAAATGTGCACCCGTTGGGGTCCCGAGGACTAAGTTTGTGAAACCCTGGGTTAGTTACAAACCTACAGGAACAGTGTTGGAGAGCCCTACTATATAGGCTTTAAATAAACTGTATTCACACACACACAAATTGCCTTCAGAAAGTATTTGACCTATTCCACATTTTACTGTGTTACACCCTGAATTAAATCAATGTTTTCCCCTCACCCATCCATCTACACAATACCCATAATGACAAAGTTAAAACATGTTTTTATGAATTTATTGAAAATGAAATACAGAATTTAGATAAGTATTCACACCCAAAGTCACCCTTTGGCGGCGATTACTGCTTTGAGTCATCTTGGGTATGTCTGCATCAGCTTTGCACATCTGCATTTGTGTATTCGCTCCCATTCTTCCTTGCAGATTTTCTCAAGCTCTGTTGAGTTAGATGGAGAGCTGCGGTGTCTTTCCACAGATTTTTAATGGCATTCAAGTCTGGGCTTTGGCTGGGTCACTGAAGGACTCACATTCTTATTCTGAAGCCATTCCAGCGTTGCTTTAGCTGTATGATTGGGGTCATTGTCCTGTTGGAACGTAAATCTTCGCCCCCGGTCTAAGGTCGTTTGCATGGTGAAACAGGTTCTCATCAAGGATTTGCCTGTATTTGGCTCCATTCATTGTTCCCTCTATCCTTACCAGTCTTCCAGTCCCTGCTGCTGAAAATCATCCCCATAGCATGATGCTGTCACCACCATGCTTCACAGTAGGGATGGTGTTAGACAGGTGATGAGCTCTGCCTGGTTTTCTCCAGACATAGTGCTTTGCATTCAGGCCAAAGTATTACAATGGCTTGCGAAAGTATTCACCCCACTTGGCATTTTTACTATTTTGTTGCCTTACAACCTGGAACTAAAATTGATTTTTTTGGGGTTTGTATCATTTGATTTACACAACATGCCTACCAATTTGAAGATGCAAAATATTTTTTTTTGTGAAAAAAAGAACAAATAAGACAAAAAAACTTGAGCGTGGCCACTCTTCCGTAAAGCCCAGATCTCTGGAGTGTACGGCTTAAAGTGGTCCTATGGACAGATACTCCAATCTCCACTGTGGAGCTTTGCAGCTCCTTCAGGGTTATCTTTGGTCTCTTTGTAGCCTCTCTGATTAATGCCCTCCTTGCCTGGTCCGTGGGTTTTGGTGGGCGTCCCTCTTTTGGCAGGTTTGTTGTGGTACCATATTCTTTCCATTTTATAATAATGGATTTAATGGTGCTCCGTGGGATGTTCAAAGTGTCGGATATTTTTTTTATAACCCAACCCTGATCTGTACTTCTCCACAACTCTGTCCCTG
The DNA here is from genome assembly GCF_020615455.1 of Coregonus clupeaformis. Lineage (NCBI taxonomy): Eukaryota > Metazoa > Chordata > Actinopteri > Salmoniformes > Salmonidae > Coregonus > Coregonus clupeaformis. The sequence continues at coordinate 39,896,701 of NC_059225.1, forward strand.
ACCTGTTTGGAGAGCTCCTTCGTCTTCATGGTGCCGCTTGCTTGGTGGTGCCCCTTGCTTAGTGGTGTTGCAGACTCTGGGGCCTTTCAGAACAGGTGTATATATACTGAGATCATGTGACACTTAGATTGCAAAGGGGGTGAATACATATGCACCCACCACTTTACATTTTTCATTTCACTTCACCAATTTCGACTATTTTGTGTATGTCCATTACATGAAATCCAAATAAAAATCAATTTAAATTACAGGTTGTAATGCAACAAAATAGGAAAAACGCCAAGGGGGATGAATACTTTTGCAAGTCACTGTAAATGTTTGTCTCATCAGACCACAGAATATTTTGCCATGTGATCTCAGTCTTTCACTTGCCTTTTTGCAAACAGCAGATGTGCTGTCATCTGCCTTTTTCTCAGGCGGGGTTTCCTTCTGGACACTCTCCCATAAAGCCCAGATTGGTGAACTGCTGTAGAGACTGTTGTCCTTCTGGCAGGTTCTCCCATCTCAGCCAAGGAACTCTGTAGTTCTGTCAGAGTGGTCATTGGGTTCTTGGTCACCTCCATGTACAAGGTCCTTCTTGCCCGGTTGTTCAGTTTGGTAGGACGGCCTGCTCTAGGCAGACTCTCTGTAGTCTTTTCAATTTCCCAATGATGGCGACCACTGTGCTCTTGGAAACATTCAAGACTCTAGAAAATGTTTTCTACTCTTTCCCAGACATATACCTCATCCCAATTATATCTCGGAGAGCTACGGACAGTTCCTTGGACTTCATGGTATAGTTTCTGCTCTGACATGCACTGTCAATTGTGGGACCTTATATAGACAGGTATGTTTCTTTCTAAATCATGTCCAAACAATTGAATTGGCCACAGTTGGACTCCAAGTTGTAGCGACTTCTCAAGGATGATCAAAGGAAATTGGATGCACCTGAGCTCAATTTGGAGTGTCATAGGGGTGGAAATACTGATGTAAATGAAATATTTCTGTATTTCATTTTCAATAAATTTGAAAAAACATGTTTACACTTTGTTATAATGGGGTATTGTGTGTATCTATTTAATCCATTTTGAATTCAGGCTGTAAAACAACAAAATGTGGAATAAGTCAAGGAGTATGAATACTTTCTGAAGGCACTTTATAAGACCAGATAGAGAAGTCTGTTTACCTGCCTGAGCATTGTATTATTCTGACAATGCCCTCCTGAACTCTGAATAGTCGCTTGAACAGCAGGACATATACAGTGCTGTGAAAAAGCCCCCCTACACACCTACTCATTCAAGGGTTTTTCTTTATTTTTGCTATGTTCTACATTGTAGAATAATAGTGAAGACATCAAAACTATGAAATAACACATGTTGAACAAATCAAAATATATGTTATATTTGATATTCTTCAAATAGCCACCCTTTGCCTTGATGACAGCTTTGCACACTCTTGGCATTCTCTCAACCAGCATCACCTGGAATGCTTTTCCAGCAGCCTTGAAGGAGTTGCCACATATGCTGAGCACTTGTTGGCTGCTTTTCCTTCACTCTGCTTTCCGACTCATCCCAAACGATCTCAATTGAGTTGAGTTCGGGTGATTGTGGAGGCCAGGTAATCTTATGCAGCACTTCATCACTGCCTGGAGGTGTGTTGGGTCATTGTCCTGTTGAAAAACAAATGAAGTGTTTTTCCAAACCAGATTAGATGGCATATTGTGCAGAATGCTGTGGTAGCCATGCTGGTTGTGTGCCTTGAATTCATTTCATTATTTATTTTTTGTCATTTTTAGCAGGCACTCTTATCCAGAGCGACTTACAGTTAGTGAGTGCATACATTTTTCATACTGGTCACCCGTGGGAATAGAACCCACAACCCTGGCATTGCAAGCGCCATGCTCTACCAACTGAGCTACAGGAGGCAATTAGAAATAAATACCACCACCATGCTTGAAAATATGAATATTGATGTATTGTGTTGTATTTGTCCCAAACATAATACTTTTGTATTCAGGACATAAACTTAATTTCTTTGCAACATATTTTGCAGTTCTACTTTAGTGCCTTATTGCAAACACAATGCATGTTTTGGAATATTTTTATTGTTTTGGAATATTCTGTACAGGCTTCTTTCTTTTCACTCTGTCATATAATTTAGTATTGTGGAGTAACTACAATGTTGTTGATCCAGACTCAGTTTTCTCCTATCACAGCCATTAAACTCTCTAACTGTTTTAACCTTTTCACGCGTTAATTCCAAATATCTGTAACGGTCGCCCCAGCATTAATTGTTTTATTCACGTGATGTCAGAATGCACTCACTGTTCCAAAATTTGTTCCGCCTCCTCATTAATTCATATATAAGTAGCCCATTTCACTGTTGCGGACAATTTATGTTTGAGGATGTACTGAGCCGGACAAACTTATCTTCCAGGAGAGCCCAAGCACTTCCCCAGTGTTTCCTCAGATCAAGTATGCAGACATTTGTGTAGTCTTGCAAAAACTGGCATATTTTCTGGCTGGCGTTCGCATTGCCTTCATTGTTGTTTTCCTTACAAATAATAACTTTGGACATGTGTGCGTTCCTGTCAAAGTAAGTACCTTATTTTCTGTATATCATGTTGCCGTTTCTACTGTATGTATGTCAAATCAAATCAAATGTATTGGTCACATACACATGGTTAGCAGATGTTATTGCGAGTGTAGCGAAGTGCTTGTGCTTCTAGTTCCGACAGTGCAGCAATATCTAGCAGGCAATATCTAACAGTTCCACAACAAATATCTAATAAACACAAATCTAAGTAAAGGAATGGAATAAGAATATATAAATATATGAATGAGCAATGACATTGTCGGAGCGGCATAGGCTAAGATGCAATAGATAGTATAGAATACAGTGTACATATGAGATGGGTAATGCAAGATATGTAAATATTATTAAAGTGGCATTATTAAAGTGGACTAGTGTTCCATTTATTAAAGTGCCCAGTGATTTTCAAGTCTGTATGTAGGCAGTAGCCTCTCTGTGCTAGTGATGGCTGTTTAACTGTCTGATGGCCTTGAGATAGAAGCTGTTGTCAGTGATATGTACGCCATGGAACTTAAAACATTCCACCTTATCCACTGCTGTCCCATCGATGTGGATAGGGGGGTACTCCCTCTGCTGTTTCCTGAAGTCATCTCCTTTGTTTTGTTGACGTTGAGTGAGAGATTATTTTCCTGACACCACTCTCTGAGAGCACTCACCTCCTCCCTGTAGGCTGTCTCATTGTTGTTGGTATTCAAGCCTACTACTGTTGTGTCGTCCGCAAACTTGATGATTGAGTTGGAGGCGTGCATTGCTACGCAGTCATGGATGAACAGGGAGTACAGGAGGGGGCTGAACACACACCCTTGTGGGGCCCCAGTGTTGAGGATCAGCGAAGTGGAGATGTTGTTTCCTACCTTCACCACCTGGGGGCGGCCCATCAGGAAGTCCAGGACCCAATTGCACTGGGCGGGGTTCAGACCCAGGGCCTCAAACTTAATGATGAGCTTGGAGGGTACTATGGTGTTGAATGCTGAGCTATAGTCAATGAACAGCATTCTTACATAGGTATTCCTCTTGTCCAGATGGGATAGGGCAGTTTGCAGTGTGATTGCGATTGCATCATATGTGGACCTATTGGGGCGTTAAGCAAATTGAAGTGGGTCTAGGGTGACAGGTAAGGTAGAGGTGATATGATCCTTGACTAGTCTCTCAAAGCACTGCATGATGACAGAAGTGAGTGCTACGGGGCGATTGTCTGTAAACCCTGCCACATACCTCTCGTGTCTGAGCCGTTGAATTGCGACTCCACTTTGTCTCGATATTGACGTTTTGTCTATTTGATTGCCTTGCGGAGGGAACGACCACTGTTTGTATTCTGCCATATTCCACGTCACCTTGCCATGATTAAATGCGGGGGTTTGTGCTTTCAGTTTTTCACAAATGCTGCCATCTATCCATGGTTTCTGGTTAGGGTAGGTTTTAATAGTCACAGTGGGTACGACTTCTCCTATACACTACCTTATAACTATGTATGTATGTATGTACAGTGAGGGAAAAAAGTATTTGATCCCCTGCTGATTTTGTGAGTTTGCCCACTGACAAAGAAATGATCAGTCTATAATTTTAATGTTAGGTTTATTGGAACAGTGAGAGACAGAATTACAACAAAAAAATCCAGAAAAACGCATGTCAAAAATATTATAAGTTGATTTGCATTTTAATGAGGGAAATAAGTATTTGACCCGCTCTCAATCAGAAATATTTCTGGCTCCCAGGTGTCTTTTATACAGGTAACGAGCTGAGATTAGGAGCACACTCTTAAAGGGAGTGCTCCTAATCTCAGTTTGTTAACTGTATAAAAAGACACCTGTCCACAGAAGCAATCAATCAGATTCCAAACTCTCCACCATGGCCAAGACCAAAGAGCTCTCCAAGGATGTCAGGGACAGGATTGTAGACCTACACAAGACTGGAATGGGCTACAAGACCATCGACAAGCAGCTTGGTGAGAAGGTGACAACAGTTGGTGCGATTATTCGCAAATGGCAGAAACACAAAAGAACTGTCAATCTCCCTCGGCCTGGGGCTCCATACAACTCGCCGTGTTTGGTAGAGGAGGAATGCTGCCTATGACCCCAAGAACACCATCCCCACCGTCAAACATGGAGATGGAAACATTATGCTTTGGGGGTGCTTTTCTGCTAAGGGGACAGGACAACTTTAATGCATCAAAGGGACGATGGACGGGGCCATGTACATCATAGGTACACGTCAACTATGACAGACAAAATGAGAAAAGAATATCCAGAAACTCACATTGTAGGATTTTTTATGAATTTATTTGCAAATTATGGTGGAAAATAAGTATTTGGTCAATAACAAAAGTTTCTCAATACTTTGTTATATACCCTTTGTTGGCAATGACACAGGTCAAACGTTTTCTGTAAGTTTTCACAAGGTTTTCACACACTGTTGATGTTATTTTGGCCCATTCCTCCATGCAGATCTCCTCTAGAGCAGTGATGTTTTGGGGCTGTCGCTGGGCAACATGGACTTTCAACTCCCTCCAAAGATGTTCTATGGGGTTGAGATCTGGAGACTGGCTAGGCCACTCCAGGACCTTGAAATGATTCTTACGAAGCCACTCCTTTGTTGCACGGGCGGTGTGTTTGGGATCATTGTCATGCTGAAAGACCCAGCCACGTTTCATCTTCAATGCCCTTGCTGATGGAAGGAGGTTTTCACTCAAAATCTCACGATACATGGCCCCATTCATTCATTCCTTTACACGGATCAGTCGTCCTGGTCCCTTTGCAGAAAAACAGCCCCAAAGCATGATGTTTCAACCCCCATGCCTCACAGTAGGTATGGTGTTCTTTGGATGCAACTCAGCATTCTTTGTCCTCCAAACACGACAAGTTGAGTTTTTACCAAAAAGTTATATTTTGGTTTCATCTGACCATATGACATTCTCCCAATCCTCTTCTGGACCATCCAAATGCAAACTTCAGACGGGCCTGGACATGTACTGGCTTAAGCAGGGGGACACGTCTGGCACTGCAGGATTTGAGTCCCTGGCGGCGTAGTGTGTTACTGATGTTAGGCTTTGTTACTTTGGTCCCAGCTCTCTGCAGGTCATTCACTAGGTCCCCCCGTGTGGTTCTGGGATTTTTGCTCACCGTTCTTGTGATCATTTTGATCAGATCGAGGGAGATTATCAGTGGTCTTGTATGTCTTCCATTTCCCAATAATTGCTCCCACAGTTGATTTCTTCAAACCAAGCTGCTTACCTATTGCAGATTCAGTCTTCCCAGCCTGGTGCAGGTCTACAATTTTGTTTCTGGTGTCCTTTGACAGCTCTTTGGTCTTGGCCATAGTGGAGTTTGGAGTGTGACTGTTTGAGGTTGTGGACAGGTGTCTTTTATACTGATAACAAGTTCAAACAGGTGCCATTAATACAGGTAACGAGTGGAGGACAGATGAGCCTCTTAAAGAAGAAGTTACAGGTCTGTGAGAGCCAGAAATCTTGCTTGTTTGTAGGTGACCAAATACTTATTTTCCACCATAATTTGCAAATAAATTCATTAAAAATCCTACAATGTGATTTTCTGGATTTTTTTTCTCAATTTGTCTGTCATAGTTGACGTGTACCTATGATGAAAATTACAGGCCTCTCTCATCTTTTGAAGTGGGAGAACTTGCACAATTGGTGGCTGACTAAATACTTTTTTTTCCCCACAGTAACACAGTTTTATTCACATGTTTTCAAGTACTGGTTACAAATAATGTATTCCGATTATTGCATAGATTGTAATGGACACCTATGATGTGTGTAAAATACTTTTTTGAAAGTTGTATTGATTATGATGAGCTAATGCTAAGCTATTTGCCAGCTATGTGTGGTGCCATGTTTGTTGCCATTATACAATGCATTCTGGGTGTCACGTAAACATCTGTCAGACCAAAGATGTTATTATAAGGTGAAGGAATGGTTCACTCATCTTTCGAGTAAACATCCGATAGTGAATGAAGGGAAGTGAATGATTGTATGACACACCCCCTTCAACATGCATAATGCAAACAGACCAAACTCATCTTGTCTCCTCTTCTTATCTTTGGTTGACGCGAAAAAAGAAAAAAAAAACATGTTGCGCACAAACTACCTATGGACGAATTACTTTAGATTTTTAGAAAGTGTTTTACTCAATTATTTCGATCAATGGTGAGCTCAACTGTGATGTGATAAAAAAATAAATGCATTGTTGGTTAAGGGCTTTAAGTAAGCATTTCACTGTAATGTCTACACCTGTTGAATTCGGCGCATGTGGCCAATACAATTTGATTTGATTTGATTTGATGAATTGTAAATAGTAATTGCTATTAGCTAATTTGTATTTTGATTTCTGTCAGCCGAGAGTTAGCTAAATATGACTGCTTGTGTTACTTCAATCTTTCCTCAGTTAGGCTAGGAACGTAGCCTACATTTTCCGGTATGGATGATTGTGTTTTGCTGTCTTTACTCTGTGAATGTCTGAACATTGCATCCAAAAATAAACTGGTCACATTCAGGACATAACTTTTTAATGACTGTGATTGTGCAAAAGTTTTCCTTCAAACGCTCACTCAAACACTCACTGTTGCATCGATCGAAACTGGACGTTCTAAATAAGCTTCTAATCACACTGGTTTGAGCGTACGCTGCAGGGACCACCATAGAATGATCACACCGTTTGTTGGTACATGTCAAAGGGTTAAAGTCACCATTGACCTCATGGTGACCTCATGGTGACCTCTCCGGCAACTGAGTTAGGAAGGACGCTTGTATGTTTGTAGTGACTGGGTGTATTGATACACCATCCAAAGTGTAATTAATAACTTCACCATGCTCAAAGGGATATTCAATGTTTTATTTCTACCAATAGGTGCCCTTCTTTGCGAGGCATTGGAAAACCTCCCTGGTCTTTGTGGTTGAATCTGTGTTTGAAATTCACTGTTTGACTGAGGGACCTTACAGATCATTGTATGTTTGTGGTACAGAGATGAGGTAGTCATTCACAAATCAAGTTAAACACTATTATTGCACACCGAGTGAGTCCATGCAACTTATTATGTGACTTGTTAAGCACATTTTTACTCCTGAACTTATTTAGGTTTGTCATAACAAAGGGGTTGAATACTTATTGACTCAAGACATGTAGCTTTTTATTTCTAATTAATTTGTAAAAATTTATAAAAACATAATTCCACTTTGACATTATGGGGTATTGTGTGTAGGCCAGTGACACAAAATCAGGCTGTAACACAACAAAATGTTGAAAAAGTCAAGGGGTGTGAACACTTTCTGAAGGTACTGTATGCCAAAAAAGACAAACTTTTCAGGGGGTGTGATTACTTTTTCACAGCACTGTAGGCTTGTTTTGGTAGACACCTTGGACACATTTCTGCAAGACCTTCGTCATTCAATGCAGGTGCATGGTTGACTTGTTTTAATAGGTGATTCGAAAAAAAAATACTTTCAATTTAAACAATTGTTTAAAACGTATTTTCGCCCATGCACCCAAAACAGATTCAACAGTGCGATTTAAGATTGTAACATGGACGAAGAATTGACACATCTCACAAAAGCCCCTTCAAAAGAATCCTAGGCTGCGTTTAGACAGGCAGCCCAATTCTATTTTTTTCACTAATTGGTCTTTTGACCAATCAGATCTGAAAAATAGATTTGATGTGAAATGGTCTAATGTGACTGGTCAAAAGACCAATTAGTGGAAGAATTAGGCTGCCTGTCTAAACGCAGCCATTGTGTGGCACGTCATCCTTGAAAATGGATGTAAAAAACATGTATTAACACTGTGCATTGTGGACCAGGATCGACATGAGGACATGAAGAAGCACAAAAACAGGGAAAGGGAAACAATCATCTTGCTGACCGTAAGACGGTGAACAAAGAACTTGTGCCCATTGTGTCACCCCCTTACTCGACCACTTGATGGATTGCTTGTGCCGATAATGTACACTATGTAATCACTGTGTGAAATAGGCCCTCATTTACTGGCTATTACCTGGATAATAAGATGTCAGTTGAGATAACAAAACGAATGAGCCTTGGGTAAGAGAAACTAGCTGAGGGAACAAAGCCAAAATACGGTTCCTTTTCAAAGTTGCCGTTAATAACAACCACCGACAATGTCTTGCTTTGTGCTGGTTGCACTGTAAACTTGTCCATTTATTATGGTAGGAAATGTTGAATATTGTGTGAAAGTTAGTTCAGTCATATAAAATATGTTTGTTAATTTGAGCAAATGTTATGTATCAAAATGTAATGCTTTAATCATCTGTTTTGAGTAGTTTTGGGACAGTTTAAGGCAGTAAAAACCTATTTGTATGTGGATATGAATAACTACTTTTTTAACCCTTTGACACGTACCAACACACGGGTGTGATCATTCTACAGTGGTCCCTGCAGTGTACGCTCAAACCAGTGTAATTAGAACACTTATTTAGGACATCCAGTTACGATTGACGCAACAGTCAGCGTTTGAGCTGGCCACAAAGTTTTTTTACAGGAACATTTTGCACAAACACAGTCTTTGGTGAAAGAACACAGTTAGAAAGATATGGCATATATAGAAGCAAACCGGATGGACATCATGAAAATGATCAGAGAGATTGAGGGTAGAGGAAGTTCAGGAGTAAAAACAAACAAAATAGAATTCTTGTAGAATTGACTGTGTCCATAAAATGTATATAGTATGTATAAGCTGGAAGTAGAGGCCTAAGCATTGTTGTTCACTAAATTTACTCAAATTAGGGAAGGGGTGGTGGGGTTGGAAAGTAATGAAGGGAAATGTATTTAAAAAATGGATGTGTATATATACAGTGGGGAGAACAAGTATTTGAAACACTACCGTTTTTGCAGGTTTTCCTACTTACAAAGCATGTAGAGGTCTGTAATTTTTATCATAGGTACACTTCAACTGTGAGAGACGGAATCAAAAATCCTGAAAATCACATTGTATGATTTTTAAGTAATTAATTTGCATTTTATTGCATGACATAAGTATTTGATACATCAGAAAAGCAGAACTTAATATTAGGTACAAAAACCTTTGTTTGCAATTACAGAGATCATATATTTCCTGTAGGTCTTGACCAGGTTTGCACACACTGAAGCAGGGATTTTGGCCCACTCCTCCATACAGACCTTCTCCAGATCCTTCAGGTTTCTGGGCTGTCGCTGGGCAATACGGACTTTCAGCTCCCTCCAAAGATTTTCTATTGGGTTCAGGTCTGGAGACTGGCTAGGCCACTCCAGGACCTTGAGATGCTTCTTACGGAGCCACTCCTTAGTTGCCCTGGCTGTGTGTTTCGGGTCGTTGTCATGCTGGAAGACCCAGCCACGACCCATCTTCAATGCTCTTACTAAGGGAAGGAGGTTGTTGGCCAAGATCTCGCGATACATGGCCCCATCCATCCCTTTTGCAGAAAAGCATCCCCAAAGAATGATGTTTCCACCTCCATGCTTCACGGTTGGGATGGTGTTCTTGGGTTTGTACTCATCCTTCTTCTTCCTCCAAACACGGTGAGTGGAGATTAAACCAAAAAGCTCAATTTTTGTCTCATCAGACCACATTACATTCTTCCATTCCTCCTCTGGATCATCCAGATGGTCACTGGCAAACTTCAGACGGGCCTGGACATGCGCTGGCTTGAGCAGGGGGACCTTGCATGCGCTGCATTATTTTAATCCATGACTGCGTAGTGTGTTACTAAAGGTTTTCTTTGAGACTGTGGTCCCAGCTCTCTTCAGGTCATTGACCAGGTCCTGCCGTGTAGTTCTGGGCTGATTCCTCACCTTCCTCATGATCATTGATGCCCCACGAGGTGAGATCTTGCATGGAGCCCCAGACCGAGGGTGGTTGACCGTCATCTTGAACTTCTTCCATTTTCTAATAATTGCGCTAACAGTTGTTGCCTTCTCACCAAGCTGCTTGCCTATTGTCCTGTAGCCCATCCCAGCCTTGTGCAGGTCTACAATTGTATCCCTGATGTCCTTACACAGCTCTCTGGTCTTGCCCGTTGTGGAGAGGTTGGAGTCTGTTTGATTGAGTGTGTGGACAGGTGTCTTTATACAGGTAACGAGTTCAAACAGGTGCAGTTAATACAGGTAATGAGTGGAGAACAGGAGGGCTTCTTAAAGAAAAACTAACATGTCCGTGAGAGCCGGAATTCTTACTGGTTGGTAGGTGATCAAATACTTATGTCATGCAATAAAATGCAAATTAAGAACTTAATTTTTTTTGTTTTAGATTACGTCTCTCACAGTTGAAGTGTACCTATGATAAAAATTACAGACCTCTACATGCTTTGTAAGTAGGAAAACCTGCAAAATCGGAAGTGTATCAAATACTTGTTCTCCCCACTGTATATATATTTGCAAGAGAAAAAAAACATATTGGGGATTGGAAGTGATGCAGACAATTATATTGATGTAAGTTACAATCTATCTGCAATATTAAAGCTCTACCCCCTAAAAAAACAAGACAAAAACAACAACAAAAACAGTCTTTACAATGTTATGTACTCAATGTGAGCAGTTTTTTTTTTGGGATGCAATGTTCAGACATTCACACAAGTAGCAACAGCATAACACAATTCTCATCCAAACCGGAAAATGTAGGCTACATTAGTCGATGTGCTAACTGAGGAAAGGGTGACCTAACACAAGCAGTCATATTTTGCTAACACTCGGCTGACAGAAACCATAATATGAATTAGCTAATAGCAATTACTATTTAAAATTCATCACATTACAGGTGAGCTCATCAGTGATCAAAATAATTGAGTAAAACACTTTCTAAAAATCTAAAGTAATCTGACGATGGGTAGTTTATGCGCACCGACATGTTTGTTTTTTCAGGTCAACCAAAGATAAGAGGTTACAAGATGAGTTGGGTCTGTTTGCAGTATGCATGTTGAAGGGGGTGTGTTGTCTACCATTATTCGCTTCCATCATTCACTTCCGGAAGATTACTTGAAAGACGAGTGAACCATCCCTTCACTTCGTTTTACTATAACATCTTTGGTCTGCCAGACGTTTACGTGACAACCAGAATGCATTGTATGATGTCAACAAACATGGTGCAACACATAGCTGACAATTAGCTCAGCATTAGCTCATCATATAATCAGTAAAACCTTAAAAATAGTATTTTACACACATCATATGTGTCCATTACAATCTATGCAAGAATCGGAATGCATGATTTGTCACCAGTACTTGAAAACGTGAATAAAACTGTAAATACATTAGGCTCCATACATACGGTGTGCTACAGTACTAGTAGAAATGACAACACGATATACAGAAAGTATAATGATAACATAATAAGGCATTTACTTTGAAAGGAACACACAAATGTCCAATGAAGTCAATGCAGGCGCCAGCCGGAAAATGTGCAAAGGGAGAAAAAGTTCTGAAGTTCTGTCCTGACTGGTGATGCACAAATGTCTGCATACTTGATCTGGGGAAACACTGGATAAGTGCTTGGGCTCTTGTCGAAGAGAGAAGTTCGTCTGGCTTAGTAATGCCTCAAATGTAAATTGTCGTCAACAGTGAAATGGGCTACTTCTATGTGAATGAATGAAGAGGCGGAACATACCTCAATTCAAACTGTTGTTAGAAAATAATTAGAAATTGACAAGTTGAAACATAGCCTATAGATAATTAGCAGGCAGCATGCCTTGGTTTGAGGGCAGCGTGGGTTAACTGTCCTGTTGCGTAACAATCACATTTTGGAACAGTGAGTGCATTCTGACATTACGCACATAGAAAAACTCACTCTGGGGGGACCGTTAGAGATATTTGGAACTCACGTGTTAAAAAGTTAATAAACAGGAGGTACAGTAGCTAACCCTAACCCAAACCTATATCCTTGACACCCACCTGAGTGACGCACCCACTAAGTATAAGTCCTTATCTGTTTTATAGGCCTACTGCAAGTAGCCTATTTATCCATGATAGAAAGGTGACCATGGTCAGAGACCCACTAAATCAGCACCGCCCCCTCGAGTCTGAGCATGCCTGGCAGGGTAGGTCCAAAAGCCAAAGTCCCCGGATGGGTGAGCATAATATACAAGGAGTTTCTCAAAGCTGCTAATGAGAACCTTGACAACTTCGCACCTAGCCGCTGGGAATTCCGGTAGAGTACCCCCATCCAGGTAGTAGCAGTACTGGCAAACTTGGCTGCAGTAACCCATGGGGAACAAGTCACACTCTGACAATCAGAGAGCAGTCATATTATTTTGGCCCTGGGCGGCACAGAACAATCAAACAGTCTGACTGCACAGAGGTGCTTGGGAAGATGGGTCACAACGGGGGACCAGCGTGTGTGTGTTGGGGGAAGGGGGGTATCCAAGCTCTATTAGCTAGGACTAGATATTGGTTTAAAAAAACCTACGGTCAATGTCCGCGCCCCCGCAGAAATCTAATTAGCATATTACAAAAATCCCGATAAAAATCTCTCCGTTCAAGCCAGAGATATCTGTGTTTTGCATTGGATGCGTCTCAATCCACCACATCTGCCTATGTCGCACTTTCACATCTGCGGTGAGTGGTGTTTATCAGATTATGAGACATTCCGAAAATCTATTAAAAATAAAAACTGAAATACCTTGTTTACATAAGTACTCAGAGGTTGATCCTCTCAAGATCTCTCAGGTTGGATGTGAAGCGTCGCTGCACAGCTATTTTCAGGTCTATCCAGAGATGTTCGACCGGGTTCAAATCCGGGCTTTGGCTGGGCCACTCAAGGACATTCAGAGATTTGTCCCGAAGCCACTCCTGCGTTGTTTAGGCTGTGTGCTTAGGGTCATTGTCCTGTTGGAAGGTGAACCTTCGCCCCAGTCTAGGGTCCTGAGCACTCTGGAGCAGGTGTTCATCAAGGATCTCTCTGTACTTTGCTCTGTTCATCTTTCCCTTGATCCTGACTAATCTCCCAGTCCCTACCGCTGAAAAACATCCCCACAGCGTGATGCTGCCCCCACCATGCTTCACCGTATGGATGGTGCCAGGTTTCCTCCAGACTTGACGCTTGGCATTCAGGCCAAAGAGTTCAATCTTGGTTTCATCAGACCAGAGAATCTTGTTTCTTATGGTCTGAGAGTCCTTTAGGTGCCTTTTGGCAAACTCCAAGCTGGCTGTCATGTGCCATTTACAGAGCAGTGGCTTCCGTCTGGCCACTCTACCATAAAGGACTGATTGGTGTATTGCTGCAGAGATGGATGTCCTTCTGGAAGGTTCTCCCATCTCCACAGAGGACTTCAAGAACTCTGTCAAAGTGACCATCGGGTTCTTGGTCTCCTCCCTGACCAAGGCCCTTCTCCCCCGATTGCTCAGTTTGGCCGGGCGGCCAGCTCTTGGAAGAGTATTGAGGGTTCCAAAATTCTTCCATTTAAGAGTGGAGAAGGTCCGTTATTAGCATGTTTTAACCACACCTATATAAATGGGAGACTATCAGATACTCAGCAAAAAGGTCTGAATTCACTATTACTGAAACAGAACCCAGGTGGTAAATATAAAGATCCAGTACACCTAAAAAACTGGAGACCCCTTCCACTTCAGTGTGGTGATGCCAAAATTCTAGCAAACTGCATAGCGCATAGAATTAAAAAGGTATTGTTGGATATTATTCACCCTAATCAGACAGGTTATTTTTTTTTACATGGATGATACATTGGAGATAATGTAAGACATGTACTGGAAAAAATTGAACACTATGACTGTCAGGTTGGACTTGTGGTCCTCTGTAGCTCAATTGGTAGAGCACGGCACTTGTAACGCCAGGGTAGTGGGTTCGATCCCTGGCACCACCATATGTAAACATGTATGCACACATGACTGTAAGTCGCTTTGGATAAAAGTGTCTGCTAAATGGCATATTATTATTGTATTCTTATAAGTGAAAAATCTGTGAAAGCAGGGCTGGTATTAATAGCTGACTTTGAAAAGGCCTTTGATAAAATAGGACTGGAATTGATATATAAATGCCTGGACTATTTTAATCTAGGAGATTCTTTTATACAATGAGTTAAAGTTATGTACAGTTGAAGTCGGATGTCTACATACACATTAGCCAAATACATTTAAACTCAGTTTTTCACAATTCCTGACAGTTAATCCTAGTAAACATTCCCTGTCTTAGGTCAGTTAGGATCACTACTTTATTTTAAGAATGTGAAATGTCAGAATAATAGTAGAGAGAATGATTTATTTCAGCTTTTATTTCATTCATCACATTCCCAGTGGGTCAGAAGTTTATATACACTCAATTAGTATTTGGTCGCATTGCCTTTAAATTGTTTAAATTGGGTCAAACGTTTTGGGTAGCCTTCCACAAGCTTCCCACAATAAGTTTGGTGAATTTTGGCCCATTCCTCCTGACAGAGCTGGTGTAACTGAGTCAGGATTGTAGGCCTCCTTGCTCGCACACGCTTTTTCAGTTCTGCCCACAAACGTTCTATAGGATTGAGTTCAGGGCTTTGTGATGTCCACTCCAATTCCTTGACTTTGTTGTCCTTAAGCCATTTTGCCACAACTTTGGAAATATGCTTGGTGTCATTGTCTATTTGGAAGACCCATTTGCGACCAAGCTTTAACTTCCTGACTGATGTCTTGAGATGTTGCTTCAATATATCCACATAATCTTCCTTCCTCATGATGCATCTATTTTGTGAAGTGCACCAGTCCTTCCTGCAGCAAAGCACCCCCACAGCATGATGCTGCCACCCCTGTGCTTCAGGGTTGGGATGGTGTTCTTTGGCTTGCAAGCCTACCCCTTTTGCCTCCAAACATAACGATGGTCATTATGGCCAAATAGTTAAATTTTCGTTTCAACAGACCAGAGGACATTTCTCCAAAAAGTACGATCTTTGTCCGCATGTGCAGTTGCAAACCGTAGTCTGGCTATTTTATGGCGGTTTTGGAGCAGTGGCTTCTTCCTTGCTGAGCGGCCTTTAAGGTTATGTCGATATAGGACTCGTTTTACTGTGGATATAGATACTTTTGTACCTTTTTCCTCCAGCTTCTTCACAAGGTCCTTTGCTGTTGTTCTGGGATTGATTTGCAAAAACTGTAAACAATTGTTGGAAAAATTACTTGTGTCATGCACAAAGTAGATGTCCTAACCGACTTGCCAAAACTATAGTTTGTTAACAAGAAATGTGTGGAGTGGCTGAAAAACACTAAGTGTATGTAAACTTCCGACTTCAACTGTATATACTGAGATCATGTGACAGATCATGTGACACTTAGATTGCACACAAGTGGACTTTATTTAACGAATTAAGTGAGTTCTGAAGGTAATCGGTTGCATCAGATCTTATTCAGGGGCTTTTTAGCAAAGGGGGTGAATACATATGCATGCAACACTGTTCTGTTATTTATTTTTTATAATTTTTTGAAACAATTAATTTTTTTCATTCCACTTCACCAATTTGGACTATTTTGTTTATGTCCATTACATGAAATCCAAATAATAATCCATTTAAATTACAGGTTGTAATGCAAAAAAATAGGGGAAAAATCAAGGGGGATGAATACTTTTTCAAGGCACTGTATGTAATGACTACTGGGAATACCTACTGGGAAATCTTGAGTCCGAGTCGTGGCTGAACGAGTCGTGGCTGAACGACGACATGGATTTCATACAGCTAGCGGGCTATATGCTACATCGGCAGGATAGAACGGCTGACTCCGGTAAGACAAGGGGTGGCGGTCTGTGTATATTTGTAAACAACAGCTGGTGCACAAAATCAAATACTAAGGAAGTCTCGAGGTTTTGCTCGCCTGAGGTAGAGTATCTTATGATAAGCTGTAGACCACACTATTTACCAAGAGAGTTTTCATCTATATTTTTCATAGCTGTCTATTTACCACCACAAACCAATGCTGGCATTAAGATTGCACTGAATGAGTTGTACAAGGCCATAAATCAACAGGAAAACGCTCATCCAGATGCAGCGCTCCTAGTGGCCGGGGACTTTAATGTAGGGAATCTTAAATCCATTCTACCTAATTTCTACCAGCATGTTAAATGTGCAACCAGAGGAAAAAAAAACTCTAGACCACCTTTACTCCACACACAGAGACGCATACAAAGCTCTCCCTCGCCCTCCATTTGGCAAATCTGACCATAACTCTATCCTCCTGATTCCTGCTTATAAGCAAAAACTAAAGCAGGAATCACCAGTGACTCGGTTAAAAAAAAAGTGGTCAGATGACGCAGATGCTAAGCTACAGGACTGTTTTGCTAGCACAGACTGGAACATGTTCCGGGATTCTTCAGACAGCATTGAGGAGTACACCACATCAGTCACTGGCTTCATCAATAAGTGCATCGATGATGTCGTCCCCACAGTGACCGTACGTACATACCCCAACCAGAAGCCATGGATTACAGGAAACATCCGCACTGAGCTAAAGGTTAGAGCTGCCGCTTTCAAGGAACGGGACTCTAACCCGGACGCTTATAAGAAATCCCGCTATGACCTCCGACGAACCATCAAACAGGCAAAGAGTCAATACAGGACTAAGATTGAATCGTACTACACTGGCTCTGACGCTCGTCGGATGTGGCTGGGCTTGAAAACTATTACAGACTACAAAGGGAAGCACAGCCGCGAGCTGCCCAGTGACACAAGCCTACCAGACGAGCTAAACCACTTCTATGCTCGCTTCGTGCATGAGAGCACCAGCTGTTCCGGATGACTATGTGATCACGCTCTCCGTAGCCGATGTGAGTAAGACTTTTAAGCAGGTCAACATTCACAAGGCCGCAGGTCCAGATGGATTACCAGGACGTGTACTCCGAGCATGTGCTGACCAACTGGCAAGTGTCTTCACTGACATTTTCAACATGTCCCTGACTGAGTCTGTAATACCAACATGTTTCAAGCAGACCACCATTGTCCCCGTGCCCAAGGACTCTAAGATAACCTGCCTAAATGACTACCGACCCGTAGCACTGACGTCTGTAGCCATGAAGTGCTTTGAAAGGCTGGTCATGGCTCACATCAACAGCATTATCCCAGAAACCCTAGACCCACTCCAATTTGCATACCGCCCCAACAGATCCACAGATGATGCAATCTCTATTGCACTCCACACTGCCCTTTCCCACCTGGACAAGAGGAACACCTACGTGAGAATGTTATTAATTGACTACAGCTCAGCATTCAACACCATAGTGCCCTCTAAGCTCATCACTAAGCTAAGGATCCTGGGACTAAACACCTCCCTCTGCAACTGGATCCTGGACTTCCTGACGGGCCACCCCCAGGTGGTAAGGGTAGGTAACAACACATCTGCCACACTGATCCTCAACACGGGGGCCCCTCAGGGTGCGTGCTCAGTCCCCCTCCTGTACTCTCTGTTCACCCATGACTGCATGGCCAGGCACGACTCCAACACCATCATTAAGTTTGCCGACGACACAACAGTGGTAGGCCTGATCACCGACAACGATGAGACAGCCTATAGGGAGGAGGTCAGAGACCTGGCCGTGTGGTGCCAGGACAACAACCTCTCCCTCAACGTGACCAAGACAAAGGAGATGATTGTGGACTACAGGAAAAAAAAGAGGACTGAGCACGCCCCCATTCTCATCGACGGGGCTGTAGTGGAACAGGTTGAGAGCTTCAAGTTCCTTGGTGTCCACATCACCAACGAACTATCATGGTCCAAACACACCAAGACAGTCGTGAAGAGGGCACAACAAAGCCTATTCCCCCTCAGGAGACTGAAAAGATTTGGCATGGGTCCTCAGATCCTCAAAAACGTATACAGCTGCACCATCGAGAGCATCCTGACTGGTTGCATCACCGCCTGGTATGGCAACTGCTTGGCCTCCGAACGCAAGGCACTACAGAGGGTAGTGTGTACGGTCCAGTACATCACTGGGGCCAAGCTTCCTGCCATCCAGGACCTCTATACCAGGCGGTGTCAGAGGAAGGCCCTCAAAATTGTCAAAGACTCCAGCCACCCTAGTCATAGACTGTTCTCTCTGCTACCGCACGGCAAGCGGTACCGGAGTGCCAAGTCTAGGTCCAAAAGACTTCTCAACAGCTTCTACCCCCAAGCCATAAGACTCCTGAACAGCTAATCATGGCTACCCGGACTATTTGCACTGCCCCCACCCCATCCTTTTTACGCTGCTGCTACTCTGTTAATTATTCATGCATAGTCACTCTAACTCTACCCACATGTACATATTACCTCAACTACCTCAACTAGCCGGTGCCCCCGCACATTGACTCTGGAACTGTACCCCCCTGTATATATAGCCTCCCTACTGTCACTTTATTTTACATCTGCTCTTTTTTTTCTCAACACTTTTTTTGTTGTTGTTTTATTTTTACTTTTTTTGTTTAAAATACATTTACTGTTGGTTAAGGGCTGTAAGTAAGCATTTCACTGTAATGTCTGCACCTGTTGTATTCGGCGCATGTGACCAATAAAATTTGATTTGATTTGATTTTGAAGCATCTCATCAGATGGGGACCTCTGCAAGCCATTGAAGTATGATATAAATGGTTGCCATTTTCTAACAAATGTATAATTGGAACCCCTGAGAGAATATTTCATTTTCTCAAACTTTAGGAAGAACATTACATCATTGAGCCATTGCGAAATAGAGGGGGACTGAGCACACTTCCACTGGAAAATAATTATACGTCGAGCTAATAAGAATGTAAAAGCAACAATATCGGCATGTTTTGGGTCCAAGGAGAAGAAGTCTTCTGGAATACCAAAAACAGCTATCAAGGGACATGGCTGCAGGTTAATTTCAAGCACCTCAGATCCCAGTAATTTTGTAGTTTAGAGCATTGAATGAACATGTGACTAAGGTCACATGGTGAGACATGACATCTATCACACTCATCATTTAAATTTTGATATATTTTAGACAATCTGGATTTGGAAAAATGCACTCTATGTGAAACCTTAAATTGTATGAGACCAAGATGAGCAGACGATATAGTGGAGCGTACTTTGTCAATCGCCTCATCCCACCACTCCTGTGTAAATTCAGCACCCATTTCCCATTCCCAAGTAGAGTGTTTGTCCAATGACATAATACAGAGATAGATCTGAGAAATTACTGCTTTCTGTCAAAGTAATAGAGTCAATAAACCATCCCAGGGTTGGCAAGGGGGTGGAGCAGGGAAGCCAGAAAATTGGGAGTTGACACAATGCCTAATTTGAAGGTAACGGAAAAAGTGAAATGGAGGCTAAGAGTATTTAGAGGCCAGGCTGGGAAAACTAGAAAAAATACCATTTACATATAAGTCTTGGAAGGACTTAATACATTTCCTTGTCCAGTAAGAGAAAGCATGATCTTTTAGGGAAGCTGGGAATAAGTGATTATTATCAATAGGATCCATAGTAGATGCAGAGAATAATGTAAAATGCAGTCGAAACTGGTACCAAATCTTAAGTGTGGAAAGCACTACAGGATTGCCAGTATAGCGAGAGGGGTTTGCTGGGAGAGAAGAGCAGAGTAAAGCAGGAAGAGAAGCAGAAATACAAGAATGTGCGTCTAGGTGGAACCATTGGGTATCTGGAGCATTTAACCAGACTGGCAATTTCTGAAAATTGGCTGCCCAGTAATAGTATAGAAAATTGGGTAGTGCAAGCCCTCCACTAAACTTGCATCTCTGAATTAAATATCTGCTAACTCTGGGTACCTTTCCTCCCCTTGTAAATGTGGTAACAGCCTGATTGATTGACTTAAAAAAAAAGCTTTGGTTGTTACGGTCCGGCACTGTTGGTCCTGTTCCTGCTGGTTTTCCTTTCCCTTTTTCCCTGTGTGTGTTGTTTGTGTCTGTCTCCCCCTGCTGTGCAGTCCAGTCAGAGGATCTAGGTCAGGGGGCGTGGCCAGTCTCTCACAAGATCAGTTACATCCAGCTGCAGCTTATTGTCAACAATCAACCAGCAGTTATCTACCCGGGCTGGACACCTCTCCAGCGCCAGTTCGTTCCTACACTACCTGTGATCTCGTCTGTTCCTGCTGCCTGCCTGCCTGCCATTCCCACGCCGCAACCTGCTCTGTTGTCTGATATCCTCGTCATCCAGCTCTCAGGACTACTGGCTCTCCACCCTACTCAGCTCCTACCCCGGCCTGAAGCTACTCCACCCTGTACTGCTTCTCTCTACCATAACACGCTGAATAAACTACATCATAATTCACCCTCTTTGTCCGTGTGTCCGTCTCTGCACCTGAGTCCCCCACCCAAGCCTAATAGAACGAACTGGCCAAACATGGACTCAGCAGAGATGCCACATGAAACAACGGGTGATGGCGTACAACGCGCCCTCCATTCACAGGGAATGCTATTGGGACAACACGACCAACTCATCCGGACTCTATTGGATAACAACCAGCAGTTGTTGGATCAAGTATCTCATCTCTCCTCTCAGGTAGCTAACCTGGTAACACTCACTACCCTTCCTCCCTCTGCTTCTCCTCCGCCTGTTCCTCCTACAGTGGCTCCAGGTTCGGCTTCCGCTCCTGCCCTTCGGGAACCCCCCTACAACTTCACCCGAACCTTTCACCGGGGACCTGAACAAATGCCGTGGTTTCCTGCTTCAGTGCCGCTTGGTGTTCCAACAGAAGCCCCTGTCTTTCTCCACGGAATCCTCAAAGGTACATTACGCACTGGGGTTAATGAGGGGCAAAGCTTTGATTTGGGCAGAAGCGGCTTGTTCTACTCAGCAGATTGCCAGCCTGTCGTTTGACGATTTTTCCTCTCAATTGAAAGTTGTGTTTGATCACCCGGACCATGCCGGGACCGCCACAAAGAGACTATTGAAGCTACGACAGGGCACGGGTAGCGTGGCTGAATACGCCATTGATTTTTGGACCTTGGCAGCCGATTCCAAGTGGAATGACGAAGCTCTTCAGGGAGCGTTTGTTAACGGTCTAAGTGACACGATTAAGAATGAACTAGCTGTTCGTGATGAGCCTGCTAACCTTCATGTTCTCGTTTCCCTTGCTACACGAATAGACAACAGGCTACGGGAGAGGAGACAGGAGAGGGGCGGTCGGGTCCACACCACAGGCGGGGCCCCTCGCTTTCTGCAGCCCGAGCTACACCACCACTCGGACACCGCCCACACACCTCAGCGGATCCCTCCACGGAACTAGACGAGCCCATGCAGCTGGGCCGTGCTCGTCTGTCCCCTGCCGAAAAGGAACGGCGCATGCGGGATGGTGAGTGCATGTACTGTGGGGACCGCACTCATTTCCTGGTTAACTGTCCGGTTCGCCCAAAAGACCAAGCTCGCAGGTAAAAGTGGGCGTACTTGCAGTGCTACACCTGACTCAATGCCCACAGCACCCCGTCTAGTTATCCCAGCTACAGTCCAGTTCAGGAATCTATCTCTCCCACTAGCTGCTCTCATCGACTCTGGTGCTGAGGATAGTTTCCTTGACGTCAACCTGGTCACTCAGGCTGAGATCCCTGTTAAGCCCCTGCCTAAGCCTATAACAGTAACCGCTATTGACGGCCATCAGTTTGCCAACATCACCCACCAAACTGTCCCCGTTTCTCTCATGCTGTCCGGCAATCACAAAGAAACCATCCAGTTTAAAGTAGTCTCCTCCTCGGCCTCCCCCCTTATCCTCGGTTTCCCTTGGCTTAGCCTTCACAACCCCCATATTGACTGGCAAAACCACAAGATACACAGTTGGAGCACCCACTGCCATTCTGTTTGCCTTGGGTCGGCTATTCCGCCCTCGGTCGGCTCCCCTGCTTCCCCTGTCAAAACCCCAGACCTCTCTTCAGTCCCTGAGGAGTACCTGGACCTGGCCGAGGTATTCAGTAAGTCCAAGGCACTTTCATTACCACCTCATAGGCCATACGATTGCGCTATTGAGTTATTGCCTGGAGCCCCTTTGCCGTCCAGTCGGCTTTTCAATCTGTCCCGTCCTGAGAGAGAAGCTATGGAAACCTACATAGGCGACTCCCTAACCTCTGGCATCATTCGTCCCTCATCTTCCGCTGTTGGAGCTGGGTTCTTTTTGTAGAGAAGAAGGACAAAACATTACGCCCCTGCATTGACTACAGAGGACTAAATAACATCACAGTCAGAAATACATACCCCCTGCCTCTCATCAACTCAGCATTTGAACCCCTTCATGGTGCCACTGTGTTTACCAAACTCGACCTACGTAACGCTTACCACCTCGTTAGGATCAGGCGGGGAGATGAATGGAAAACTGGGTTCAATACCCCTCTCGGACACTTTGAATACCTAGTCATGCCATTCGGTCTCACTAACGCCCCAGCAGTGTTTCAGGCCATGGTTAACGATGTGTTGAGGGATTTTCTACACCGTTTTGTGTTTGTCTATTTGGATGACATTCTAATATTCTCTAAGTCACAGGATGAACACGTCTCCCACGTCCGTCTGGTTCTCCAACGCCTCATGGAAAACAAACTGTATGTGAAAGCAGAAAAATGTGAGTTCCACCGGCAGTCCGTCCCCTTTTTGGGCTTTATTATCGAGCGGGGACAAGTGTCACCAGACCCTGACAAGATCAGAGCGGTTGTGGAGTGGCCCACACCCACGTCTCGGAAGCAGCTACAACGCTTCCTGGGCTTCGCCAACTTCTACCGCCGCTTCATCAGGGGTTTCAGCCGAGTGGTTGCCCCCTGACCAAGCTCACCTCCCCTAAGGTGCCATTCCTGTGGACGCCTGAGGCCGAGTCAGCCGTGAGTACATTGAAGGAACTGTTCACCACCTCACCTGTTCTTATTCATCCAGACACTAGTTTGCAGTTTATTGTGGAAGTGGACGCCTCTGATTCGGGGGTGGGGGCTGTCCTGTCACAACGTTCCCCACGGACCAGAAGCTCCATCCTGTGGCCTTTTTCTCCAGGAGATTGACCCCTGCTGAGAAGAACTACGACGTGGGTAACCGGGGAGTTGCTTGCTGTCAAGTTGGCGTTGGAGGAGTGGAGGCACTGGCTAGACGGAGCAGAGCAACCCTTCATAGTCTGGACAGACCACAAGAACCTGGCTTACATCCAGTCGTCCAAGAGGCTGAACTCCCGTCAGGCCAGATGGGCTCTGTTCTTCAGCAGGTTCAAGTTTATTTTAACTTATCGTCCTGGCACACGTAATGTCAAGCCTGATGCTCTCTCTCGCCAGTTTACAGACAATGAAGACTCCAGCAATCCTGAATCTGTTCTGCCCGCTTCCTGTTTGGTGGCGGCGGTTCACTGGGAAATCGAGTCCCTCGTCCGATCGGCACAAGAGTTGGAACCTGGACCGGCCGATGGCCCCCCCGACCTTCTCTATGTTTCCGCAGCCGTGCGGCCGCAAGTGCTCAACTGGATCCACACCTCACGCTTCTCCTGCCACCCTGGTATGAACCGTACACTGTCGCTACTGAAGAGGCACTTTTGGTGGCCATCCGCCGAGGCTGACGTCCGGGAGTACGTGGCGGCCTGTTCCATCTGTGCCCAAAATAAGGCTTCCCACAGGGCTCCTTCGGGCCTGCTGCGGCCTCTCCCAGTCCCGAGTCGTCCCTTGGTCTCACGTGGGCTTGGACTTCGTCACTGGACTTCCTATGTCTGAGGGTAATGACACCATACTCACCATCGTGGACAGATTCTCTAAATCTGCCCATTTTGTTGCATTACCAAAATTACCATCTGCCAGTGAGACAGCCGACCTCTTTGTCCTACATGTATTCCGTCCCCATGGAATACCTGTGGACATAGTGTCCGATAGAGGTCCACAGTTCATTTCTCGGGTATGGAAGGAGTTTTGTTCGGCTCTGGGTGCCACTGTCAGTCTCTCATCAGGTTTCCATCCCCAGTCCAATGGCCAGACTGAGAGGACCAATCAGGACCTGGAGGCTGCTCTACGCTGTGTGACATCCCAGAACCCGTCCACCTGGGCCAAACATCTCCCGTGGGTCGAATATGCCCACAATTCCCTCACCTCATCTGCCACCGGCCTCTCACCATTTGAGGCGGCTTTGGGGTACCAACCGCCATTGTTCCCGTCTCAGGAAAGGGAGTTAGCCGTCCCGTCAGTTCAGGATAACCTTCGTCGCTGCCGCAAGGTGTGGGTGGACACCCGTGAGGCTCTTCTACGGACAGCAGAGCGTAACAAGAGGGTGGCGGACAGGCACAGGATAGTCGCTCCCCAGTTCCAGCCTGGTCAGCGAGTCTGGCTCTCCTCCAGCAACATCCCCCTGCGCACTGACTCCCGTAAGCTGTCGCCCGGTATTTGGGTCCTTTCGAGATCGACTCCATCATCAACCCTTCGGCTGTTCGGTTGAAGCTTCCCCAGGCCATGAGAGTCCATCCTACATTTCACGTGTCCCAGCTGAAGCTGGTCTCCTCCAGCCCTTTGTGTCCGCCTGTGGATCCCCCTCCGCCACCGCGTGTATGTGACGACCATCCAGCCTACACGGTGCGGAGACTGCTGGACGTCCGGAGGCGTGGTAGAGGGTTTCAGTACCTGGTGGACTGGGAGGGATACGGTCCCGAGGGGAGAGGTCCTGGATTCCCCGACGATTTATACTGGATCCGCAGCTGGTGGCTGACTTCCATAGGGACCACCCTGACAAGCCGGGTGGGTCGCCGGGTGGCGCCCGTTGAGGGGGGTACTGTTACGGTCCGGCACTGTTGGTCCTGTTCCTGCTGGTTTTCCTTTCCCTTTTTCCCTGTGTGTGTTGTTTGTGTCTGTCTCCCCCTGCTGTGCAGTCCAGTCAGAGGATCTAGGTCAGGGGCGTGGCCAGTCTCTCACAAGATCAGTTACATCCAGCTGCAGCTTATTGTCAACAATCAACCAGCAGTTATCTACCCGGGCTGGACACCTCTCCAGCGCCAGTTCGTTCCTACACTACCTGTGATCTCGTCTGTTCCTGCTGCCTGCCTGCCTGCCATTCCCACGCCGCAACCTGCTCTGTTGTCTGATATCCTCGTCATCCAGCTCTCAGGACTACTGGCTCTCCACCCTACTCAGCTCCTACCCCGGCCTGAAGCTACTCCACCCTGTACTGCTTCTCTCTACCATAACACGCTGAATAAACTACATCATAATTCACCCTCTTTGTCCGTGTGTCCGTCTCTGCACCTGAGTCCCCCACCCAAGCCTAATATTGGTAAAAACAATGGGATAGATTGAAATAGATAATGGAATTTATCTGCATATATTATCTGCATATAATGATATAACTCCTTCCTGTGTTACACCTTGGAAAGAGGAGGATGCCGGTAAAGCTACTGAAAGGGGCTCAATGGCGACAGCAAATAATAATGGGGACAGTGGGCAGCCTTGGCGTGTCCCACGTTCCAAGGCATAAAAATCAGAATGGGTGTTATTGGTACAGACACTGGCCTGGGGAGATGTATATAGGAGACGGATCCATGAGCTAAATCTGTCCCCAAATCCAATTTCTTTAAGAACAGCAAATAGGTACTCACATTCAATTCTGTCAAATGCCTTCTCTGCGTCTAGGGAGATTACCACCTCAGGGGAGTTGGAGAATTGTTAAGAATAAATAATGTTAAACAGCGTCCGAATATAAAACAAAATGTACCTGTCCTTTATGAAGCCGGTTTGCTGCTGTGATATGAGTCCTGGTAAGACTACTTCCAGACGCCTCACTATCACCTTCGCCAGCACCTTTACATCCACATTAAGGAGGCTTAGGGGCCTAAATGAAGAACAGGAAGTGGGGTCTTTCCCCATCTTAAGGAGAAGCGCTATTGAAGCCAAATAAGTGTCCAGCAGTATGTTACCATGTTACAAAAAAGAAAAGGACCTGAGTGTCTGTACATCTACGAATGATCAATGGGGCGTAATAAAGGGGTGGAAAGTCCAGGCTCTGTCGTAGCCGGCCGCGACCGGGAGACCCATGGGGCGGCGCACAATAGGACCAGCGTCGTCCAGGGTAGGGGAGGGAATGGCCGGCAGGGATGTAGCTCAGTTGGTAGAGCATGATGTTTGCAACGCCAGGGTTGTGGGTTTGATTCCCACGGGGGGCCAGTATGAAAATAAAAAAATAATGTATGCACTCACTAACTGTAAGTCGCTCTGGATAAGAGCGTCTGCTAAATGATGTAAATGTAAATGTAAATGAAAGTCCTTCAGTAAGTATCTACATGAAAAAACGAAAAAACGAAAGCTCTGCAAAAGCCTGGAATTGCAGCCATGCATTACTACGCTAGCCATCTAGTCAAATAAAAAGGACCTCCCAAATGTGTAGCTTAAATAACAACCACACAAGACAGTATTAGTCAATAGTGTTTCTGCAGAGTAGAAAAGGAATGGCAACAGGGGGAAAAAGGCCCTGCCGTAAAAATCTAAACATACCTTCGACTTGGAGGGTAGGCTAGGCTATGCATGCTACATGGCAAAAGAGTAGGTCATAGATCCAAGATACAGCTCAGAAGTGACTGTCGAACCAACTCTGGGCGTCGTCGTGCGAGTTGAACTGAAGCTTCCACCCGGCATGTTCAAAGTGGGGACGAGCAGGGAAGCGGAGTGAGAATTTCACTTTCTTCTCATGAAGGTTGCGTTTCACATCGAGGAATTTAGCTATTTTCTTGGCGACACTCGAGCTGAGGTCAGGAAAGATAAACACCTTGCGTCAGCAGAAGTGTAGCTGGTCTGGAAAACGGACGACAAACACTCTAGGCTTGGAGTTGTTGTCTCCGCCCTCTGGGGAGGGGCCAATGCGGTGGGCTCTGTCCAGCTTCAGGATTGATAGAACGATGGCCGGACCCAGCACCTTATCGGTCTTGTCAATCAGCTTTTGGTTTTCGGAGCTCAGACGGGCAACCGTTTTCTCAAGGGCTACTATGCGGTCATGTAGTCATAACAGGTCTTGTTCATCCGCAGCGGCTCGGACACCATCCAGGACGGCGTAGAAGGGGGCCAGAGCAGCATCAAGACTCCGTAACGGTTGGACTGGAGTCGGCAACATTACCATTCACGTTTGCCATCGCGTTGAAACGTTGAATCTTCTGCTCCTCAGATCGTGTGACATTTTAATCAAAAAGGTAAGTTACGAACTCATCAATCAAATCTGACATGTAAAAAAGTGTCACACCCTGATCTGTTTCACCTGTCTTTGTGCTTGTCTCCACCCCCCTCCAGGTGTCGCCCATCTTCCCTATTATCCCGTGTATTTATATCTGTGTTCTCTGTTTGTCTGTTGCCAGTTCGCCTTGTCTCGTCAAGCCTACCAGCGTTTTTCCCATACTCCTGTTTTGCACTAGCCCGTTTCCAGCTTTTCCCGGTTTTGACCATTCTGCCTGTCCTGACCCTGAGCCTGCCGTTCTGTACCTTGTGACACAGTTCTGGATTACTGACCTCTGCCTGCCCCGACCCTGAGCCTGCCTGCCGTTTCTTTACCTTTCGGACTCTGCTCTGGATTACTGACCTCTGCCTGCCCTTGACCTGTCGTTTGCCTGCCCCCTGTTTTTGTAAATAAACGTTTGCTATTTCGAACTGTCTGCATCTGGGTCTTATCCTGAGTCGTGATAGCACGAACTGGCCATGACTGACCCAGCAGACTCGGTCCAGCTCCGCAACGCCGTCTCCTCCCAGGGAGCAACCATTGGAAGACACGAGGAGTTACTTCAAGGTCTTATGGAAGGATTCCAGACTTTGGAGGAATGCCAGGACCATGCCTTCAACATATTGCTGGAGCAATTCCGCGGATTGTGTGTGAGGCAGCCCGCCACTACAGTAACCCCCCAGACTGTCAATTACCCCACTACCAGCGGCGTTTCTCCCCATTCTACCCCGGCTTCCCAAGAACCCCGCTTACCTCCTCTGGAGCGCTAGGCTGGAGAGCCCGGATCCTGCCGGGCATTTCTCTCCCAGTGTTCTCTCATCTTTGAGCTGCAGCCGTCTTAATTTCCCTCTGATCGTTCGAGGATAGCGTACGTGATAACGCTGATGTCCGGAAGGACTCTTGCCTGGGCTACGGCAGTGTGGGAGCAACAATCCACCGTTTGCCTCAGACTGGAGGAGTTTGTGGCGGAGGTACGTAAAGTGTTTGATTCTCCGTTGTCCGGGAGAGAGGCGGCTCGTAAGCTGCTCCAACTACATCAGGATTCCTGTAGTGTGGCAGACTACGCAGTGGATTTTCGCACGTTGGTGGCTGAGAGTGCCTGGAACCCGGAAGCCCTGTTCGATGCGTTCCTTCACAGATTATCGGAGGTGATTAAAGACGAGTTCACAGCCCGGGAGCTGCCCCTGGACATCGACTCCCTCATAGCCTTGACCATCTGGATCGATGGGCGGCTACGGGAACGTAGGAGGGAGAGGGAGTCTCGATTTCCACCTCGCCTCCGAGGAATCCCGGAAATCCCCGAAGTCCACATTGCCGAGTGGATCCGATGTTGCCCGAGATCTCTTGGAGGTCACAGAGGGCTGTCGAGTCATCTCCTCTGGAACCCGTGTAACTGGGCAGGGCTATATTGTCTCCTGCTGAGCGCTTACGCAGACTAAACACCCAGAGCTGTCTGTATTGTGGAGATACGGGACATTTTCTATCTACCTGCCCATTAAAGAACCATGCTCATCTAGCAGGTACTAGTACGCTGGTGAGCAGAACGGGGAGTTTCCCAATCTTCCATTTCTCGTGCCCCTCTCCATGCTACCCTGTTGTGGGGTGACCGGTCCAAATCTCTTCGGGTGCTCATTGACTTTGGGGCCGACGAGAGCTTTATGGACGCTACCCTGGTGTCGGAGCTGGGAATCCCCACACAACCCCTCTCCATTCCAATGGATGTCAGAGCGTTGGATGGTCGCTCTATTGGCAGAGTCACCCACACTACGTTTCCCATTAACCTGAGAGTGTCTGGAAATCACAGCGAGTCCATGCAGTTCCTGCCCATTGAATCCCCTCATGCACCCGTGGTTTCTCCAGAGGAACAATGCTCTGATCGACTGGGCTACTGGTTCTATCTTGGGTTGGAGCCCATTTTGCCATGTGCATTGCCTGAAGTCGGTGCTGCCTGCCCGGGACGTCTTCCTGCGGGCTTGGGAAAAGCCCCGGACCTCTCCGCTGTTCCCGCGGAGTACCAGGACCTCCAGGAGGTTTTCAGCAAAGCACGTACCACCTCGCTTCCTCCGTATTGGCCCTTTGACTGCGCCATCAACCTTCTCCCGGGTACTACACTGCCTCGGGGTTGGCTTTATTCCCAATCAGGTCCGCAGACCAAGGGGATGGAGACTTACAGTGGGGAAAAAAAGTATTTAGTCAGCCACCAATTGTGCAAGTTCTCCCACTTAAAAAGATGAGAGAGGCCTGTAATTTTCATCATAGGTACACGTCAACTATGACAGACAAAATGAGATTTTTTTTTCCAGAAAATCACATTGTAGGATTTTTAATGAATTTATTTGCAAATTATTGTGGGAAATAAGTATTTGGTCAATAACAAAAGTTTCTCAATACTTTGTTATATACCCTTTGTTGGCAATGACACAGGTCAAATGTTTTATGTAAGTCTTCACAAGGTTTTCACACACTGTTGCTGGTATTTTGGCCCATTCCTCCATGCAGATCTCCTCTAGAGCAGTGATGTTTTGGGGCTGTCACTGGGCAACACAGACTTTCAACTCCCTCCAAAGATTTTCTATGGGGTTGAGATCTGGAGACTGGCTAGGCCACTCCAGGACCTTGAAATGCTTCTAACGAAGCCACTCTTTCGTTGCCCGGGCGGTGTGTTTGGGATCATTGTCATGCTGAAAGACCCAGCCACGTTTCATCTTCAATGCCCTTGCTGATGGAAGGAGGTTTTCACTCAAAATCTCACGATACATGGCCCCATTCATTCTTTCCTTTACACGGATCAGTCGTCCTGTTCCCTTTGCAGAAAAACAGCCCCAAAGCATGATGTTTCCACCCACATGCTTCACAATAGGTATGGTGTTCTTTGGATGCAACTCAGCATTCTTTGTCCTCCAAACACGACGAGTTGAGTTTTTACCAAAAAGTTATATTTTGGTTTCATCTGACCATATGACATTCTCCCAATCCTCTTCTGGATCATCCAAATGCACTCTAGCAAACTTCAGATGGGCCTGGACATGTAATGGCTTAAGCAGGGGGACAGGTCTGGCACTGCAGGATTTGAGTCCCTGGTGGCGTAGTGTGTTACTGATGGTAGGATTTGTTACTTTGGTCCCAGCTCTCTGCAGGTCATTCACTAGGTCCCCCCGTGTGGTTCTGGGATTTTTGCTCACCGTTCTTGTGATCATTTTGACCCCACGGGGTGAGATCTTGCGTGGAGCCCCAGATCGAGGGAGATTATCAGTGGTCTTGTATGTCTTCAATTTCCTAATAATTGCTCCCACAGTTGATTTCTTCAAACCAAGCTGCTTACCTATTGCAGATTCAGTCTTCCCAGCCTGGTGCAGGTCTACAATTTTGTTTCTGGTGTCCTTTGACAGCTCTTTGGTCTTGGCCATAGTGGAGTTTGGAGTGTGACTGTTTGAGGTTGTGGACAGGTGTCTTTTTTACTGATAACAAGTTCAAACAGGTGCCATTAATACAGGTAACAAGTGGAGGACTGAGGAGCCTCTTAAAGAAGAAGTTACAGGTCTGTGAGAGCCAGAAATCTTGCTTATTTGTAAATAAATTCATAAAAAATCCTACAATGTCTACTGCCGGTTCATCCGGGGCTACGGCACCAGGCCTTCCCCCCTGTCAGCGCTCACCTCTCCCAAGGTCCCTTTTATGTGGTCTCCAGCTGCAGACCAGGCGTTCTTGGACCTCAAGCAACAATCCCCTATCCTAATCCATCCGGATCCGTCCCGGCAGTTCGTGGTGGAGGTCGATGCCTCGGCCATCGGAGTGGGGGCTTTTCTGTCCCAGCGTTCGGTCTCAACCCCACGGAAAGGAATTACGACGTGGGTAACCGGGAACTTCTTGCGGTGAAGATGGCGTTGGAGGAGCGGAGGCACTGGTTAGAGGGGGCGGAACACCCATTCATAGTATGGAAAGGTCACAAGAATCTGGAAAATCTCTGCATCGCCAAGAGCCTCAACTTCAGGGAAGCTCGATGGGCCCAGCTATTCACCCGATTCAACTTCACCATCTCCTACCGCCCAGGGTCCAAGAATGTGAGCTGGATGCGCTGTCACGCCTCTATAGCCCCACTGCTACACCATCGGACCCCGAGACCATCCTCCCTACCTCTCGTCTCGCGGCTGCACTCATCTGGGGTATAGAGAACCGGGTCCGTGAGGCGTAGCGTTCCCAGCCGGACTCTGCCCGTTCCTCAGTTCTGGAATCGGCTCATTCCTCTTGACTAGCCTGTCATCCTGGCCCCCGTCGAACCCTGGCCTTTGTACAGCAACGTTTTTAGTCGCCCACCTTGGTTACTGACGTCTCCGCGTTCTTCGCCGCCTGCACCGTGTGTGCCCAGAAGAAGACTCCTCGGCAAGCTCCGGCTGTCCTCCTTCAACCACTTCCTGTCCCTCATCGTCCCTGGTCACATATATCCCTGGACTTCATCACAGGTCTCCCCCCTTCTGATGGCAACCCGGTTATTCCTACCGTGGTGGCCCGGTTTTCCAAAGCCGCCCATTTCATTCCTCTCACCAAGCTACCCTCAGCCAAGGAGATGTCCCAGCTCATGGTGCAGCACGTCTTTCAGATCAATGGACTTCTAATCGACATGGTCTCCGACTGGGGTCCTCAGTTCTCGTCCCAGTTATGGAAGGTGTTCTGCACGCTCACTGGGTCGTCGGCCAGCCTGTCCTCTGGGTTCCACCCACAGTCTAACAGCCAGTCGGAGCGAGCCAATCAGGACCTGCAGACGACTCTTCACTGCCATATCTCTGCCAATCCCACCACCTGGAGCCAGCAGCTCGTGTGGGTAGACTACGCCCGCAACACCCTCCCTTGCTCAGCCACTGGTCTCTCACCTCTCCCTAGGATATCAGCCAACGCTCTTCCCGGGGCAAGAGGTCAGCCTACCCTTGGCCCAGATGTTCATCCGCCGCTGTCGACCTACCTGGAAGAGAGCCCGGTCGGCTCTTCTCAAGACCACCTCCAGGTATCGACGACAGGCGGACCGCCACCGGACCCCGGCTCCTCGTTATCGTCTTGGGCAGAGGGTATGGCTGTCCACTCGGGATCTGCCCCTCTGGGTAGAGTCCGGCAAACATTCCCTCCATTTTATCGGCCCTTTCCCCATCTCCAAGATTCTTAGCCCCTCTGCTGTTCGTCTTCTGTTGCCCCGTACCCTCCGTATACATACCAATTTTCATGTGTCTAGCATTAAACCTATGTCTCACAGCCCTTTGTCTCCTGTTTCAAGCCAATGCAGAGATAACTTTAGAAGAGGTTGTCTCTGCAGTACGTTCCTTCCCTAACGGTAAAACGGCTGGCCCTGACGGCTTTGGTATAGAGTTTTACAAAGCATATTCGGAAAAGGAAACATTCACACCTCCATTAATTTACAAAAGGATTGTCTAATAGCTCGGCTAGGTGTGAAAAATCACCCATTTTGTGCCACAGTTTAGAACTTGCAGAGTGTTCGAGGCTTAACTACTCTAAAGATTTACATTTCTGACTCAATATCACAGACAAGATTTGCCCTAACGAAAAATGCATCAACCCCTACAAATACAGTGCCTTGCAAATGTATTCAACCCCCTAGACATTTTTCCTATTTTGTTGCATTACAACCTGTAATTTAAATGCATTATAATTTGGATTTAATTTAATGGACATACACAAAATAGTCCAAATTGGTGAAGTGGAATGAAAAAAATGACTTGTAAAAAAAAATTCTAAAGAATAACTAACGGAAAAGTGGTGCGTGCATATGTATTCACCCCCTTTGCTATGAAGCCCCTAAATAAGATCTGGTGCAACCAATTACCTTCATAAGTCACATAATTAGTTAAATAAAGTTAAGCTCTGTGCAATCTAAGTGTCACATGATCTGCCACATGATCTCAGTATATATACACCTGTTCTGAAAGGCCCCAGAGTCTGCAACACCACTAAGCAAGGGGCACCACCAAGCAAGTGGCACCATGAAGACCAAGGAGCTCTCCAAACAGGTCAGGGACAAAGTTGTGGAGAAGTACAGATCAGGGTTGGGTTATGAAAAAAAATTAAGCCGTACACTCCACAGAGCTGGGCATTACGGAAGAGTGGCCAGAAAAAAAGCCATTCCTTAAACAAAAAAATAAGCAAACACGTTTGTTGTTCGCCAAAAGGCATGTGGGAGACTCCCCAAACATATGGAAGAAGGTACTCTGGTCAGATGAGACTAAAATTGAGCTTTTTGGCCATCAAGGACAATGCTATGTCTGGTGCAAACCCAACACCTCCCATCATCCTGAGAACACCATCCCCACAGTGAAGCATGATGGTGGCAGCATCATGCTGTGGGGATGTTTTTCATCGGCAGGGACTGGGAAACTGGTCAGAATTGATGGAATGATGGATGGCGCTAAATACAGGGAAATTCAGTCTGCCAGAGATTTGAGACTGGGATGAATAGTTATGCACGCTCAAGTTCTGTTTATTTATCTTCTTTCTTGTTTGTTTCACCCCCCAAAAAAGTGGTAGGCATGTTGTGTAAATCAAATGATACAAATCCCCCAAAAATCAATTTTAATTCCAGGTTGTAAGGCAACAAAATAGGAGGGAGGGTGGTAAAATCTTTGTACTTACATTGATGTACATTTTGTAAAAAAATATATAAAAATATCAAAAAATCTCTGCGTTTAGCTCCCTTTGAGCAGCACTGCTTAATTTAAGTATGGAAAGGGAATGGAGGAAATCAGACATTTTTGCAGTATCTACAGTAGTCTTTGAAGTGTAGAGGTCTTGATACAACTTTGTGAAACATGCAATACTTTATTTAGGGTCCGTAGTAACAGCTCCAGTACTAGATTTAATTTGATGAATAGCTCTATTGGCCTGCATGCCTCTCAGCTGGCGCGCCAGTAGTTTATCCGGCTTGTCACCCAACTCGAAGTGTTTTAGTTTAATCTTTATTAGCATTGTGTTTCCTTAGTTAGAGAGAATCGTATCGTATTCATATTTGAGTTTTATTATGTCATTCAACCTGGAAGATTAGGGCTTTTCCATATAATCTCTCTCAAGCACCAGGAGCTGTGCCTCGATTTCTAATAATATTTTCTGCCCAAACAAAATTCATGGTAGCCTCATATTATATTATATGCCCACGCATAACAGCCTTAAATGCCTCCCACAAAGTGGAGTCGGATACATCAGCAGTATCATTCTGGGACATATAGTCCGTAATTAAATTGGCTGTTTGTTGGTGAAATTGTTAATCATTGAAAAATGTTGTATTAAATCACCAGCTGAATTGACGCTTTGTTCTGCCGAAAACCATTTGTAATAAAACGGGACTGTGATTGGAAATTATGATATTATGGTACTTGGTAGAGGTGACGTTCGATGTCATTTTAGAGTATGTTAAAAAGTAGTCAATTCTTGTGTATGATTTATACACATGTGAGAAGAAAGAATAATACTTATCCGTAGGGTGTTGTAATCTCCAAATATCAACAAGGTTCTTTGTTCCAGTTACATTATTCAAGACAATGGTGGAATTCAGTGAAGAGGTAGGAAGCCTATCCATATAAGGATCCAAAATGCAGTTAAAATCTCTGCCTGTAATTAAATGTGTGGTTGATAAATCTGGTAAGAGATTGAAGACATTCCGAAAGTACCCTATATCATCGAAATCCAGTGCATATAGATTTAAATGTTTTACATGTTGTGATAGAATATGGCCTATTACTATAATATAGCGGCCATTGGGGTCGCTTATAGTTGAAATCTGTTTGAATGGGACAGTTTTTCAAAATAATATGGCTACACCTCTAGTTTTGGATTAAAAAGTTGATTGATATATCAGCTACATTTTAATCTCCATTCCTCAGTACACTTTATGGGAGTTTCTTGTAGAAACATAATATCTCCAGAGAAAGATTTCAAATAGGAAAACACTCAAATTCGTTCCCAAACCTCGTACATTCTACGAAAGAAGGGTAATATCGCCACACCGTGGCGAAGTGATAGAGCTACCAGTAGCCATAAGAAATAATAATCTGGTCCTCAAATGCATTACAATTATAGCAGTAGGGCTGGTGCAAAACATAAAGAGCTAAGGACAAATGAAAAAAACGAAAAAACATTCTCCACCTCCCTCCCTCTGTCCACTTCCCCAAACGAAGTGGAATAGAAGTTCCCCCATAAACACTGTGGAACTACAAGAATGGCGCCGAAGAAGATGGCTGCCGTTTTACAGCCCTCTAACCAATTGTACTATTATGTGTGTTTTTTCACGTTATTTGTAATTTATTCTGTACATAATGTTTCTGCCACTGTCTCTTATGACCAAAAAGAGCTTCTGGATATCAGGACAGCGATTACTCACCTCGTATTGGACGAAGATTTTTTCTTCAACTAATCGGACGCGAAGGATATCCTACAGACATCGGACAAGGCCCAAATCCCAGTCATTCGCATGAGAAAGAGACAGAGATATCGTGGATGTAGGTTGGGGTGCCTCGTAAGGATCCGATGGCGAGCGAGTAAACTGCCTCTTCCATCAATCCTATTAGCCAATCTTCAATCATTTGAAAATAAATTAGAAGACCTAAGATTACGGTTATCCTACCAACGAGACATAAAAAACTGTAATATCTTATGTTTCACCGAGTCGTGGCTGAACGACGACATGGATAACATGCAGCTGGTGGGATATACGCTACATCTGCAGGATAGAACGGCTGACTCCGGTAAGACAAGGGGTGGCGGTCTGTGTATATTTGTAAACAACAGCTGGTGCACAAAATCAACTACTAAGGCAGTCTCGAGGTTTTGCTCGCCTGAGGACTCGGTTAATAAGGAAGTGGTCAGATGACGCAGATGCTAAGCTACAGGACTGTTTTCCTAGCACAGACTGGAATATGTTCCGGGATTCTTCCGATAGCATTGAGGAGTACACCACATCAGTCACTGGCTTCATCAATAAGTGCATCGAAGACATCGTCCCCACAGTGACCGTACGTACATACCCCAACCAGAAGCCATGGATTACAGGCAACATCCGCACTGCCCCCCCACCCCCACCCCATCTTTTTACGTTGCTGCTACTATGTTAATTATTTATGCATAGTCACTTTAACTCTACCCACATGTACATATTACCTCAACAAGCCGGTGCCCCCGCACATTGACTCTGCACTGGTACCCCCCTGTATATAGTCTCCCTACTGTTATTTTATTTTACTTCTGCTCTTTTTTTCTCAACACTTTTTTGTTGTTGTTGTTGTTTTTTAAAACGTTTTTATTAAGAAATAAATGCATAGTTGGTTAGGGGCTGTAAGTAAGCATTTCACGGTAATGTCTACACCTGTTGTATTCGGCGATTGTGGCAAATACGATTTGATTTGATTTGATTAGAGCTGCCACCTTCATGGAGCAGAACTCTAACCCGGATGCTTATAAGAAATCCCGCTATGCTCTCCGACGAGCCATCAAACAGGCAAAGAGTCAATACAGAACTAAGATTGAATTGTACTACACTGGCTTGACGCTCGTCGATGTGGCAGGGCTCGAAAACTATTACAGACTACAAAGGGAAGCACAGCCGCGAGCTGCCCAGTGACACAAGCCTACCAGGCGAGCTAAATCACTTCTATGCTCGCTTCAAGGCAAGCAACACTAAAGCATGCATGAGAGCATCAGCTGTTCCGGATGTCTATGTGATCAAGCTCTCTGTAGCCGATGTGAGTAAGACCTTTAAACAGGTCAACATTGACAAGGCCGCATACCGCCCCAACAGATCCACAGATGATGCAATCTCTATTGCACTCCACACTGCCCTTTCCCACCTGGACAAGAGGAACACCTATGTGAGAATGCTATTCATTGACTACAGTTCAGCGTTCAACACCATAGTGCCCTCAAAGCTCATCACTAAGCTAAGGATCCTGGGACTAAACACCTCCCTCTGCAACTGGATCCTGGACTTCCTGACCAGCCACCCCCAGGTGGTAAGGTTAGGTAACAACACATCTGGCACGCTGATCCTCAACACGGGGGCCCCTCAGGGGTGCGTGCTCAGTCCCCTCCTGTACTTCCTGTTCACCCATGACTGCACGACTCCAACACCATCATTAAGTTTGCCGACGACACAACAATTGTAGGCCTGATCAACGACAATGATGAGACAGCCTATAGGGAGGAGGTCAGAGACCTGGCCGTGTGGTGCTATGATAACACCCTCTCCCTCAATGTGCTCAAGACAAAGGAGATGATTGTGGACTACAGGGGGGGGAAAAGGACTGAGCACGCCCCCATTCTCATCGACGGGGCTGTAGTGAAACAGGTTGAGAGCTTCAAGTTCCCTAGTGTCCACATCACCAACAAACTATCATGGTCCAAACACACCAAGACAGTCGTGAAGAGGGCACGACAAAGCCTATTCCCCCTCAGGAGACTGAAAAGATTTGGGATGGGTCCTCAGATCCTCAAAAAATTCTACAGCTGCACCATCGAGAGCATCCTGACTGGTTGCATCATCGCCTGGTATGGCAACTGCTTGTCCTCCGACCGCAAGGCACTATAGAGGGTAGTGCGTACGACCCAGTACATCACTGGGGCCAAGCTTCCTGTCATTCAGGACCTCTATACCAGGCGGTGTCAGATGAAGGCCCTAAAAATTATCAAAGACACCAGCCACCCTAGTCATAGACTGTTCTCTCTGATACCGCACGGAAAGTGGGACTGAACGCCAAGTCTAGGTCCAAAAGGCTTCTTAACAGCTTCTATCCCCAAGCCATAAGACTCCTGAACAGCTAATCATGGCTACCCAGACAATTTGCATTGCCCCCCCCCCCCCACCCCACCCCAACCCCTCTTTTATGCTGCTGCTACTCTGTTTATTATTTATGCATACTCACTTTAACTCTACCCACATGTACAGTGGGGATAACAAGTATTTGATACCCTGCCGATTTTGCAGGTTTTCCTACTTACAAAGCATGTAGAGGTCTGTAATTTTTATCATAGGTACACTTCAGCTGTGAGAGGCGGAATCTAAAACAAAAATCCAGAAAATCACATTGTATGATTTTTAAGTAATTAATTTGCATTTTATTGCAGCAGGTATAACTCCCAGTTATATGGGCCTAATTACGGCCTAATGAATTCATTTCAATTGACTGATTTCCTTATATGAACTGTATACATATATACAGTGGATTCGGAAAGTATTCAGACCCCTACACTTTTTCCCCATTTTGTTACGTTACAGCCTTATTCTAAAATAGATTATTATTATTATTTTCATCAATCTACACACAATACCCTATAATGACAAAGCAAAAAACAGGTTTTTAGAAATGTTTGCATATTTATTACAAATTAAAAATATCAAATTTATATAAGTATTCAGACCCTTTACAGAGTACATTGTTGAAGCACCTTTGGCAGGGATTACAGCCTAGAGTCTTCTTGGGTATGATGCTACAAGCTTGGCACACCTGTATTTGGGGAGTTTCTCCCATTATTCTCAGCATACCCTCTCAAGCTCTGTCAGGTTGGATGGGGAGAGTCGCTGCACAGCTATTTTCAGGTCTCTCCAGAGATTTTGATCGGGTTTAAGACCAGGCTCTAGCTGGGCCACTCAAGGACATTCAGAGATTTGTCCCTAAGCCACTCCTGCGATGTCTTGGCTGTGTGCTTAGGGTCGTTGTCCTGTTGGAAGGTGAACCTTCACCCCAGTCTGAGGGCCTGAGCGCTCTGGAGCAGGTTTTCATCAAGGATCTCTCTGTACTTTGCTCCGTTCATCTTTCCCTTGATCCTGACTGGTCTCTCAGTCCCTGCCGCTGAAAACATCCCCACAGCATGAGGCTGCCACCACCATGCTTCACCGTAGGGATGGTACCAGGTTTCCTCCAGACGTGACTGTTGGCAGTCAGGTCAAAGAGTTCAATCTTGGTTTCATCAAACCAGAGAATCTTGTTTCTCATTGTCTGAGAGTCCTTTAGGTGCCTTTTGGCAAACTCCAAATGGGCTGTCATGTGCCTTTTACTGAGGAGTGGCTTCCATCTGGCCACTCTACCACAAAGGACTGATTGGTGGAGTGTTGCAGAGATGGTTGTCCTTCTGGAAGGTTCTCCCATCGAGTGGTCAGAGTGACCATCGGGTTCTTGGTCACCTCCCTGATCAAGGCCCATCTCCCCAATTGCTCAGTTTGGCCGGGCTGCCAAACTTCTTCCATTTAAGAATGATGGAGGCCACTGTGTTCTTGGGGACTTTCAATGCTGCAGAAATTGGTTGGTGTTCTTCCGCAGATCTGTTCCTCGACACAATCCAATCTCGGAGCTCTACGGACAATTCCTTCGACCTCATGGCTTGGTTTTTATTCTGACTTGCACTGTCAACTGTGGGACCTTATTTACACAGGTGTGTGCCTTTCCAAATCATGTCCAATCAGTTGAATTTACCACAGGTGGACTCCAATCAAGTTGTAGAAACATCTCAAGGATGATCAATGGAAACAGAATGCACCTGAGCTCAATTTCGAGTCTCATAGCAAAGGGTCTGAATACATTTACATTTTTACATTTTAGTCATTTAGCAGACGCTCTTATCCAGAGTGACTTACAGTTAGTGAGTGCATACATTTTCATACTGGCCCCCCATGGGAATCGAACCCACAACCCTGGCGTTGCAAGCGCCATGCTCTACCAACTGAGCTACACGGGGCCCTTACTTATGTAAATACGTTTTTTTCTGTTTTCTTTAAAAAAATAAATGTGCAAACATTTCAAAAAACCTGTTTGAGCGTTGTCATTATTTTGTATTGTATGTGGATTGATGAGATATTTTTTTTTCATCCATTTTAGAATAAGGATGTAACGTAACAAAATGTGGAAAAAGGCAA
Source organism: Coregonus clupeaformis (assembly GCF_020615455.1). Classification (NCBI taxonomy): domain Eukaryota; kingdom Metazoa; phylum Chordata; class Actinopteri; order Salmoniformes; family Salmonidae; genus Coregonus; species Coregonus clupeaformis. The sequence continues at coordinate 39,937,212 of NC_059225.1, forward strand.
TGGGTCTGAATACTTTCTGAATGGACTATATATACACTGTACTTCCATAATGTTTTTTAGCTGGTTCCGGGGATCTTCAGATGAGTCTTGTGAGGCTTGTGGATGTCCTAGAGCAAAACAACCCACATGTACGACATGTACAGTATCAGTCAAAAGTTTGGACACACCTACTCATTCAAAGGTTTTTCTTTATTTTTACTATTTTCTACATTGTAGAATAATAGTGAAGACATCAACACTATGAAATAACACATATAGAATCATGTAGTAAGCAAAAAAGTGTTAAACAAATCAATATATATTTTATATTCTTCAAAGTAGCCAACCTTTGCCTTGATGACAGCTTTGCACACTCTTGGCATTCTCTCAACCAGCTTTATCATTTCAATTAACAGATGTGCCTTGTTAAAAGTTAATTTGTGGAATTTCTTTCCTTCTTAATGCGTTTGAGCCAATCAGTTGCATTGTGTCATGGTAGGGGTGGTATACAGAAGATAGCCCTATTTGGTAAAAGACCAAGTCCATACTATGGCAAGAACAGCTCAAATAAGCAAAGAGAAATGACAGTCCATCATTACTTTCAGACATGAAGGTCAGTCAATACGGAACATTTCAAAAACGTTGAACGTTTCTTCAAGTGCAGTCGCAAAACCCATCAAGCGCTATGATGAAGCTGGCTCTCATGAGGACCGCCACAGGAAATGAAGACCCAGAGTTACCTCTGCTGTAGAGGATAAGTTCATTAGAGTTTCCAGCCTCAGAAATTGCAGCCCAACTAAATGCTTCACAGAGTTCAATTAACAGACACATCTCAACATCAACTGTTCAGAGGAGACTGCGTGAATCAGGCCTTCATGGTCGAATTGCTGCAAAGAAACCACTAATAAAGGACACCAATAAGAAGAAGAGACTTGCTTGGGCCAAGAAACATGAGCAATGGACATTAGACCGTTGGAAATCTGTCCTTTGGTCTGATGAGTCCAAATGTGAGATTTTTGGTTCCAACCACCGTGTCTTTGTGAGACTTAAAGTAGGTGAACAGATGACCTCTGCATGTGTGGTTCCCACCGTGAAGCATGGAGGAGAAGGTGTGATGGTGTGGGTGTGATTTGCTGGTGACATTGTCTGTGATCTTTTTAGAATTCAAGGCACACTTAACCAGCATGGCTACCACAGCATTCTGCAGCGATACGCAATCCCATCTGGTTTGCGCTTAGTGGGACTATCAACACACCTCCAGGCTGTGTAAGGGCTATTTGACCAAGAAGGAGAGTGATGGAGTGCTGCATCAGATTACCTGGCCTCCACAATCACCGACTTCAACCCAATTGAGATGGTTTGGGATGAGTTGGACCGCAGAGTGAAGGAAAAGCAGCCAATAAGTGCTCAGCATATGTGGGAACTCCTTCAAGACTGTTGGAAAAGCATTCCAGTTGAAGCTTTCCCCCTTCTGATAACCAGGTGGCGAATCGCATCTCTGCATGTCTGGCAGACATATCAGTATGGATGACGGATCACCACCTCAAGCTGAACCTTGGCAAGACGGAGCTGCTCTTCCTCCCGGGGAAGGACTGCCCGTTCCATGATCTCGCCATCACGGTTGACAACTCCGTTGTGTCCTCCTCCCAGAGTGCGAAGAGCCTTGGCGTGACCCTGGACAACACCCTGTCGTTCTCCGCTAACATCAAGGCGGTGACCCGATCCTGTAGGTTCATGCTCTACAACATTCGGAGAGTACGACCCTGCCTTACACAGGAAGCGGCACAGGTCCTAATCCAGGCACTTGTCATCTCCCGTCTGGATTACTGCAACTCGCTGTTGGCTGGGCTCCCTGCCTGTGCCATTAAACCCCTACAACTCATCCAGAATGCCGCAGCCCGTCTGATGTTCAACCTTCCCAAGTTCTCTCACGTCAACCCGCTCCTCCGCACACTCCACTGGCTTCCAGTTGAAGCTTGCATCTGTTACAAGACCATGGTGCTTGCCTATGGAGCTGTGAGGGGAACGGCACCTCCGTACCTTCAGGCTCTGATCAGTCCCTACACCCAAACGAGGGCATTGCGTTCATCCACCTCTGGCCTGCTGGCTCCCCTTCCTCTGCGGAAGCATAGTTCCCGCTCAGCCCAGTCAAAACTGTTCGCTGCTCTGGCACCCCAATGGTGGAACAAGCTCCCTCACGACGCCAGGACAGTGGAGTCACTCACAACCTTCCGGAGACATTTGAAACCCCACCTCTTTAAGGAATACCTGGGATAGGATAAAGTAATCCTTCTACCCCCCACAAAAAAACATAAAATGAAAAAATGAAAAAATATATATTTTTTTTCTTCTAAAAATGACATAAAATTAAAAATTAAATGAAAAAATTTAAAAATAAATGAAAGATAAAAAACAATAAAAAAAACAATTGTAAAGTGGTTATCCCACTGGCTATAAGGTGAATGCACCAATTTGTAAGTCGCTCTGGATAAGAGCGTCTGCTAAATGACGTAAATGTAAAATGTAAGCTGGTTGAGAGAATGCCAAGAGTGTGCAAAGCTGTCATCAAGGCAAAGGGTGGCTACTTTGAAGAATCTAAAATAAAACATATATTTTGATTGTTTAACACTTTTTTGGTTACTACGTGATTCCATATGTGTTATTTCATAGTTTTGATGTCTTCACTATTATTCTACAATGTAGAAAAATGTAAAAAAATAAGAAAAACCCTTGAATGAGTAAGTGTGTCCCAACTTTTGACTGGTACTGAACGTGTTCGTGAGAGTCTCGCCTTTCCACAGAGGCGTCATATTAGTGTATAGCTTTAACTGTTCGGACGCTTCAGACAGAAGTTGGCAGAAGAGGCTTTCCCGACTCAGACGAGTCCCGTGACACTTGTGGGCATCGTAGAGCATACTAGTTCATTGGCCAAACCGTTCGGACGCTTTAGACGTTTTGTGAGAAGACCAATTTTCAGGATGTCTTATGGTCTGATAAACACCACCTTTCACCGCAGATGCGGAAGGGCGATATCGGCGTATGCGGTGGATTGAGACGCAGCCCATGCAAAAAACCTTACTGTATCTCTAGCTTAAACAGATGGAGTTTTGGGGCGATCTGACCAAATTCACATAGAAATGTAAGTTGTAGATCTGTCATTCTCATTGACAGAAAGTCTAAGAAGCGGTAGTTATGTTCGATATGTTCTTCCAGTTTTTAAGTTAACTTTACTTTTGGTTTTGTACACCAGTTTCAAACAGCTGAATATACAATATTTTTGGTTCTGGAAAATATATTTCACAGCAGTTTAGATGGCACAATGATACTCTACAACATTGCTTGTTTTGTCGCATAAACTTAAATTACATAAACTATTAGAATTTTAGCAACCAGGAAATGGCGGAGCGATTTCTGCATATTGCACCTTTAACTGGAGAAATTAGTGTTTTAGGTCTGTCAAAGCTTGTTTGAATGGATGTAGAGAAATGCTGTACGAGACGTCTACGTTTCCTTTGGGCCATGACAGACAATCTTCTAGGACAACCCTGCAAACAATAATGAGTCGTTACGACGTCCCCGGGACATCACGAAATGGTTACCTAAAGTCGTGGGGACCATGACACAACGTCTCAAGAACATCCTAAAAATGTCCCCGGGACAATCTGGGAACTATAAAAAGGTCCCCAGAGAACTTTCCCTTGGGAACATCATGCAATGTTCTAAGGACTTGTAAAATGAATGTCCTAAGAATGTCCTAAAAAAGGTCCTAGCATGGCCCTCAGTGATGTCCTGGGAACTTAAAGGGAACTACACAAAGGTCCCCCAGAGAACGTTCCCTTGGGACCATCATGCGACGTCCTAAGGACTAGTAAAATGAACGTCCTGTCGAACGTCCTAAAAAGGTCCTGTCATGTTAATCAGTGGCATCCTCGGAACTTACAGGGAGCTAGACAAAAGTCTGCCAGAGAAGGTTCCTTTCAGACCATTACTTAACGTCTTAAGGACTAGTAAAATGAATGTCCTGAGAATGTCCTAAAAAGTTCCTGACATGGTCCTCAGTGAAGTCCTGGGAACTTACAAGGAACTAGACAAAGGTCCCGCAGAGAACAGTAGCAAGGTCCAAATTACACATTGACTCTCAGAAGTGTCCAGTGTCTCTTGAGGGTGCCTGACGCGGCACTATGAGATATAACTTTGTCATTTATGGGAGTGACCATATTTATATTTAAATTCTTATTGGGGGGCCGTGTCTGTTATGGGGGTGCCCAGCACCCAATAGCCTCACTGTAGTGCAAACCCTGATGTGTTGTGCATGCCTTCAGGTGCCCTGTAAGATGTAAACAAAGTTAATGCAGTCCCCTCTCCTCTCTGGGTTTGATGTGGGATATGATGAGATTCCTTCAGGAATAGCTCTGCTTTGGGTTTGAGTTTTTCTTGTCCCTGGGTGGTTATAACTTCTTGAAAGAGCAATAATGACAACTGGTATTAAACATGCTTGTGCTATTTAAAAGATTTCATTGGGCTGTCATGTCTTTGCTAATTCTGTAAAACAAGATATTTCATATAGTCCTGGTGGTAGAGGATGATTTGCACGCAATGGGAAATGTGAGTAGACACTGCAAGAGCAGACCCAATAGCTGCAGTTACCATGGTGAGGGATTAAGCAGCACACAAGACTAATATGTTCAGAGAATTCATTAAAGTATCCATAATGCCAATGATAAAATCAAAGCTTTGAATGCAAGTGACTGGGTCAAGGAGAAAACACATGCCCTTTTTGCACTTTGACTTTGATATACTGTATTCCCATTTTTCCCTGAAAGGTCCTCTCTCCTTCTGATGAGGAAGTGGAGGGGAAATAATAGGTTATCTGAGAATACAAGAGTGTGTGTATTGAGAGGGTGTCTCTTTCAACTGTCTATGTGTGTGTATATATCTTTGTTTGAAGTGTATGAGTCTTGACCTTTATCCAAGGAGGTTTTCCTGAGTCTTTCATCCTGGATGTGCCATCTCCAGGGGAGACAACAATAAAGGTCAGCACCTTTGCACGTTCTTGCTACTACAGACATCCTTGAACCAAAATTGATTCTTCGGCTGTCCCCATAGGAGAACCCTTTGAAGAACCCCTTTTGGTTCCCTTTGCACAGAGGGTTCTACATATAACCCAAAAGAGTTGTACCTGGAACCAAAAAGGGTTGTACCTGGAACCAAAAATTGTTATTGTATGGGGACTGCCGCCGAACCCTTTTGAAGCCCTTTTCTCTAAGAGTGTAAAAATGAGAGAGGGAGGGAGACAGAAAGAGTAAAGAAGTAGTGTTTCATTAGCAGAGCAGTAAATGGTTAAAATCATTCATTCTTTGTTTTGTCTTATGCCAGTCCATATAAAAAAGATGGTCATAGCGAAAGATGCATTGACATGACGATGGACTGGTGCCAGTGTCGTTGCAAAAAGATTCAGTGTTGATCCTTTGTCACGCCCTGGCTCTGGGGACTCTTAAATGTTGAGCCAGGGTGTGGATTTTCTATGTTTAGTTTTCTATGTTTTTTTGTTCTAGATCGTTTAGTTCTATGTTGGCCAGGGTGGTTCCCAATCAGAGGCAGCTGTAGCTCGTTGTCTCTGATTGGGGACAAATACTTAGGCAGCCTGTTGGCACCAGTTAGTTTGTGGGATCTTGATCCGTAAAGGTTTGGTGTGTGTAACCTCAGGACTTCACGTATCGTTGGTTTGTTGTTTTGGTTTTGTTCGTGTGTTAAGTACTAATTAAAGATGTACGCTTATCACGCTGCGCCTTGGTTCCACGAGTCATCAGTCAACGTCCGTGACATCCTTAAGGGGACAGCCTTGTTGTACCCCTAGTGACAACTATTTTGTGATGATGGCGCTGGAGAAGATGGATGCCGTTTTACAGCCCTCTAACCAATTGTACTATTATGTGTGTTTTTTCACGTTATTTGTAATTTATTCTGTACATAATGTTTCTGCCATCGTCTCTTATAACCAAAAAGAGCTTCTGGATATCAGGACAACAATTACTCACCTCATATTGGACGAAGATTTTTTCTTCAACAAGGCGGCCACAAAGGATATCCTACAGACATCTGACAAGGTCCAAATCCCCGTCATTCGCATGAGAAAGAGACGGCGATATCGTGGACGTAGGTCGGGGTCCCTCGTAAGGATCCGACGGCGAGCGAGTAAACTGCCTCTTCCATCAATCCTATTAGCCAATCTTCAATCATTTGAAAATAAATTAGATGACCTACGATTACGCTTATCCTACCAACGGGACATAAAAAACTGTAATATCTTATGTTTCACCGAGTCGTGGCTGAACGACGACATGGACAACATACAGCTAGCGGGCTATACGCTACATCGGCAGGATAGAACGGCTGACTCCGGTAAGACAAGGGGTGGCGGTCTGTGTGTATTTGTAAACAAAAGCTGGTGCACAAAATCAAATACTAAGGCAGTCTCGAGGTTTTGCTCGCCTGAGGTAGAGTATCTTATGATAAGCTGAAGACCACACCATTTACCAAGAGAGTTTTCATCTATATTTTTCATAGCTGTCTATTTACCACCACAAACCAATGCTGGCATTAAGATTGCACTCAATGAGCTGTATAACGCCATAACTAAACAGGAAAACGTTCATCCAGAGGCAGCGCTGCTAGTGAACTTGCCGGGAACTTTAATGCAGGGAAACTTAAATCCGTTCTACCTAATTTCTACCAGCATGTTAAATGTGCAACCAGAGGAAAAAAAAACTCTAGACCACCTTTACTCCACACACAGAGACGCATACAAAACTCTCCCTCGCCCTCCATTTGGCAAATCTGACCATAAATATATCCTCCTGATTCCTGCTTATAAGCAAAAACTAAAGCAGGAAGCACCAGTGGTCAGATGACGCAGATGCTAAGCTACAGGACTGTTTTGCTAGCACAGACTGGAACATGTTCCGTGATTCTTCACATAGCATTGAGGAGTACATTACATTTTTACATTTTAGTCATTTAGCAGACGCTCTTATCCAGAGCGACTTACAGGAGCAATTAGGGTTAAGTGCCTTGCTCAAGGGCACATTAACGTCATTTAGCAGACGCTCTTAGCCAGAGCGACTCACAAATTGGTGCGTTCACCCTATAGCCAGTGGGATAACCACTTTACAATTGGGGGGTAGAAGGATTCCTTTATCTTATCCCAGGTATTCCTTAAAGAGGTGGGGTTTCAAATGTCTCCGGAAGGTGGTGAGTGACTCCGCTGTCCTGGCGTCGTGAGGGAGCTTGTTCCACCATTGGGGTGCCAGAGCAGCGAACAGTTTTGACTGGGAATCACATCAGTCACTGGCTTCATCAATAAGTGCATCGATGACATCATCGCCACAGTGACCGTACGTACATACCCCAACCAGAAGCCATGGATTACAGGCAACATCCACACTGAGCTAAAGGGTAGAGCTGCCGCTTTCAAGGAGCGGGACTCTAACCCGGACGCTTATAAGAAATCCCGCTATGCCCTCCAACGAACCATCAAACAGGCAAAGAGTCAATACAGGACTAAGATTGACTCGTACTACATCGGCTCTGACGCACGTCGGATGTGGCAGGGCTTGAAAAATATTACAGACTACAAAGGGAAGCACAGCCGCGAGCTGCCCAGTGACACAAGCCTACCAGACGAGCTAAACCACTTCTATGCTCGCTTCGAGGCAAGCAACACTGAAGCATTCATGAGAGCACCAGCTGTTCCGAATGACTATGTGATCGCGCTCTCCGTAGCCGATGTGAGTAAGACTTTTAAGCAGGTCAACATTCACAAGGCCGCAGGGCCAGACGGATTACCAGGACGTGTACTCCGAGCATGTGCTGACCAACTGGCAAGTGTCTTCACCGACATTTTCAACATGTCCCTGACTGAGTCTGTAATACCAACATGTTTCAAGCAGACCACCATAGTCCCTGTGCCCAAGGACACTAAGATAACCTGCCTAAATGACTACCGACCCGTAGCACTGACGTCTGTAGCCATGCAGTGCTTTGAAAGGCTGGTCATGGCTCACATCAGCACCATTATCCCAGAAACCCTAGACCCACTCCAATTTGCATATTGCCCCAACAGATCCACAGATGATGCAATCTCTATTGCACTCCACACTGCCCTTTCCCACCTGGACAGGTGGAACACCTACGTGAGAATGCTATGCATTGACTACAGTTCAGCGTTCAACACCATAGTGCCCTCAAAGCTCATCACTAAGCTAAGGATCATGGGACTAAACACCTCCCTCTGCAACTGGATCCTGGACTTCCTGACGGGCCACCCCCAGGTGGTAAGGGTAGGTAACAACACATCTGCCACACTGATCCTCAACACGGGGGCCCCTCAGGGGTGCGTGTTCAGAACCCTCCTGTACTCCCTGTTCACCCATGACTACATGGCCAGGCACGACTCAAACACCATCGTTAAGTTTGCCGACGACACAACAATGGTAGGCCTGATCACCGACAACGATGAGACAGCCTATAGGGAGGAGGTCAGAGACCTGGCCGTGTGGTGCCAGGATAACAACCTCTCCTTCAACGTGACCAAGACAAAGGAGATGATTGTGGACTACAGGAAAAAAAAGAGGACTGAGCACGCCCCCATTCTCATCGACGGGGCTGTAGTGGAACAGGTTGAGAACTTCAAGTTCCTTGGTATCCACATCACCAACGAACTATCATGGTCCAAACACACCAAGGCAGTCGTGAAGAGGGCACGACAAAGCCTATTCCCCCTCAGGAGACTGAAAAGATTTGGCATGGGTCCTCAGATCCTCAGAACGTTCTACAGCTGCACCATCGAGAGCATCCTGACTGGTTGCATCACCGCCTGGTATGGCAACTGCTTGTCCTCCAACCGCAAGGCACTACAGATGGTAGTGCGTACGGCCCAGTACATCACTGGGGCCAAGCTTCCTGCCATCCAGGACCTCTATACCAGGCGGTGTCAGAGGAAGGCCCTCAAAATGTTCAAAGACTCCAGCCACCCTATTCATAGACTGTTCTCTCTGCTACCGCATGGCAAGCGGTACCGGAGCGCCAAGTCTAGGTCCAAAAGGCTTCTCAACAGCTTCTACCCCCAAGCCATAAGACTCCTGAACAGCTAATCATGGCTACCCGGACTATTTGCACCCCCACCCCATCTTTTTACGCTGCTGCTACTCTGTTAATTATTTATGCATAGTCACTTTAACTCTACCCACATATACATATTACCCGCACATTGACTCTGCACCGGTACCCCCCTGTATATAGCCTCCCTACTGTTATTTTATTTTACTTCTGCTCTTTTCTTGTCAACACTTTTTTGTTGTTGTTGTTTTATTTTACTTTTTTATTAAGAAATAAATGCATTGTTGGTTAAGGGTTGTAAGTAAGCATTTCACGGTAATGTCTACACCTGTGGCAAATAACATTTTATTTTATTTGATCTGTCTATACAAGATGACACATTGTTGTTCACAATATTACAACCTATAGCCCTAGGGTTCCTCTCTGTTCCCTGCGTCAGTGTACTAGATCAGACGACTACTAGGGGGCTGGCTACTAATTGTTTTGCTTGTGGGGTTGCTTTGATCCCCTTGTACTTTCCTAGTTGGTGTAAATGGCTTGCTTTAGTTTGGGCCCCTCGATTTTTCTGAAGAGAGGAATGGTTGATCACTCACTTAAGTAGGGTTTGGTAGCCACAGGCACAGCTTGGGCACCCAGGGATTTAGCTAGTCGTCTTTACCAGGGCACCATGTGGACTCATCACATAGCAACAAGATTGTGGCTACAGGGCTCGAGCTCGCTATTCTGCTGATTCCGCCCTTGGTTCATGAACATGGAAGGAAGGAAAGCCATCATCCCTGCATATCATTTAATGCTCCCATTATCGAAAGAGTTTCAAGCTCGACTGTTATCTCGCAATGTAGCTGCTTCACCAGCCTTGTTCACACTTGAAGCTGGGATAATCTGAAATAAACTGTATAGCAATAAACAGACTTGTGATTGATGTGTCACACTACACTATTACAGGAGGGTAGTAAGCATGTCCTACTTGAAAAAGCTTATTTCTCTCAAATTTTGTGCAGAAATTGGTTTATATCCCTGTTAGTGAGCTTTTCTCCTTTGCCAAAATAATCCATCCACCTGACAGGTGTGGCATATCAAGAAGCTGAATAAACAGCATGGTCATTACACAGGTGCACCTTGTGCTGGGGACAATAAAAGGCCTCACAACAGCAGACCACGTGTAACCACGCCAGCCGAGGACCTCGACATCCGGCTTCTTCACCTGCGAGATCATCTGAGACCAGCCACCCGGACAGCTGATGAAACTGAGGAGTATTTCCGTCGGTAATAATGCCCTTTTGTGGGGAAAAACTCATTCTGATTGGCTGGGCCTGGCTCCCCATTGGGTGGGCCTGGCTCCCAAGTGGGTGGGCCTATGCCCTCCCAGGTCCACCCATGGCTGCGCCCCTGCCCAGTCATGTGAAATCCATAGATTAGGGCCTAATTAATTAATTTCAATTGACTGATTTCCTTATATGAACTGTAACTCATGTTGCGTTTATATTTTTGTTCAGTGTACATTGATGGATACGCACCTTCTGCACATAATCATAACATCAGGACTACTTATTTATTTTAGGTCATGCCTCACCACTGCAGTACATCATTGTCACTGTCATATAATATTTCCCTTGTATAAAAGGTCACCAGTCTAGCTGTGCCGTCACAGGACACACCTGAGGATAGATGTGTTGGCCTGTCTCCAAGCCGTCCACCTGGGAAATCCATCATAGACAAATAATAAAATAAATGGAGTGTACCAGCTCTGGGAGGATTTATCACCCAAAGAAAGACCGTTGGGATTTTAAGGTTATGTTTTTTTGCAGAAATAGTGTATTCATTCATTTTGCCGATTTTCAACTTGAGTGAGTTTGTGTGAACTGTAATTTAAAAATGTATCCTGTACTTTTTTCTGTCAGCTACACTACATGACCAAAAGAATGTGGAAACCTGCGCGTCGAACATCTCATTCCAAAATCATAGACATTAATATGGAGTTGGTCTTTGCTGCTATAACAGCCTCCACTCTTCTGGGAAGGCTTTACACTAGATGTTGGAACATGGCTGCGGGGACTTGCTTCCATTCAGCAAAAAGCATTAGTGAGGTCAGGCACTGATGTTGGGTGATTAGGCCGGGCTCGCAGTCGGCGTTCCAATTCATCCCAAAGGTGTTAGATGGGGTTGAGGTCAGGGCTCTGTGCAGGCCAGTCAAGTTCTTCCACACCGATCTCGACCAACCATTTCTGAATGGACCTCGCTCTGTGCACGGGGGAATTGTCATGCTGAAACTAGAAAGGGCCTTCCCGAAACTGTTGCCACAAAGTTGGGAGCACAGAATCGTCTAAAATGTAATTGTATGCTGTAGCGTTTAGATTTCCCTTCACTGGAACTAAGCCTGAACCATGAAAAAGAGCCCCAGACCATTATTCCTCCTCCACCAAACTTTAAAGTTGGTACTATGCATTCGGGCAGGTAGCGTTCTCCTGGCATCCGACAAACCCAGATGGTGAAGCGTGATTCATAACTCCAGAGAACGCGTTTCCACTGCTCCAGAGTCCAATGGCAGCGAGCTTTACACCACTCCAGCCAAGAAAACCCCCTTCATGAAGCTCCCGACAAACAGTTAATGTGCTGATGTTGCTTCCAGAGACAGTTTGGAACTTCAGAGTTTTGCAACCGAGAACAGACGATTTTTACACCCTACGCACTTCAGCACTCGGCGGTCCCATTGTGTGAGCTTGTGTGGCCTACCACTTCGCAGCTGAGCCGTTGTTGCTCCTAGACATTTCCACTTCACAATAACAGCACGTACAGTTGACCGGGGCAGCTCTATCTTGACTTGTTGGAAAGGTGGCATCCTATAACGGTGCCATGTTGAAAGTCACTGAGCTCTTCAGAAAGGCCATTCTACTGCCAATGTTTGTCTATGGAGATTGCATGGCTGTGTGCTCGATTTTATATACAGTTGAAGTCGGAAGTTTACATACACTTAGGTTGGAGTCATTAAAACTAGTTTTTCAACCACTCCACATATTTCTTGTTAACAAACAATAGTTTTGGCAAGTCGGTTAGGACATCTACTTTGTGCATGACACAAGTAATTTTTCCAACAATTGTTTACAGACAGATTATTTGACTTATAATTCACTGTATCACAATTCCAGTGGGACAGAAGTTTACATACACTAAGTTGACTGTGCCTTTAAACAGCTTGGAAAATTCCAGAAAATGATGTCATGGCTTTAGAAGCTTCTGATAGGCTAATTGACATAATTTGAGTCAATTGGAGGTGTACCTGTGGATGTATTTCAAGGCCTACCTTCAAACTCAGTGCCTCTTTGCTTGACATCATGGGAAAATCAAAAGAAATCAGCCAAGTCCTCAGAAAAAAAATTGTAGACCTCCACAAGTCTCTTTCATCCTTGGGAGCAATTTCCAAACGCCTGAATGTACCACAATAGTATGCAAGTATAAACACCATGGGACCACGCAGCTGTCATACCACTCAGGAAGGAGACACTTTCTGTCTCCTAGAGAAGAACATACTTTGGTGCGAAAAGTGCAAATCAATCCCAGAACAACAGCAAAGGACCTTGTGAAGATGCTGGAGGAAACAGGTACAAAAGTAACTATATCCACAGTAAAACGAGTCCTATATCGACATAAACTGAAAGGCCGCTCAGCAAGGAAGAAGCCACTGCCCCAAAACCGCCATAAAAAAGCCAGACTACGCTTTGCAACTGCACATGGGGACAAAGATCGTACTTTTTGGAGAAATGTCCTCTGGTCTGATGAAACAAAAATACAACTGTTTGGCCTTAATGACCATCGTTATGTTTGGAGGAAAAAGGGGTAGGCTTACAAGCCGAAGAACACCATCCCAACCGTGAAGAACGGGGGTGGCAGCTTCATGCTATGGGGGTGCTTTACTGCAGGAGAGTCTGGTGTACTTCACAAAATAGATGGCATCATGAGGTAGGAAAATTATGTGGATATTTTGAAGCAACATCTCAAGACTTCAATCAGGAAGTTAAAGCTTGGTCGCAAATGGGTCTTCCAAATTAACAATGACCCTAAGCATACTTCCAAAGTTGTGGCAAATTGGCTGAAGGACAACAAAGTAAAGGTATTGGAGTGGCCATGTACAGTAGGCTACATTAGGCTCACTGTGTGAGTCATCAAAATTATGATCTTGCATTCGTGGGCATTCCGGCAGTCTTCGTAATTTTTTATATGCGGGGAGCGTAAATTGTACAATTGTACACGAACAAATAATTTTTACAGCACCAACTACATAAATATCTGATAGGGTCCATTATCTGCTACCTGTACTTTAACTAATCCCTTAGCTTTTCTGAAACAAATTCATGAGATGTACCATGGGCCTACATACCGAATGTGGTGTTATTTGGAATTATGGTTCATGAGCAGAAGTTTTTCAAAGGTTTTCCAAAATGTCCAAGATGGAGGAAAATGTATCCTGGCGGACCATATGGAAAAAAAGTTACCAATCTATGCTTGAGTTATTTGACCATGTCAAGGATTTTTTTATAAGAATTCAGAGATGAACAATACATTTCACAGCTTCACTTATGTAAATAAGGTATTTCTGTTTATAATGTTTAATACATTTGCCAAAATTTCGAAAAACCTGTTTTTGCTTTGTCATTATGGGGTATTGTGTGTAGATTGATGAGGAGAAAAAAATATTTAATCAATTTTAGAATAAGGCTGTAAAGTAACAAAATGTGGAAAAAGACGAAGAGACGAAAGCTGCAGTCCAAACACGTTATTTTTACCCCCTCAGCCCTTGCGCTAGCCACTTTCCCTCAGGGGAATCCCTGTCGAAACCGGGTGCAGTTTGATTGATATGACCCACAATTCAATGCAAACTGTAGTCACATGTCAAACTCTGGTGGCCGCGAAATGTCAAATTGAATCAACAAGTCTGCATTTTCGGCATGTCAGAAAATAGTATGAAGCTAGCTTCAATATACACTGCTCAAAAAAATAAAGGGAACACTTAAACAACACAATGTAACTCAATCACACTTCTGTGAAATCAAACTGTCCACTTAGGAAGCAACACTGATTGACAATACATTTCACATGCTGTTGTGCAAATGGAATAGACAACAGGTGGAAATTATAGGCAATTAGCAAGACAACCCCAATAAAGGACTGGTTTTGCAGGTGGTGAACACAGACCACTTCTCAGTTCCTATGCTTCCTGGCTGATGTTTTGGTCACTTTTGAATGCTGGCGGTGCTTTCACTCTAGTGGTAGCATGAGACGGAGTCTACAACCCACACAAGTGGCTCAGGTAGTGCAGCTCATCCAGGATGGCACATCAATGCGAGTTTTGGCAAGAAGGTTTGCTGTGTCTGTCAGCGTAGTGTCCAGAGCATGGAGGCGCTACCAGGAAACAGGCCAGTACATCAGGAGACGTGGAGGAGGCCGTAGGAGGGCAACAACCCAGCAGCAGGACTGCTACCTCCGCCTTTGTGCAAGGAGGAGCAGGAGGAGCACTGCCAGAGCCCTGCAAAATGACCTCCAGCAGGCCACAAATGTGCATGTGTCTGCTGAAATGGTCAGAAACAGACTCCATGAGGGTGGTGTGAGGGCCCAACGTCCACAGGTGGGGGTTGTGCTTACAGCCTAACACCGTGCCGGACGTTTGGCATTTGCCAGAGAACACCAAGATTGGCAAATTCGCCACTGTCGCCCTGTGCTCTTCACAGATGAAAGCAGGTTCACACTGAGCACGTGACAGACGTGACAGAGTTTGGAGACGCCGTGGAGAACGTTCTGCTGCCTGCAACATCCTCCAGCATGACCGGTTTGGCGGTGGGTCAGTCATGGTGTGGGGTGGCATTTCTTTGGGGGGCCGCACAGCCCTCCATGTGCTCGCCAGAGGTATCCTGACTGCAATTAGGTACCGAGATGAGATCCTCAGACCCCTTGTGAGACCATATGCTGGTGCGGTTGGCCCTGGGTTCCTCCTAATGCAAGACAATGCTAGACCTCATGTGGCTGGAGTGTGTCAGCAGTTCCTGCAAGAGGAAGGCATTGATGCTATGGACTGGCCCGCCCGTTCCCCAGACCTGAATCCAATTGAGCACATCTGGGACATCATGTCTTGCTCCATCCACCAACGCCACGTTGCACCACAGACTGTCCAGGAGTTGGCGGATGCTTTAGTCCAGGTCTGGTAGGAGATCCCTCAGGAGACCATCCGCCACCTCATCAGGAGCATGCCCAGGCGTTGTAGGGAGGTCATACAGGCACGTGGAGGCCACACACACTACTGAGCCTCATTTTGACTTGTTTTAAGGACATTACATCAAAGTTGGATCAGCCTGTAGTGTGGTTTTCCACTTTAATTTTGAGGGTGACTCCAAATCCAGACCTCCATGGGTTGATACATTTGGTTTCCATTGATAATTTTTGTGTGATTTTATTGTCAGCACATTCAACTATGTAAAGAAAAAAGTATTTAATAAGATTATTTCATTCATTCCAGATCTAGGATGTGTTATTTTAGTGTTCCCTTTATTTTTTTGAGCAGTGTATAAGGACATTGATTTTAGCGTTGGCAAATTGGCTTAGTCTCGTAGTGAGGAGCCTATAAAACGTAGCTAGATTCATAAACATATTTTTGGAAATTCTGAAATGTATTGGAATAAATGACCAAACTATGAAACTAGCTAGCAAGCTATGGTTACCTGACAGGAGTGCTAGCTAGATACGTTAGCTTACTTAGTACATTAATAGCTTTAGGTTGGTTGTTTTTAAGCTCAACTTCAAGATTTCCACCAAGGACGTTGCCTCTCCGATGATTACTCTCCCTCACTTGGGCAAGGGACATTTAAGGTACACTCAGATGTGACAATGTAAAACGTAATTCAAGGGTTGAGGGTTTAGGGCCGAGGGCTGTCTGCTTTGAGTTTGAAACACAGCCGAAGAAGTGAATGAGACAAAGTTAATTAATAAAGGTTTTGGTGACAATCAGCTTTGAAATCAGCATATTTTGCGTTATGGTTAGCATATGTGACTCGTTTCAGGAAACTAGGTGTATGTCGCGCGTCACTACTTCACAGGAGAGCCATTTGAATGTAAACTTTTTGTTTTAATCAAAATGCGTGTTTTGGAGAAATGCCTTCTAGAACATGTTAACTTTCTTGTGCCTTTATAACTAACGTGTATGCCATCTGTAAATGCAAATAAAAGTGTTAAATTACGAGCCTAGTTGGCTTAGCCACAGAAAAAGACAGCAACCTTCCTTAGCTGAGATAATGAGTGGGCTGGACATGCCGATAGATCGAGATTTGAAATCAGTGGAATTAGAGTAAGATAGCTAAGGAGATGGAGAAAACACCTGTCTCCAGATTACATCTTCAAACTAAGGGCAACCATGGCATCCGTGACAGAGAGGGAGAAGCATCCATCCATGTATACAGGTAAGATAGTCTAGCTAACTACATTTTCAGATATTACACGTTTCTAATTTTGTTAGAAAGTCGTTTTCATTTCAAGTTAGTGTACACTCTCGTCTGAGTGTGCCAGAGCGCAGAATAACAACCACATTTACGAACGCTCAACACCCATTGAATATGGCCGGTGTCAGTAAACGTTGGCAAAAAAGCATAATTAAATTGTTGCCAGCAGCACAGTTGCAGTCACCAACGCTCTGGATAACATAAAAACAGCCTAACCAGCTCTGCTAGGGCGAGTAAAATGGTCAGAGTGAGCTGTTCTCTCATTTGTGTTTGTAAGTAGCAAGCCAACGTTAGCCAGTTAGCTTGGGTGCTTGACTGCTGTTGTTAGGACAGAACGCTCGGATCAACCCTACTCCTCGGCCAAAGCGTCCAGTGTGCGCTCTGAACGCTCCGAGAGCGAAACGCTCTGAATTTACGAATGGGCATTGTCTGAGTTTACAGGCGGGGCTATAGTTTAAGAGGGTGTGAACGATACTGAATGGGTGTAGACAAAGAAGAGCTCTCCAGTAGGTGTACCAAAACATTCAAAGGCCATTTTCTCAAAAGTGAGGTTACAAGTTTATCAACTTACAAACCAGAATTACTTTCCCATTGTTCCTCAAGTGTAATGTATGATATACCATTTTATAGCTCTGAGTCTCTACATTTATCCAATGTAAAAAACTAAATTTCAAATTTTGCTACATAAGACTGAATCGAGCCGGTCGGTCATATATTATTACAAACAAAGTACTAAGATAGTGAATTGATGTTTGCTTCAGCTGTAAGCTAAGAAGGATAGTCAACCTACAATAAAGATAGATGCTACCGGTATCATTGTAAATGTGTTCTAGCCTGTATGGACATTGTTTTGAAAACATTAATGAACAGTTTAAAAAAATGCTACATGCCGTGTTGCATTGTTCAAATGTGTTAACTTCTGTGCAGAATGAGTGGGGAGCTAACAATGCAGCCCAGACAGTTCTGTCAATGAATGAGTAAGTGGAGCTGGCACTTTGCTCTTTACGCTATAAAGGGGCTGTGCTGATAGACAGTACATGACCCTCTCAATCACGTCAGACACATACAGTGGGGAAAAAAAGTATTTAGTCAGCCACCAATTGTGCAAGTTCTCCCACTTAAAAAGATGAGAGAGGCCTGTAATTTTCATCATAGGTACACGTCAACTATGACAGACAAAATGAGGAAAAAAAATCCAGAAAATCACATTGTAGGATTTTTTATGAATTTATATGCAAATTATGGTGGAAAATAAGTATTTGGTCAATAACAAAAGTTTCTCAATACTTTGTTATATACCCTTTGTTGGCAATGACACAGGTCAAAAGTTTTCTGTAAGTCTTCACAAGGTTTTCACACACTGTTGCTGGTATTTTGGCCCATTCCTCCATGCAGATCTCCTCCAGAGCAGTGATGTTTTGGGGCTGTCGCTGGGCAACACAGACTTTCAACTCCCTCCAAAGATTTTCTATGGGGTTGAGATCTGGAGACTGGCTAGGCCACTCCAGGACCTTGAAATGCTTCTTACGAAGCCACTCCATCGTTGCCCGGGCGGTGTGTTTGGGATCATTGTCATGCTGAAAGACCCAGCCACGTTTCATCTTCAATGCCCTTGCTGATGGAAGGAGGTTTTAACTCAAAATCTCACGATACATGGACCCATTCATTCTTTCCTTTACACGGATTAGTCGTCCTGGTCCCTTTGCAGAAAAACAGCCCCAAAGCCTGATGTTTCCACCCCCATGCTTCACAGTAGGTATGGTGTTCTTTGGATGCAACTCAGCATTCTTTGTCCTCCAAACACGACGAGTTGAGTTTTTACCAAAAAGTTCTATTTTGGTTTCATCTGACAATATGACATTCTCCCAATCCTCTTCTGGATCATCCAAATGCACTCTAGCAAACTTCAGACGGGCCTGGACATGTACTGGCTTAAGCAGGGGGACACGTCTGGCACTGCAGGATTTGAGTCCCTGGCGGCGTAGTGTGTTACTGATGGTAGGCTTTGTTACTTTGGTCCCAGCTCTCTGCAGGTCATTCACTAGGTCCCCCCGTGTGGTTCTGGGATTTTTGCTCACCGTTCTTGTGATCATTTTGACCCCACAGGGTGAGATCTTGCGTGGAGCCCCAGATCGAGGGAGATTATCAGTGGTCTTGTATGTCTTCCATTTCCTAATAATTGCTCCCACAGTTGATTTCTTCAAACCAAGCTGCTTACCTATTGCAGATTCAGTCTTCCCAGCCTGGTGCAGGTCTACAATTTTGTTTCTGGTGTCCTTTGACAGCTCTTTGGTCTTGGCCATAGTGGAGTTTGGAGTGTGACTGTTTGAGGTTGTGGACAGGTATCTTTTATACTGACAACAAGTTCAAACAGGTGCCATGAATACAGGTAACGAGTGGAGGACAGAGGAGCCTCTTAAAGAATAAGTTACAGGTCTGTGAGAGCCAGAAATCTTGCTTGTTTGTAGGTGACCAAATACTTATTTTCCACCATAATTTGCAAATAAATTCATTAAAAATCCTACAATGTGATTTTCTGGAAAAAAAATTCTCAATTTGTCTGTCAAAATTACAGGCCTCTCTCATCTTTTTAAGTGGGAGAACTTGCACAATTGGTGGCTGACTAAATACTTTTTTCCCCACTGTATTTGAAATGTATTTGGAAACTTAAATATTTCTAAATGGTTTCAGAATGTATAGGAAATTATTAGAAAATACTGAATTACACAGAATATAAGTATTTAAAATGCAAATTCTTATCTACGCATTTATTTGAACCCAGGTCTGGCCTACATTCAGACCATTGTGTATTCTTCAAGCTGACTTGGGAATTAGTCCAAGCTATGTTCCAAATAGTACACTGTTCCCTACATAGTGCACACATTTTGACCATGGCCCATATGTGTTACAGCAGGGGGTCGCAGTTCCGGAGCGACCCACTAGGTGTGATCCTTCAACAACCTTAGGCACCTCCTCATTCACAGTCTGGACTAATCAGTATCCTATTGGTGTCACCTGTGTCTACCTGTTCACCTGTGTATTTATGCCCTCACTTCCCTGTGTTCCCTTGCTCAGTTTTCTCTGTTAGTTTCTCTATGTCTAGCAGTACTACTCAGTGTCTGATCGGAGACCTATGTACAGGTACTTCAGAAGTGTTCTCCCTATTTCGTATTTTGGCTGGCAGGCGGTTTTTGGAGACTTATTTGCTCCACCTTTCTTTTATCGTGATAAATCCGTTATCATGTATTTTGGCTTCGGGACCACCAGTAAAGATCCTTGTTTCACCATCTCTGTCTACTGCCTACTGTATATCCTGCACCGCACCTGGGTCACACCTCACACCAACCCTTACACATATGGCTCTGGTCAAAAGTAGTGCACTAAGTATAGGGAATAGGGTGCCATTTGGGACACAAACAATGTGTACTGTGCCTCACAGAGAAACAATTTACTAATGAAACAGGATAGTTCTTCTACCTTACATACTGATAAATGGCTTGAATTATCCCACACATCAGAATGTGTTCCCTTGGCTTATATCAGGCATAATAATTATAACAAATGTAGTCTGGGCCAAGGCTGTTCTGTGGCATACGGAAAACACTATTAATTCATTGTGAAAGACCCAAATGTGAAGACAAATGGCTTGGCTATATTTTCCTGTAAACACAATGCTAATCAATGCCAAATTATTAACATGATGCAAAAAGTTGCTTACAACAGGATATACCCCTGGAGTGTTACAAACAAAAGTTGACTGTTGTTGCCACTATGCTAATAGAAAGTAGTAATGTGCACAACAATACACATTTACTATACAAGACACAAAAGGTATAGACTTGAGGCATGTTTAAATGTATTATAGCACACTGCCTTTTGCAGATTTGACTCATTATTTCCTCCCATTTATTCCATCAGAATCTCTCAGTAAGTGTATCTGAACTGTTACAACTGGCCTATCACAAAAGCGCTCTGTCTGTGAATTTGGTCGATTAGTTACTGTATAACACATAATATGTTTGATGGAGGGAGCTGATACTTGATTAAAGACCCAGTGCAGTCAAAATGTTGATTTACCTGTGTTTTATATATATTTCCACACTATGAGGTTGGAATATTAGTGTGAAATCGTGAAAATTATGATAATGCTCTTTTAGTGCAAGAGCTGTTTGAAAAGACCACCTGAAATGTCAGCCTGTTTTGATGGGATGGAGTTTTGGCCTCACCAGGTGGTAAATTAGTTAATAGACCAATAAGAAAGAGAGTTCCAAACCTCTCTGCCAATAACAGCTAGTTTTCCACTCCCCACTCAGACCACTCCCAGACAGACCTTGCAAAATTCTTGCTTGAGAAATTGCTCTTTGCTAAGAGATTGTGCCCCAGCTGTTACTGACAAAGACACAGACCGTCACCCCTCGTCTTACCGGAGGTTGCTGTTCTGTCTTGCTGATGCACGGAAAACCCAGCCAACTGTATATTATCCATGTCCTCATTCAGCCATGACTCGGTGGAACATAAGATATTACAGTTTTTAATGTCCCTTTGGAAGGATAGTCTCGAACGGAGCTCATCCAGTATATTCTCCAGTGATTGCACGTTCACCCGTAGGACAGATGGTAAGGCCGGATTAACCACTCGCCGACGAATTGTCACCAAGCACCCAGATCTGCGGCCCCTGTATTGGCATCTCCTCTTCATGCGAATGACAGGGATTTGGACCTGGTCCGAGAGAAGCCATAAATCTTTCGCCTCATATTCATTAAATAAAAAAACTTTGTTCAGTCCGAGGTGAGTAATCGCTGTTCTGATGTCCAGAAGCTGTTTTCGGTCATAAGAGACGGTGGCAGAAACATTATGTACAAAAAATAATAATAATAACGCAAAAAAACACACAGAATGGCACAATTGGTTAGGAGCCTGTAAAGCGGCAGACATTTATCTTCAGAAATCAACAGCCTGATCAGCTCTATGGGAAGAAGCTATTTTTGTTTATTTTTGACCATATACATTTTTACCCAGAAAACATTTGATATTGAGATAAAAATGGCTGCATTGGACCTTTAAGAAACTGTTGAATGACCCCTTCTTTTCTGACTGCAAATGTGGTTGAGAATCATCCAGCGCAACCAGACAAACTGGCAATTCCGAAATCATGTGAAAACCTCATCCTCTGTGACATGTTGCTCTGCGATATTGAACATACTGTACTTCTGATTTAATTCGGAAGTGCCATCTGCAAAGCCATGATTGAACCAGCCTAGGTATAGTAGCTGTTAATCAGCGTTAAAAAGCATGGCTATTTTCCGTCCATTACAGCTGCCCTATTAGTAGGTTAGATGGATAATGATGACATGTTAGAGGATTGCCCCTTTTCCCTGTCTATGTTCAAAGCAACTGTCAGAGCCGAAAAGGCTGAAAAATCAGAGAGCATCCATTATTTCTTTACACCCCTTAAACTGCACCACCTTAGCAGACCTTCTCAGAATTTTTTGCCCTTTTTCCGTAAAAGTGAGATACTCGAAACAGCGCCACTGGTCAGCCAAGGCACATTTGTTATTGGTATTGGTTTTGAGGAAATTAGCATCCAGCGTCGTGGTTAAAAAAATCGTAGTACATACTTTGCTGTTCTATCACACGTGCAATGATGTGCAATGTGTCACGATCGTTGTAAGAACCGGACCAAGGCGCAGCGTGATAGGCGTACATCTTTTAATGAGTACTTTAACACATTAACAAAACAATACGTGAAGTCTAAAGGTTCACCAACACAAACCTATACAGATCAAGATCCCACAAATAACTGTGCAAAACAGGCTGCCTAAGTATGGCTCCCAATCAGAGACAACGAGCAACAGCTGCCTCTGATCGGGAACCACCCTGGCCAACATAGATCCACACGATCTAGAACATAAACCTAGAAAACTTAACATAGAAACTAACACCCTGGCTCAACATTAAAGAGTCCCCAGAGCCAGGGCGTGACACAATGTTGTCCGAGGGATTTATTATTTGTTGTTATTTGAAGTAACTTTGTTGTTGTAATATCACAAACGGACATTGCAGTTTCACCCATATGGATTCCAGCTTTAACCATTCACAGTTCTCCCAACACGTAGCCTTAATTAACAGCTATCCTCCATAGTTGATACTTTATAATAAACTACGACTGGTTTTATCTTTCTATGATTACAATGGTTTTTGTATCAAGGTTTGAATAGGATTTTTTTGTGTCTTACTTTTAACATCTGTCATCATCTCAAATGATAGCAACCAGCTTGTACCTCCTCAGCTTTAAGAGCAAATGTTTGCCACCCAGTACATTTAGATCAGAGATGGGCAACTTTGAAGGGGGTGGAGCCCACAAAAAAACGGAATTCATCATGAGGGGCCGCAGTGTAGTCGTTTAAGTTAAGTTTAGTAAACACTAGAACCGCCATAAGCTATTGGCCACTGACATTTGATTTTGAAAAATAAAGAAAATATGCCCCCCAAAAAAGCAACGTCCTGCTCTTTCCCTGACTTTTCCAAAATATTTATATTTCACATTGCTCAGTTGTCAGATTTTTTAAAATCACAAACAGAAAATATTGAGGCTGTTTACCAGTAAAAAAAAAAAGCTATTACTAATTTAAGGGGCCAAGACAAATGTGCCTAAGGGCGGTGGTACCCAGGCACTAATGTCTCTCTCCTCACTGAATGAATGTCGTCAATGGATGAATGAGTGAAAGAAAGCAAATAGAAACTGATAATTGTGCATGTGAATTCACAATTGAATTTGAATTAACTGAATGACGGCCTGTGTACACTAGCTCCCGGTAAATTGCTGCGTGCTGTAAACATTCGGTTGGTTATCAAGAATTCAGCATAGCAAGTTTGTATGAAGGTCTGGTTATTAAACGGGTAAATAGTCTAATCCATTCTCAATTTCATGAATTTATTCACAGGTAAATAGTAATGTGCTCTGAACTGCTCTGGTGACAAACAAACTTTGCTGTCCAGTGGCGACCCGTCATTCAGGGCAGTTGGGGCAAAGGCTGTTTTGTGCCCCACCTTATTAGCTAAAATAAATAATGATTTTCCTCATTAATCTCATCTCATCTACAGTGGGGAAAAAAAAGTATTTAGTCAGCCACCAATTGTGCAAGTTCTCCCACTTAAAAAGATGAGAGAGGCCTGTAATTTTCATCATAGGTACACGTCAACTATGACAAATAAAATGAGGAAAAAAAAATCCAGAAAATCACATTGTAGGATTTTTTATGAATTTATTTGCAAATTACGGTGGAAAATAAGTATTTGGTCAATAACAAAAGTTTCTCAATACTTTGTTATATACCCTTTGTTGGCAATGACACAGGTCAAACGTTTTCTGTAAGTCTTCACAAGGTTTTCACACACTGTTGCTGGTATTTTGGCCCATTCATCCATGCAGATCTCCTCTAGAACAGTGATGTTTTGGGGCTGTCGCTGGGCAACACGGACTTTCAACTCCCTCCAAAGATTTTCAATGGGGTTGAGATCTGGAGACTGGCTAGGCCACTGCAGGACCTTGAAATGCTTCTTACGAAGCCACTCCTTCGTTGCCCGGGCGGTGTGTTTGGGATCATTGTCATGCTGAAAGACCCAGCCACGTTTCATCTTCAACGCCCTTGCTGATGGAAGGAGGTTTTCACTCAAAATCTCACGATACATGGCCCCATTAATTCTTTCCTTTACACGGATCAGTCGTTCTGGTCCCTTTGCAGAAAAACAGCCCCAAAGCATGATGTTTCCACCCCCATGCTTCACAGTAGGTATGGTGTTCTTTGGATGCAACTCAGCATTCTTTGTCCTCCAAACACGACGAGTTGAGTTTTTACCAAAAAGTTCTATTTTGGTTTCATCTGACCATATGACATTCTCCCAATCCTCTTCTGGATCATCCAAATGCACTCTAGCAAACTTCAGACGGGCCTGGACATGTACTGGCTTAAGCAGGGGGACACGTCTGGCACTGTAGGATTTGAGTCCCTGGCGGCGTAGTGTGTTACTGATGGTAGGCTTTGTTACTTTGGTCCCAGCTCTCTGCAGGTCATTCACTAGGTCCCCCGTATGGTTCTGGGATTTTTGCTCACCGTTCTTGTGATCATTTTGACCCCACGGGGTGAGATCTTGCGTGGAGCCCCAGATCGAGGGAGATTATCAGTGGTCTTGTATGTCTTCCATTTCCTAATAATTGCTCCCACAGTTGATTTCTTCAAACCAAGCTGCTTACCTATTGCAGATTCAGTCTTCCCAGCCTGGTGCAGGTCTACAATTTTGTTTCTGGTGTCCTTTGACAGCTCTTTGGTCTTGGCCATAGTGGAGTTTGGAGTGTGACTGTTTGAGGTTGTGGACAGGTGTCTTTTATACTGATAACAAGTTCAAACAGGTGCCATTAATACAGGTAACGAGAGGAGGACAGAGGAGCCTCTTAAAGAAGAAGTTACAGGTCTGTGAGAGCCAGAAATCTTGCTTGTTTGTAGGTGACCAAATACTTATTTTCCACCATAATTTGCTAATAAATTCATTACAAAATCCTACAATGTGATTTTCTGGAAAAAAAATTCTCAATTTGTCTGTCATAGTTGACGTGTACCTATGATGAAAATTACAGGCCTCTCTCATCTTTTTAAGTTGGAGAACTTGCACAATTGGTGGCTGACTAAATACTTTTTTTCCCCACTGTACACACAATACCCCATTGTGACAAAGTGAAATTTTTAGCAACTCTATTAAAAATGTAAAACAGAAATACCTTATTTACATAAGTATTCAGACCCTTTGCTATGAGACTCGAAATTGAGCTCAGTTGAATACTGTTTCCATTGATCATCCTTGAGATGTTTCTACAATTTGATTGGAGTGCACCTGTGGTAAATCCAATTGATTGGACATGATTTGGAAAGGCACACACCTGTCTATATAAGACCCACAGTTGACAGTGCATGTCAGAGCAAAAACCAAGCCATGAGGTCGAAGGAATTGTCCGTAGAGCTCCGAGACAGGATTATGTCGAGGCACAGACCTGGGGAAGGGTACAAAAACATTTCTGAAGATTAGAACCACCAAGACTCTTCCTAGAGCTGGCTGCTCGGCCAAACTGAGCAATCGGGAGAGAAGGGCCTTGGTCAGGGAGGTGACCAAGAACCAGTTGGTCACTCTCACAGAGCTCCAGAGTTCCTCTGTGGAGATGGGATAACCTTCCGGAAAGACAACCATCGTTGCAGTACTCCACCAATCAGGTCTTTATGGTACAGTGGCCAGACGGAAGCCACTCCTCAGTAAAAGGCACATGACAGCCCGCTTGGAGTTTGCCAAAAGGCACTTAAGGGACTCTCAGACCATGACAAACAAGATTCTCTGGTCTGATGAAACCAAGATTGAACTCTTTGGCCTGAATGCCAAGCGTCACGTCTGGAGGAAACCTGGCACCATCCCTACGGTGAAGCATGGTGGTGGCAGCGTCATGCTGTGAGGATGTTTTTCATTGGCAGGGAGACTAGTCAGGATCGAGGGAAAAATGAACGGAGCAAAGTACAGAGAGATCCTTGATGAAAACCTGCTCCAGAGCGCTCAGGACCTCAGACTGGGGCAAAGGTTCACCTTCCAACAGGACAACGACCCTAAGCATACAGCCAATACAAGGCAGGAGTGGCTTCGGGAAAATCTCTGAATGTCCTTGAGTGGCTCAGCCAGGGCCCGGATATCAACCCGATCGAAGATCTCTGGAGAAACCTGAAAATAGCTGTGTAGCGACGCTCCCCATCCAACCTGACAGAGCTTGAGAGGATCTGCAGAGAAGAATGGGAGAATCTCCGCAAATGCATGTATGCCAAGCTTGTAGCGTCATACCCAAGAAGACTTGAGGCTGTAATCGCTGACAAAGGTGCTTCAACAAAGTACTGAGTAAAGAGTCTGAATACTTATGTAAATGTAATATTTCAGTTGGTTATTTTTAATACATTTCTAAAAACCTGTTTCTGCTTTTTCATTATGGGTTATTGCATGTAGATTTAATCCATTTTAGAATAAGGCTGTAACCTAACAAAATGTGGAAAATGTGGAAAACGTCAAAATATTTACCGAACGCACGGTATATACAGTACCAGTCAAAAGTTTGGACACACCTACAGTGAAGGAAAAAAGTATTTGATCCCCTGCTGATTTTGTACGTTTGCCCACTGACAAAGACATGATCAGTCTATAATTTTAATGGTAGGTTTATTTGAACAGTGAGAGACAGAATAACAACAAAAAAATCCAGAAAGACGCATGTCTAAAATGTTAATGTTAATGTTATGATAATGACATTATCATCTGTATTCCTACAGATACCTTGCAACTGTTGAACACTGTCTCTTTAACTACCTTATTTTCTCAATAACAGTCTCTCTCCTTCACTTCATCCCTCTCCCCACTTCTCTCTAAATCCTCTAGGTTATATGAGCTGTGTCGGAGAACCCCTCCCACTTCTGAACTGCCTGACACATAGATGGCACAGCATGATCACAGAGGTGAAAGGTCACTTGTTCGGGTCAACAGCAAGTATTATTAAAGAGAAGCTTGACATTGAAATACAGATAGAGATGTAGTAGTCCCAGAGTTAATGATCCAAGGTCAGTTTTGCATTTCACCTCCTGATGATTATGATGACCGACAGTGTTACAGTTAAAAAAACACAAGGCTTAATCATGCTATCACTCTCTCTCTCCATCTGTCTCTCGTCTGCAGGTATGTTTTAATGTGAGAGAAGATGCCAAACCCAGTCCAGTCATCGCCACTTCACCTGCTCTAAGATAACCTTCCAGCCAACTGGGGACCCAAGGCTGGTTAGGAGACACCACTAGAGACACTATTATTTAATTGTGATGACCTGAGAGAAAATGAAGTTTAGTAGCACTGTAATTCATTAATCATATGCTGTCTTCTTTGCTCCTCTGTTATCTCTTTCCCTTTCTGTCTTTGACACTCTCTCACACCTCTCTCCCCACCTCCTCTTTCTTCCTCTGTTTTTATAATGCACACCAGATGTGCATTGAAGTAGAGATTTAACTTGTATTTATAATATAATATTACAATTATAATATTTATAATGCATGTATTATGTATTTATAACACTTGGATAATGAACTTATTTCAATAAAGCTTTTCACATTCTCTAATGGAATTGGTTCACATTATCTACTGGTTGAAATTAAGTCTCTAATTTGATGAAATACTACAACTATCCTGTGTCCTCAGATCAGTGCAGATGAATTGAATTAGATATTGAGATGGACCTGTTTTAGAGTATTTACATGATGCATAGGAAGTGTAGTGTACTTTTTTTTTTTAAATTCTGGTTCTGTATATATGAATTACAAATCAGCCTTTAACTAGTTAAATTATGTGTTCTAGTCTATTGCAGAGTGTAACCATTGATGTCCCAGGACCAGGATTGGTAAACACTATTGAAGTGTAAAGTTGTAATACATACATGCAGACACAGCATCATTCAAAGACTGGAGTTTGATTCTCCTGGTATTGGATATAACTGAAAAAGAATGTCTCACAGACATTCATACCTGAACTGCACCTTTATTTGCCAATGTAGAATAAATGATCAGTGAATATATTCAATGTACAGGCTACAATATGGGGAACTCATGCTTGGTAATTACTACATGTTTATACGACTTGCATCTTTAGCAAAATAAAGTTATATTATATTCTACTCAATCCAAAGGCTTCATTGATGTCATTCAGACTGTCTTGAAGTCGATACAACCGGCTATGATAGCTGAGGTTCATAGCTAGCTAGCTAATATTGACATTATAATATTGTGTGTAACAG
This sequence comes from Coregonus clupeaformis, assembly GCF_020615455.1. Lineage (NCBI taxonomy): Eukaryota > Metazoa > Chordata > Actinopteri > Salmoniformes > Salmonidae > Coregonus > Coregonus clupeaformis. The sequence continues at coordinate 39,965,643 of NC_059225.1, forward strand.
TCATTTTATGCAATTTCTTTGGGATTAATGATTAACTGGTGGAAGCAATTAAAACCACTGTTCTGAACTAATATTTATACCAAACATTTTAGGGTCCATACACAGATCGGCTACATAGCTAGCAACACATCCATAGGCATACAGGTATTTATATCCTCCACTACACAGTTAGCAAGACAATAGTTAGCTAGCTACGTTACTTCAGCTGCATTGCATGGCAAATGTCAGCAAGGCAAGCATTCAATTTGCAGTAAATGCTTTAGCTAGCTAGATTCCTTACATCCACTCTTTCACAAGACAACAGCATGGTTTGCTGGTTTTCTCAGGAGTCCCTAAAACATGAAACACAACTTACAATTTCATACTCATGTCAAAACGCCCATAAAGCTGTCTAGCTAGCTGGCTAATGTTAGCTAGTCAACTAGCTTTTTGACCATAAAATATGCATAATCGTTTGTCTCTACATTAACTAATATATTCCTCTCAACTGTAAATTTTTTGTATGATACGTTACGACGTTATAATTACTTACATTTGCTTCCATCCCAGTATTTTTGTCACCCATCTTTGCTGAACAAAGTCTCCAGCGTTGGGTCGCATAGCGTCATTCGTCATGGTAACCACTCGATATGATTGGTCATCGCCCAGCGTTCGCCGCTGGTGATTTGCATAAAGTTGGGAAATGCTTAACTTTTTCACCGCCTCCCACTCCACGTTCGCGCCGCCCAATGGCCACCCGCCCACTTCTCACCGCTTTCCTTCCTTTGAACAAAAATGGGAAGCGATGTTTCACCGCACAGGTCCGCCCCTAGTGTACACGGGTCATGAGGAGGAAGGTGAAGAGGGTGATTGCATTTGAATTATCTGAATGATAAGGGTGAAGAGGATGATTGAATTTAGAACAATAGTGTAATGATCATGAAGAATTGTGGGCGTTGTGGGCAGTCTAATTATTTTATTATGAAAGGCTGGAAATGGTATTGATAAGTTGTGTCAATTCAAATCTGGTATTGGAACAAAAAGAGGTCAATACACGTCTTCTAAAATAGACTAGTATTTTAATTAATGCAAAACACTTCAATGGTAAATATGATGTTCGTATATACAGGCTCACTGAAATACCACGCAGGGCAGACAGAGAACTGGTCCATTGTTATAAGTTCTTCTTTAAATACTCTGACAGAGATAGTTCCTGCTCCCTGCTGGCCTATCAGAGTAGAGATTGAGCGTGGTTTAGACTTACTCAGCCTATCGTTGGCGCACAGGCTGGTCCCAGACCCTTGGCGCTTCACTGTTGCCAGGTGTTTAGTTGTTTTTCAACTTGTCCAGAGAGTCAGCACCCATAGAAACAGTTTTCATTTACTTTCCCACTCTAACTGTACTCTTTGTACATATGTCCTTGGACAGTTCAACAAAGAGGCAGTGTGAGTCACAAGCCTTCTCACCCTACTCCCTGACAGTTCCTCTCATTAATCACAGCTTGTTATGTTGGCCAATTTATATCAGTACAGTACAAACCTTTTATGTTTAATCATTAATGCTTTCTTATTAAGCTAACAGCACATCTAAAATATAAGATAATAATATCCCACAGTATGTAATCTCCCCTCAGAGAGTCAAATACGTGTGTAGTTCCCAATGACAAGTCGAACCAAACGAATGGACGCATTTACAGCATTGCAAATCTGCAGAATTTGGATGAACTGGAGTCAGATGGAGCATTGGATATTGAGCTTGAAATCGACATTGTGATGTTGCTGATGAAGAGTCTTCATCTGATTTGAGCCAACGCCTCCAAAGCCAGAGCCTTGCAGCAGGAAAACCAGAACAGGGCCAACTGAGAAGGTGATCCCAACTGCCACGGTGAGACAGGAGACTTGCAAAGAACACTAGCCAGCTCGGGAACAGTGAACAAACAGAGACAGGAGTTCGCAAAACAACATACCTGTCACGGATTCTGACGAGGCTGCTCCTCCTCCTTGCTCGGGCAGGCTTCGGCGTTCGTCGTCCCCGGAGTACTAGCTGCTGCCGTTCGATGTTATCAGTGTCTGTTTAGTTTTGTCTGTATTGTTTACACCTGTTCGTCATTATGTTTGATTGTCTCCCTTATATTACCCCTGTCTCTCATCAGGACATTGTGTGTGATTGTTTTCCCTTCACGTATGTCATTAGTGAGCGGGTTATTTCCTCCCAGCGTGGAGTTATTTCTGTGTTCATATGGTCATTATCGGATTAAAGTACGTGTCCGAGAGTTCTGTGTCCTGCGCCTGACTTCTTCAACCGCATCTCACCGACAGCCATGACAGAATCACACACCACAACATGGAGTCAGCAGGAGCGACGGCACCGACCGGATCACTCGAGGAGCGCGTCCTACAACAGGCAGCGATGCTTCAAAATCTTGGTGCCCCCATGGATAACGTGATGAACACTTTGGGACGATGGGAGAGAGGAGGTTTGCCAACACCTCCTCCAACAATACCACCACCATCGGCTACTCCTATCGTCTCACATCCGGAGTCCAGTGGGATTCGGCTCTCGCTCCCGAGGGCATATGATGGCACCGCAGCCGGGTGTCAGGGTTTCCTGCTCCAGGTGGAACTTTACCTGGCAGTCATCCCCTGTCTGTCCGGCAAGGCACTGGAGTGGGCCAACGCCTAGTGGGGAGGGATAGACGCCGCTACTGTGAACTATGCGGAGTTCACCCGCCGCTTCAGGGCAGTGCTCGATCATCCCCCCGAGGGGAAGGCGGCGGGTGAGCGTCTATTCCACCTCAGACAGGGGAGGAGGAGCGCGCAGGAATTCACACTGGACTTCCGGACTCTGGCTGCCAATTCGGGATGGAATGAGAGGGCCCTCATCGACCACTACAGGTGTAGCTTAAGAGAGGACGTTCGTCGAGAGTTGGCCTGCAGGTACACCAACCTAAGCTTCGATCAGCTGGTGGACATGTCGATTCGCCTGGATACCCTGTTGGCTACCCGCGGACGTCCGGCGCTGGGGCCGTCCATTCCATCCCCCAGCACCTCCGAGCCGAGCCCTATGGAGCTCGGGGGTGCTGGTAGTAGGGAGGACAGGAAGGAGGCTGTCCCCTGCACCAACTGTGGCCGCCGAGGACACACGGCGGTTCGGTGCTGGGGAGGGTCTCCTCGGATTCGAGGCAGCAGGCAACGCACGGATGAGTCATTCCCGGTGAGTAAGGCCCCAACTCACCCAGAGCTCTCTGTTGTTCATATGTGTATTCAAGTTGTGTTTCCAGAAGTGTCTTCTTACTCCCAGCATAAGGCGCTAGTCGATTCAGGCGCAGCTGGGAATTTTATCGATCGCCATTTCTCATATAAGTTAGGGATCCCTATATTACCAGTCGATGTGCCCTTCCCTATCCATGCCCTAGATAGCCGGCCTTTGGGGTCAGGATTGATTAGGGAGGTCACAGCACCACTGAAGATGAAAACGCAGAAGGGTCATGAGGAGACTATACAGTTGTATTTAATTGACTCTCCTGCGTTTCCAGTAGTGTTGGGGCTTCCCTGGTTAACATCTCATGACCCCAACATTTCATGGCAACAGAGGGCTCTCAAGGGATGGTCTGATCAGTGTGTGGGGCGGTGTATAGGTGTTTCCGTAGGGGCAACGACGGTGGAGAGTCCGAACCAAATGCCCACAATGCACATTCCTCCTGAGTATGCCAATTTGGCACGCGCCTTCTGTAAGAAGAAGGCGACTCAATTACCACCTCATCGACAGGGGGATTGTGCGATAGACCTCCAGGTTGGCGCTGCGCTCCCTCGCAGCCATGTGTATCCTCTGTCTCAGAAGGAGACGGCTGCTATGGAGACATACGTCGCCGAATCCTTGAGACAGGGATACATACGGCCGTCCACTTCTCCTGCGTCCTCAAGTTTCTTTTTTGTGAAGAAGAAGGATGGGGGTTTACGCCCGTGTATTGATTACCATGGTCTCAATCAGATCACTATTAAATACAGCTATCCTCTCCCTCTGATTGCTAGTATGACGGAATCATTACACGGGGCGCGCTTCTTCACAAAATTGGATCTCAGGAGCGCTTACAACCTGGTGCGCATTCGGGAAGGAGATGAGTGGAAGACAGCATTCAGTACCACCTCGGGTCACTATGAGTACCTCGTCATGCCATACGGTCTAATGAATGCTCCTTCAGTCTTCCAATCATTTGTAGACAAGATTTTCCGGGATTTGCATGGACAGGGGGTAGTGGTGTATATTGATGACATTCTGATATACTCCGCTACACGTACCGAGCATGTGTCCCTGGTACGTCGGGTGCTGGGTAGACTGTTGGAGCATGATCTGTATGTGAAGGCAGAGAAGTGTCTGTTTTTCCAGGAGTCCATCTCCTTCCTGGGACACCGGTTGTCTGCGTCAGGGGTGGAGATGGAGATTGACCGCGTTTCAGCCGTGCGTAATTGGCAGACTCCAACTACGGTAAAGGAGGTGCAGCGTTTTTTGGGTTTTGCTAATTACTACCGGAGGTTTATCCAGGGTTTTGGACAGGTAGCAGCTCCCATTACCTCCCTGCTAAAGGGGGGCCCGGTGCGTTTGCAGTGGTCGTCTGAGGCGGACAGGGCATTTAGTCATTTGAAGGACCTGTTCATCTCAGCTCCGGTGCTGGCACATCCGGATCCCTCTTTGGCGTTCCAAGTCGAGGTGGATGCGTCCGAGGCGGGGATCGGTGCTATACTGTCTCAGCGCTCGGGCACTCCTCCAAAACTCTGCCCCTGTGCTTTCTATTCCAAGAAGCTCAGTCCGGCGGAACGCAATTATGACGTGGGGGACAGGGAGCTGCTAGCTGTGGTCCAGGCCCTGAAGGTGTGGAGACATTGGCTTGAGGGGGCTAACCACCCTTTTCTCATTCTGACTGACCATCGTAACCTGGAGTACATTCGGGCAGCGAAGAGACTGAACCCTCGTCAGGCTAGGTGGGCCATGTTTCTTGCCCGGTTTGTATTTAAGATCACGTATATCCCAGGGTCACAGAACGTTGAGGCAGACGCCCTGTCCCGACGATATGACACAGAGGAGAGGTCCATTGAGCCCACTCCCATACTACCGGAGTCTTGTCTCGTGGCACCGGTGGTGTGGGAGGTCGACACGGAAATCGAGCGGGCGTTACGTACCAACCCTTCTCCCCCAGAGTGTCGTACCGCTCGAGGTCCGTGACCGACTAATTTATTGGACTCACACGTCACCCTCCTCTGGTCATCCTGGTATTGGTCGGACGGTGCACTGTCTTAGCGGGAAGTACTGGTGGCCCACCTTAGCCAAGGACGTGAGGGTTTACGTTCTTCCTGCTCGGTGTGCGCCCAGTGTAAGGCGCCTAGACACCTGCCCAGAGGGAAGTTACAACCTCTCCCCGTTCCACAACGGCCGTGGTCTCACCTGTCGGTGGATTTTGTCCCCTTCCCAGGGGAATGCCACGATCTTGGTCGTTGTGGATCGGTTTTCTAAGGCCTGCCGTCTCATCCCTATGCCAGGTCTTCCTACAGCCCTACAAACGGCCAAAGCCCTGTTTACTCACGTTTTCCGGCACTACGGGGTGCCTGAGGATATAGTGTCTGATCGGGGTCCCCAGTTCACCTCTAGAGTCTGGAGGGCGTTTATGGAACATTTGGGGTCTCGATCAGCCTTACCTCGGGTTTTCACCCTGAGAGTAATGGGCAGGTGGAGAGAGTAAACCAAGATGTGGTAGGTTTCTGAGGTCCTACTGCCAGGACCGGCAGGAGGAGTGGTCGGGGTATATTCCCTGGGCAGAGATAGCCCAAAACTCACTCCGCCACTCCTCCACTAATCTTACTCCTTTCCAGTGTGTGTTGGGCTATCAGCCGGTTCTGGCACCCTGGCATCAGAGCCAGATCGAGGCTCCTGCGGTGGATGAATGGTTTCGGTGCTCGGAGGAGACATGGAACGCTGCGCACGTCCATCTGCCATCAGACGGCAAAAGGCGAGCGCCGATCGCCACCGCAGTGAGGGTCCGGTTTATGCACCGGGAGATCGGGTCTGGCTCTCGACCAGAAACCTGCCCCTTCACCTGCCCTGCCGGAAGCTGGGTCGGCGGTTTGTGGGGCCATTTAAAGTCCTGAGGAGATTGAACGAGGTATGTTATAGGTTACAACTGCCTATTAATTATCGCATTAACCCCTCGTTCCATGTGTCTCTCCTCAGGCCGGTGGTAGCTGGTCCACTCCAGGAGAATGAAGTACGAGAGGCCCCTCCGCCCCCACTAGACATCGAAGGGGCTCCGCCATACTCAGTCCGTTCCATCGTGGATTCGAGGCGTCGGACAGGGGGTCTGCAGTATCTCGTGGAGTGGGAGGGGTACGGTCCGGAGGAACGGTGCTGGGTCCCTAGGAGGGACATCCTAGATCCCTCCCTCTTGACAGAGTTCCACCGGAGTCATCCGACTCGCCCTGCTCCGCGTCCTCCTGGCCGTCCCCGAGGCCGGGGTCGACGCACGGCTGGAGCCGCGCGTCAAGGGGGGGGTACTGTCACGGATTCTGCCGAGGCTGCTCCTCCTCCTTGCTCGGGCAGGCTTCGTCGTTCGTCGTCCCCGGAGTACTAGCTGCTGCCGTTCGATGTTATCGGTGTCTGTTTAGTTTTGTCTGTATTGTTTACAACTGTTCGTCATTATGTTTGATTGTCTCCCTTATATTACCCCTGTCTCTCATCAGGACATTGTGTGTGATTGTTTTCCCTTCACGTATGTCATTAGTGAGCGGGTTATTTCCTCCCTGCGTGGAGTTATTTCTGTGTTCATATGGTCATTATCGGATTAAAGTACGTGTCCGAGAGTTCTGTGTCCTGCGCCTGACTTCTTCAACCGCATCTCACCGACAGCCGTGACAATACCAGCGGAGCTGTACTCCACATCAGTGATGGAGAGTGGTAAAGCAACACTCATGGTGTCCAGATAAATAAATAAATAAGAGTGTTTGCATCCTCAGCACCATGCATCCCACTGTTGCCATTGGCAGTGAACAGAAGAAGAAACCGGAGACGGTGACGGACTACAATTTAACAAAGGTATGTATACAGATAGCCTTTCCATCTGCTATGCACCAAATATTATCTCCTTTTATTAAATTGTATTACATTAATATTATTGCCTTTCTTTAAATTACTATAGCGACCGCAAACAGCCTTGCTTTTCTAACAATAAATCTGTGTCAATACAGCAAGATGAACTTGTAAATAACCTGTTGTCGTGTTCGCGTGGCTGTTGTCATCAACCAGGAGCTCGAACGATTGCTCTCTGTCTCATGGAAATAGTTGCAGTGTTTAGCTGTACAGTGGGGAAAAAAAGTATTTAGTCAGCCACCAATTGTGCAAGTTCTCCCACTTAAAAAGATGAGAGAGGCCTGTAATTTTCATCATAGGTACACGTCAACTATAACAGACAAAATGAGGAAAAAAATTCCAGAAAATCACATTGTAGGATTTTTTATGAATTTATTTG